>NC_060142.1:591177815-591490911 GCF_021461385.2 Schistocerca piceifrons | reverse complement strand
GTTTGATGCAGCTCTCCATGCTACTCTATCCTGTGCAAGCTTCATCATCTCCCAGTACCTACTGCAACCTACATCCTTCTGAATCTGCTTAGTGTATTCATCTCTTGGTCTCCCTCTACGATTTTTACCCTCCACGCTGCCCTCCAGTGCTAAATTTGTGATCCCTTGATGCCTCAAAACATGTCGTACCAACCGATCCCTTCTTCTAGTCAAGTTGTGCCAGAAACTTTTCTTCTCCCCAATCCTATTCAATACCTCCTCATTAGTTATGAGATCTACCCACCTTATCTTCAGCATTCTTCTGTAGCACCACATTTTGAAAGCTTCTATTCTCTTCTTGTCCCAACTATTTATCGTCCATGTTTCACTTCCATACATGGCTACACTCCATACAAATACTTTCAGAAACGACTTCCTGACACTTAAATCTATACTCGATGTTAACAAATTTCTCTTCTTCAGCAATGATTTCCTTGCCATTGCCAGTCTACATTTTACAGCCTCTCTACTTCGAGCGTCATCAGTTATTTTACTCCCCAAATAGCAAAACTCTCTTGCTACTTTAAGCCTCTCATTTCCTAATCTAATTCCCTTAGCATCACCCGATTTAATTTGACTACATTCCATTATCCTCGTTTTGCTTTTGTTGATGTTCATCTTATATCCTCCTTTCAAGACACTGTCCATTCTGTTCAACTGCTCTTCCAAGTCCTTTGCTCTCTCTGACAGAATTACAATGTCATCGGCGAACCTCAAAGTTTTTACTTCTTCTCCATGAATTGTAATACCTACTCCGAATTTTTCTTTTGTTTCCTTTACTGCTTGCTCAATATACAGATTGAATAACATCGGGGAGAGGCTACAACCCTGTCTCACTCCTTTCCCAACCACTGCTTCCCTTTCATGCCCCTCGACTCTTATAACTACCATCTGGTTTCTGTACAAATTGTAAATAGCCTTTCGCTCCCTGTATTTTACCCCTGCCACCTTTAGAATGTGAAAGAGAGTATTCCAGTCAACATTGTCAAAAGCTTTCTCTAAGTCTACATATGCTAGAAATGTAGGTTTGCCTTTTCTTAATCTTTCTTCTAAGATAAGTCATAAGGTTAGTATTGCCTCACGTGTTCCAACATTTCTACGGAACCCAAACTGATCTTCCCCGAGGTCCGCTTCTACCAGTTTTTCCATTCGTCTGTAAAGAATTCGCGTTAGTATTTTGCAGCTGTGACTTATTAAACTGATAGTTTGGTAATTTTCACATCTGTCAACACCTGCTTTCTTTGGGATTGGAATTATTATATTCTTCTTGAAGTCTGAGGGTATTTCACCTGTCTCATACATCTTGCTCACCAGGTGGTAGAGTTTTGTCAGGACTGGCTCTCCCAAGGCTGTCAGTAGTTCTAATGGAATGTTGTCTACTCCTGGGGCCTTGTTTTGACTCAGGTCTTTCAGTGCTCTGTCAAACTCTTCACGCAGTATCGTATCTCCCATTTCATCTTCATCTACATCCTCTTCCATTTCCATAATATTGTCCTCAAGTACATCGCCCTTGTATAAACCCTCTACATACTCCTTCCACCTTTCTGCCTTCCCTTCTTTGCTTAGAACTGGGTTGCCATCTGAGCTCTTGATATTCATACAAGTGGTTCTCTTCTCTCCAAAGGTCTCTTTAATTTTCCTGTAGGCAGTATCTATCTTACCCCTAGTGAGATAAGCCTCTACATCCTTACATTTGTCCTCTAGCCATCCCTGCTTAGCCACTTTGCACTTCCTGTCGATCTCATTTTTGAGACATTTGTATTCCTTTTTGCCTGCTTCATTTACTGCATTTTTATATTTTCTCCTTTCATCAATTAAATTCAATATTTCTTCTGTTACCCAAGGATTTCTAGTAGCCCTCGTCTTTTTACCTACTTGATCGTCTGCTGCTTTCACTACTTCATCCCTCATTATAGTGCCAAATTCAAGAAGGAAGTTAATTCTTTTGTGAAAAGAAGTGCTAATCAGACTGCAGGTTTGCTTAAAGCACCAGTACAGGTCAGCTTGGTGCCACTGTTTTTACAGAATTGCCACTTCACTACAAATCTGCTATGAAAAGCCTATCAGCAAACCTGTGTTAATGATTTACAACAACAGGGCCAATACTTTGTCAGTACATCTTCGATTTTTTTTCTACCAGTGACAAGAGCTGGTCCCTCTGAATTATGAATCACATGCTCTCTTTTCCAAAAGAATAATATGAATTTATTCTTCCATGTTAGCTGTTACCTCATTTAAATCCTATCCCCTAACAAACTCGAGTGAGACAGCAGCAAATGCCAACAGATATACCTATCATGTAATTAAACTTCCTGGCAGATGAAAACTGTGTGCCAAACTGAGACTCAAACTTGGGTCCTTTGCCTTTTGCAGACAAGTGGTCTACCAACTGAGGTACCCAAGCACGACTCACAACCCTTCCTCACAGCTTCAGTTCTGTGAGTACCTTGTCTCCTACCTCCCGAACTTCACAGAAGCTCTTCTGTGTACCTTACAGAACTAGCGCTCCCAGAAGAAAGGATATTGTTGAGACATGGCTTAGCCACAGCCTGGGGGATGTTTCCAGAATGAGATTTTTACTGTGCAGTGGAGTGTGCACTAATATGAAATTTCCTGGCAGATTAAAACTGTTTGCCGGACCGAGACTCGAACTTGGGACCTTTGCTTTTCATTGGCAAGTACTCTACCAACTGAGCTACCCAAGCACAACTCACAACCCTTCCTCACAGCTTAATTTCTGGCAGTACCTCGTCTCCTACCTTCCAAACTTCACAGAAGCTCTTCTGCAAGATTTACAGAAGAGCTTCTGTGAAGTCTGGAAGGTAAGAGACAAGATACTGGCAGAATTTAAGCTGTGAGGAAGGGTTGTGTGTTGTACTTGGGTAGCTCAGTCGGTAGAGCACTTGCCCATGAAAAGCAAAGGTCCTGAGTTCAAGTTTCGCTCCAGCACACAGTTTTAATCTGCCAGGATGTTTCATATCAGCACACACTCTGCTGCAGAGTGAAAAATCTCATTCTGGATATCATGTAATGTTTACATTTGTATTAGTCTTAAGCTGAAGAGAGATACAGTCAGAAATGAAACACAGCAACTGACTTTAGTATTGATTCTTAAATCATCTATGACTACACATTCTGTGCGGACAAGATGTCATTTTACATTTTTTAAAGAGAAAATTAGTCTACAAAATAACCTTGCTTAAAACTGACTGCGAAGCCTACAAATCAAACCCAACTTCTGTAGCTGTATCTTCATCATTCCATCTAATTTGCACCACCTGTTAGAATAAACCAACTTAGTTTTGATTTTTGAAATGTGGCCTACAACTTCCCCCATCCCCATCTCGAATTTTGAGTCTCATTTTCCAGGTGTGGCTTGGATTCAAGGTCAGCTTAGATTCGGGTAAATATGGTATGTACTGCCATGTGTCTTAAGTAAATGTGAACCTGGAACCATGTTGCACAACCTAATGTGGGTTCAAGCTGCTGCTTAAATTGCACACACAATGTATCAAGTTCCTTGCATGGAATTTCAGTTGAAACCAGGTTAACCTGACCCTGAATTCAAAAACCTAAAAGCACATATGTGTCTAAACCAAAAATTTTCATTATTGTCCAAAAGTTGATCACAAGCAAGGTTATTCTCTGAGCTACATTTTTATACTTGATCTGAATGATGATCTAACCCTGCAATGAGATCAGCTGGCTAACGTATATTGCCACTTTGCACTGAAGAGACTGCAGCTGCGGGTTGCAGCTAGGGAACCACATGATGTCACAGAAAGGGCAGTGATGCTGCTGATGCTGTGGGCTGTAATCTTGACATGACTTGATGGCACAGGCATTTTTGGGCTCCTTCAACAATGCTGGGGAGGGAAACTTATTTAGCCTTCACATGCTCTAGGACACACTGACAGTGAACAAAGTGCTTCCATTTGTATGTGTCTATTTATGAGGTGAGCAGGGTATCGTTAACCACTGCACTAACTGTTAAATTCCTTATCACGAAGCAAATGTGTGCTCAGCAAGTCGGATGATGGCATTGACTGGAAATCATCAGTTGATCGTGGAGCACAATGGCGACTTATACCACTAACAACATTGACATCAGAGGAATCGTGAAACATAGGTTGTGCTGATACAGTTACTTTGTGAGCTTTGGCAATTTTTAACTCATGGATGGCTCAGACGTCTCTTAAAGCTTCGCACTAATGTCTCAATCCTGACTGAGATGGATAATATCACAGATTAAGGAGGTCATATATGACACGCCACACTATTTACAGGAAAAGTCACACTTGCATGCCAGGCCTCTGAAGTCAATAGCCCATGCTGCTTAGAATTGCTTATATTACTTAATGCATCAATTAAACATGAACCTAGGTGTGACAATGTGAGTTTGGTGACTGTCATAGTAACTCAGCAAATCAGAAACTTCAGCCCCTGACAGTTGTCGCTTTTGCAGAAAATGTAACAACTACGTCTGCTGTTGTTGGCAGCATTCACATTGTTTTTCTTGCTCTCGCTGTTGCTGTTGTCACAACTTGAAAAACTTGGGATCCATGCCTCACTGGAATATTTGCATGGTGAGAAAGTTCTTTTCGCCAGTTTGTATCGTACTGTGTGTAGGTAGAACACAGTTTGTGATAACTTGCCCGTGCAACATAGAGGCTGGCAGAATGAAACAGGTGGTTCTGGATGTGAATGACAGTGGTGATCACAATATCAACGAATAAAAAAAAACAACTCCAGAGCTTAGTGAAGTTGGCTTAAGCACATACAACAATTGAGGGAGAAATCTAAACTACAAACATAAATCAGGCAAGGTCAAAACTCTACTATTCAGTGACACATAACTGATGCTTCATTGACTAGCGAGAAATGGATGGCAATAGTTAGGCTGTGGTATTTAGTGGTAAAGATTCAGAGGGTAGCACTGCCTCAGTCCTTGCCACAATGACTGTGTCGCACTGGTATGAGTTGTGGCTGCTGCCTGGAGGCCAAGTATCTCTGGCTAGGCAAGGAAATTGAATCCGTGTCAGATACTAAACTACCCTTCAGTAGGGAATGTACAGGGGCACTCACACAAGTGTCACAATATGCCCTCCCAAGAATGTACAGATAAACTGAAGTTGATGGTGGGATTTTGAAACTTGTATTGTGAGCTGTTCCCCAGCTGTAGAGTAAATGTGGTACAAATATGTATTTTTCAGTTGATACTTCATAAAATGCAAGTTGCTATGTTTGCTAAATGTTGTATGTTTTTAAACCTGACTCTGTACCGAATAATACAGAAAATAAATAACATGTACATTATATTTTTACTATCTCAGCAACGATTCAGAATAAGGTGTAAGTCCATACGAAGTCTTTTCCTTCAAATAACAGTTCTAGCCATGTCCCTTAATATTGACCATTTCCCCTGGGACATCCTGTATATAAAGGGAGATAATGGGTACTGATCTTAAAATTTTTGAAAGTGGTCGGCAGGTTGCCTGTTGCTTGGCAACACATGTATTTAATTCTGACAGCTGCTGTTCATTCCTCATCTAAGTGTCCTCTCTCCTGGACAGCAATAAAATCTCTATTGCCACCTCTTCATTCTTCACTGAATGAATATGTGTTGTTCTAGAGTGAAGTGTACAGGAAGTGGATAATTTACTTCTCACAATGTTTGTGATTTCTATCATTTGTGCCTTGAAATAATATCTAAACTGTGCAAAATTGTTCATATGCCTCTCATGTTAGTCCTTTGATATTCATATAGACTTTTAAAGACACTTTGTCAATTATAATAATAACCTATCCAGGCACTTTCAAAAGCCACAATATGTACTCATATGAGCAGTTGTGTTGTCCACCACATGCCCCTGCCACCATCTGTTTGAGCCACACCAAATAGCCCATTAATAATAATACAGTCTCGAATCTTGGTACTTACATACCACATTTTTTCTCTCTTCACTGTCAGTTTGTAGGAATGTTTCTTTTCACCCCACACCTGAATACCTTTTTTGTTGTTCATGGTGAATAAAATCTGCTGCAATTAAATTTTGAAGTGTCTTGATTTTTGGGACACTGATCCCACCTTCATGTGCTACTGTAATAATTGGACTTGACTGGCAAGACTCGAGATAAACAGGGCCTGAATGAAAATACAGGAGCGAATCCATAAATATGCATCTGTAGATAGAAAAATATAACCTGACAACCTACTATAAACAGCCAGAGATGTGGCATAACCTAGAGACCTATCAGGGCATAAAGGCAATTACAAATAACAAAAATGTCAATTATTGAACTACAAAAGTAACATACTCTGTAAGTGATAAGGCAGCCTCGTGTCGAGAACACCTAGCATGACCCGTTTAACCGATTGCTGCATGGGGTGCCCCAACACACACACACACACACACACACACACACACACACACACACACACACACACACACACACCATTGAGTGGCTGTAGCATGAACTATTGCTGAAGGAAGGTGAAGAATACTGAGAAATTTTCGTTGCTAATATCCATGCCTCACCCCCATTCTATGTATTTCACAAAGCAACCTGTGTGTGTGTGTGTGTGGGTGTGTGTGTGTGTGTGTGTGTGTGTGTGTGGTGTCTTATCTTCTGGTAACCTTCCGGATGTGGTGTCATGCTGTGTGGTGTCTATTTTCGATGAAGGCCGTGTTGGCTGAAAGCTCACTGAAAGCTCACTTTCCAACAGTCTTTTTTGTGCCTATCTGCAACTCAGCATGTCTGCTGTATGGTGAGTAAAAGCTATTCTTTTCATAATATTAACGATATAGCAGAGATGCTGAGTTGCAGATAGGCACGACAAAAAGATTTTCACACTTAAAGCTTTTGGCCAATGGCCTTTGTCAACAATACACCAATACACACACATACACATACATGTGCGCTCACTCTTGCGCCCCCTTCCCCCCCCCCCCCCCCCCCCCCCCACACACACACACACACACACACACACACACACTGCAACTCACACACACGACTGCAGTCTCAGGCAACTGAAACCACATTATCCCGGATTTTCTATTGTCTGACTTTTCACAATATTGTTACATTCCATCCTGGATTTTCCATTGTTTGATTACTAAATGAAAGGCATAGGGCTAATATAAGGCATGTAAAATGCAATGCAGTAAATGCAGTTGTCATGAAATAATAATAAAACAGTGGTACTAGATATATTAGACAAAAAACATCACTACCCAACAATGCCAAAAATTAAAAACTGAGAGAATGAAAATGGTCTGATGTACCACACATGGGATGTACAAAACCAAACATTGAGCACAACTTCGATAATTGTGGATCACAGAATCTAAAGTAATGGTGAAGCCAGTGTGACTAGTAGACATTGTATAAAGTACATCTTGCATACTTGCCTAGAACCTGCATATTAGCTATGAAACAACTATAAAGATAGAATGGAAAAAAACAAAAAAATAGCTCTGAAAAAACTAGGAGATTAAACCCAGTTGACACCACATGCAACCTTCAAAATCAGGGGTTAAGATACAGCGCACTAAACATTATGCAAAGACATATTTTCGTGGAACCAGCTGAGCACCCCTTAATGTTTAAGTTCATTTTTCTCACTGAGACCACTGTCTGGATTTGGCAGCTTGCATTACATGATTTCAAACTCCTTCAAAATGTTTGTACATGCTGCACTGCTCTCCCTTTGTGTGTGTGTGTGTGTGTGTGTGTGTGTGTGTGTGTGTGGGGGGGGGGGGGGGGGGGGGGGGGGGGGGGGGGGGGGTAGGAGGGAGTCGTCTCTCTGCTCTCTGCATGGCTGTTATATATCATGCTGTGGGTTCTCAACATATGGCTGCCTGAACACGTACATGGTTATTTACTTTGTGTACTTTGGCAATTGATATTTTGGTTCTTTGTAACAGAATTTATGCCCGAATATTGGCTTTCTCTATTTTATGCCACATCTTTGGCTGTTCATAGAAAGTCATCAGGTTACATTTTTCCATCTGTGACTGCATATTCTGGGTTCACTACTGATTTTTCAGTCAGGTGCTGTTTACCTTGAGTCTTACCAGTTAATCCCACATTTTTTTCATGCCTCACCCACACAGGCTCTCTCATTCTGTCAGTTAAATTTGTTAATTTTTCTCATTGTCTCGTATAGTTTTGTCATACATAATTTAGGTGTGTTCTGTTGATGGTTTACAGCCTCAATGGTCCTTCTAATGTTAATAAATTTTTATTGGTATGCTGTTTCATCTTCATTAATTGTTACAGCAGCACCTGAAGATAGGATTAGTGTCCTGAAACCTTGGTAGTGTACGTGTCTTTATCCAGGTAAATGAACTTTGAAATTACAGCTGTAGCTGATTTTATTCACCATGAACAATCCAAGTAAGAATTGTGGCAGTCCCACCAAGAATATATTACATTTTTGTATTTACTGTTTGCCTTTTCCAGTTGCCTATTTTCAAAATATCAATGGCTTGAGGTTTAGCTACTTTTTTTATCCCAGTTGATTTAACATTCAGTATTATTTTGGTGCTCACATTTTGGCAGTAGCCAAGTACGAATTTTTTTGTCTCATTAAATGTAAGAAGTTAAATAGAACATGAAATTAATGGGTAACATTTTATCGTACTATAGTTTTATCTTGGAAAATTTTAATGAAATTCACCAGAAACAGGAAGGATTGTTATTGTTATTTCAAAGATGCTTTTTTTTTTACCTTCGTCATTTCCCTAGACACATCCCTCTCTGTCTGCACCATAATAAGTCTTCAAGTTCTTCCTTTGCAGTTCAGTGATATGATTCATATTATCAGTCATACATCACCACAGATATTACCAGCCAGTAGAATAAAAAAATTTTTAGACAAATTTAGATGTATTTGGAGCAGTATGCTACAATAAAAATAAAAATGAATGTTTCATGTGTAAATGTGTATCTTAAATTAAGATACTAACAGCAACAAATTGTCTTCAGATTTGCATTTCACTGAATAATAGCCAAAAGATATTGAGGAATTATACCATCATCTTATTGTTTTTATCCTCTTATCATCATAATTGAACTGCATATTTTTCCCTTTGACTTTATTTGCATTTTCAACTCTCAAAGTTAGTATTGCCAGCTGACTTCCAGTAATAAACTGCTGCCATCCACCTCATTCACTGGTGAATAAAGCCATCTACTGGACTTCTCCATATATTATAACCTTCCACCTCAGGCATCTAATTTGTCCCAGACTGGAAAGAGTGATAAAACATGCAACCAATGCTACGCACACACACACACACACACACACACACACACACACACACACACACACACACACACAACACACAACACACACACACACACACACACACAAACAAACAAACAAACAAACAAACAAAACGACTCGACTCGACTACATTCCAAGTGGTTACCTTTACTCCTTGTGTTATTTGTGTTACATCTAGACCTTTCGGATATTGCATCGGCTTTATGTGAGTTAGGTAACATGGTTTGTTTGGAAAGCTGCAAACATTTACCCTCCCAGCTTTCATCAATGTGTATCACAATTAAATAAAAGGGTGCCAAGACCAGTAGCAAAATCTTTGTAAATTTGCATAAAGTTGGCAGCGGCATAGCTTCTGATAGGTCCTCCAAGTCAGCCAGATACCAGCAGAAAAACCAGATAAAATGAGAATGAACTAATTTTAGCTACAGGATTTAAAGTTACTCATATTCCCATTCATCATATTGATTGGAGACATCAGTTTGAAGTACTGTGGCCAATGGCTGTTTGATTGAAATCAAACAATTTGACTGCATGAGTGGCTGGTATTCTAGGAATTACCTTATAGGATGGAAATCCAGTGTCCACTTAGCCTGTCGCTTTCCTCTTTATTGGTGTTATTATGTTTGTAGATTTTAATGGCTTTATGGAACAATGCTGTCATAATACCTTCATACAGGTGGATCTTAAATTTCAAAGAATTTTATATCAACCTCTCTGCTTGTCCCTGTTCGCACTTCTCTTTGTATTTCACGATCCTGATGTTAACAGATCATCCCATTATTCCAATATACACTTTGTTGTGAGTGTATGGTTTATGGTAGTCAGTAAAACCCAGACACTATTAGTGGATTCAGATGTTTTTCTTGGTAGGGCTGTGCACTGTCTTTATGTTTTTGAAATTCGGTACATCACAATGAGAATGTATGACAGAAGAGCCAGGTCTAGAATTTCTTTTTTACATGCCATTTCTCCTGGTTTTGTGCTGTGCCAGACTTTTTATGCACATCAATAAACATCCGTTGCTCCTCAGAATACATTTTAGTGATGTCTTGTGTTTGAAGAGTCACAGCTCAAATATTCGTCTCACACAGGTTTTGCAAGGGTAATTACCACCCTTGTCCTCTTACGTGCATGATGATTTGAGAAATAATATAGTAAACAGTATATTCCAAAATGCCTCACATAAGAATGGGATTTCTCTGGGGTTCATACTTCAAGTTATGTTGGTGATATAAATGCAAAATCATGTGTTTTGAATAGTTCTTGCACTAGGGACCATTTCTATATCCAGCAGAATGATCATTTTCCTGTAACTATCTGACAGTACAGGGTCAAAGTTTGAATGTTACACACTTCCTCCATCTTAGGTGAATGGATCAATTCAATTGGTTCTTTATACATTAGATGTGGTTTAGGGTCCGCCTTATGGAGGCACCATTTGATTCATGGGTGGTTCATGAGAAAATCTGAAAATAGTGTTTTTCAGCATTTTTTGCCATCATCAGTGAATATCTAAATAACTAACTACAGAAGGTTGCTCTAATTGTAATGGCATGTTGTCTAGGCACTTATCCAGAAGTGCCATCTTCCTGTTTTCGAAAATCTGTTTTTAGGAGGAAATTTTTAAAAGTACTTAAGAAGGCAGAATGAGACAGCTGGAATCCCACTTTTCAGTCAGAGCTTTTATAAACGGTACCATATTTATCTATCTTTGCTTCCGGAGGAGCAGTTTTCTGCTGATGTAAGTACTGAACCATGTTCTTTGTCATTGTTTGTGACTAGCACATTAAGGAAGGGCAGCTGTTTCTTCTATACTTCCACAGTACATTTAATGCTGGCACAAAGGCTGTTTAGGTGTTTAAGTAAGTTGCCAAGCTTTTCCTCACCATGACTCCACACAACAAAGGTATCGTCCACTGACAGGTATCACAATATAAGCTCTCCCCACAAGCTTGACTCAGTGCACCATGATAAGTGGAGGATAATTCTTTGAAAAGGCCAGCCACTTGTGTTGGAAGAACATCACATTATCAATTAAACAGTTGTTGACCAAAGAACCCTACGCAGACACCTCCAGGCAATATGCCAAGGCTGCAGAAGAGTCTCAAGTTAAGACCCTTAACGATAGTATGTAACAGATCACCTTCACCTTTTTACTTCTGTTGTAAAATTTATGCCATTCAGACAAACTCCTATTAATTTTTATAAATATCCTAATAATGTAGACAGTCATTTCATTAAACTAGTTATAAAGTTTGGTATGATTCTAGTATTTACTCTCACAAAAATACTAATTTGTGAATTGCATTGTAATGATGACACCATTTTAGCACAAGCTGTCATAAATGTTGTTTGTGTGAAAGTGTTATTTCATTTGAAAGTGGCATGAGGAGTAGTGCACAGATTAGTGTGTAGTGTGGCTGCTTCTTCCCAGGCTGCAAGGGGACTTGCTTGGGGTGCCAGAGATTCGTGTCCTTGCTCCCAGTTTGGAGAGGGGCTTGGATTCAGAGGGCGGCAGGTAATCCGTCACAAACTATTGTCTTTCAGCTTGTGTCACTGCAGTTCGTGCATGATTTCTTTCTAAATGGTTGTTCTGATTGGTGGGAGTATCTACAGCTCAGTTTCTGTGCTTTGGCTATGGGACATTTATCATTCTCCTTTTCCATTGCTTTGAATAGTGTACTGTTACACTGTGTTGTGCGTGAGCTTTGTGAGAGTTTGAAGAGTTGTCTGACTGTCTCTGCTGCTTTTGCAATAGCTTTTATGAATAACATTCTTAACGGGCATACTTCATTTCCAAGAGATTTTTACTCTTTGCCACTGCTGTATATCGCTGTGAAAGTATTCTTCCTCTGTGTTTTAATTGTATTGGTGTGCAAATTACTTTTATTTTACAACTCAGTTTCCTTTTCTCGATGTTAGAGTGCCCAGTTAAATGGAGAAATGCAAATTACATGTTTCTGTGTGCTTCAAAACCGTTACTGTTTCCAAAACCTTGTACTCATTGATGAGAAACAATTTTCACATTAACCCTTGCCTCTTCTGCTTCTATTTGATGGATATTTAACCCTGTCATTCCTGTTAGTATGGAATTGTGTGTGATAGCCTTTTGCTATGAAGTAACATTTATATTGATTGTAAAAATAACGTATCATTCTTCACTGTGTCTGTCTGTCTGTCTGTCTTTCTTTCATTCCCCATTCCATTTTCTGCATGATAAATTGGTAGTGTATTAGACATGCAATGATATATTCAGGTTTATACTCTCTTAAGATGCAATTCCAATGTCATATAATTGGAGAGAAACTATAGAGCTGCATGTTGCAAGCCACATGTTAAACTTAAAGTGCTGCGACTTTGTCTCTCAGTGAACATCATGGTGGCATGCTGCCTCAAGGGTAACTAATGAGTAGGGGAGTGGTTGCCTTGAAAGGTGTGAAAATCAGTGCCAACACACTGGCCAATGTAATGACAATACAATACAGTGGTAGTGTGGCTTTTCAATAGTGCATTTCTACATTAGATGGCCACAGTCACAGTTACCAATCTTATAAACAAAGTGAAGTGAAGTGACTTCTATCAGGAGTGGCTCCTGTTAACACAGGGGCATCACTAACATTTCCACTGTTCTCCTCCCATATCATTGGAATACTTTCCACTTATTAAAATCTTGGTAAACCTTGAGACTGTCAAATAATGTGGAACTGTGCGAAGGCTAATATAGGTTATTTTCAGTGGCAAAATATGTTCCTAGTGAAAAATATTCTGTTTGCATTAGATAATGTTCAATGCCAGGAAAAATCACACATTTCAATCAATCCAATTAAATAAATATGGTATTTGTTACTTAGTTTTCCCACAGCACATGCTGCTTGTGGTATATTGGTTTCCTTCTTTATGAGAATGCCTACATACACTTTTTTCTGAATTTACTCTATGGGCTTGTTGTTTTACACAGAATAAGCAGACATTTTGAGACAATAAAATCCTCTTGTCTTTAAATTATAACACACAAAAACACAACCACTAGCTAAAATTTTTGTAATACATAACACCAAAGGTGATATGCACAACAATGCAAATGTAGATGTTGTGGAATACCTAAAGGTAAGAGTATATATATATATATATATATATATATATATATATATATATATATATATAAAACAAAGATGAGGTGACTTACCGAACAAAAGCGCTGGCAGGTCGATAGACACACAAACAAACACAAACATACACACAAAATTCAAGCTTTCGCAACAAACTGTTGCCTCGTCAGGAAAGAGGGAAGGAGAGGGGAAGACGAAAGGAAGTGGGTTTTAAGGGAGAGGGTAAGGAGTCATTCCAATCCCGGGAGCGGAAAGACTTACCTTAGGGGGAAAAAAGGACAGGTATACACTCGCACACACGCACATATCCATCCACACATACAGACACAAGCAGACATATTTAAAGACAAAGAGTTTGGGCAGAGATGTCAGTCGAGGCAGAAGTGTAGAGGCAAAGAAGTTGTTGAAAGACAGGTGAGGTATGAGTGGCGGCAACTTGAAATTAGCGGAGATTGAGGCCTGGCGGATGACGAGAAGAGAGGATATACTGAAGGGCAAGTTCCCATCTCCGGAGTTCGGATAGGTTGGTGTTGGTGGGAAGTATCCAGATAACCCGGACGGTGTAACACTGTGCCAAGATGTGCTGGCTGTGCACCAAGGCATGTTTAGCCACAGGGTGATCCTCATTACCAACAAACACTGTCTGCCTGTGTCCATTCATGCGAATGGACAGTTTGTTGCTGGTCATTCCCACATAGAATGCATCACAGTGTAGGCAGGTCAGTTGGTAAATCACGTGGGTGCTTTCACACGTGGCTCTGCCTCTGATCGTGTACACCTTCCGGGTTACAGGACTGGAGTAGGTGGTGGTGGGAGGGTGCATGGGACAGGTTTTGCATCGGGGGCGGTTACAAGGATAGGAGCCAGAGGGTAGGGAAGGTGGTTTGGGGATTTCATAGGGATGAACTAACAGGTTACGAAGGTTAGGTGGACGGCGGAAAGACGCTCTTGGCGGAGTGGGGAGGATTTCATGAAGGATGGATCTCATTTCAGGGCAGGATTTGAGGAAGTCGTATCCCTGCTGGAGAGCCGCATTCAGAGTCTGGTCCAGTCCCGGAAAGTATCCTGTCACAAGTGGGGCACTTTTGTGGTTCTTCTGTGGGGGATTCTGGGTTTGAGGGGACGAGGAAGTGGCTCTGGTTATTTGCTTCTGTACCAGGTCCGGAGGGTAGTTGCGGGATGCGAAAGCTGTTTTCAGGTTGTTGGTGTAATGATTCAGGGATTCCGGACTGGAGCAGATTCGTTTGCCACGAAGACCTAGGCTGTAGGGAAGGGACCGTTTGATGTGGAATGGGTGGCAGCTGTCAT
Source organism: Schistocerca piceifrons (assembly GCF_021461385.2). Lineage (NCBI taxonomy): Eukaryota > Metazoa > Arthropoda > Insecta > Orthoptera > Acrididae > Schistocerca > Schistocerca piceifrons. The sequence continues at coordinate 591,476,163 of NC_060142.1, read as the reverse complement.
AATGGAGGTACTGTTGCTTGTTGGTGGGTTTGATGTGGACGGACGTGTGAAGTTGGCCATTGGACAGGTGGAGGTCAACGTCAAGGAAAGTGGCATGGGATTTGGAGTAGGACCAGGTGAAACTGATGGAACCAAAGGAGTTGAGGTTGGAGAGGAAATTCTGGAGTTCTTCTTCACTGTGAGTCCAGATCATGAAGATGTCATCAATAAATCTGTACCAAACTTTGGGTTGGCAGACCTGGGTAACCAAGAAGGCTTCCTCTAAGCGACCCATGAATAGGTTGGCGTACGAGGGGGCCATCCTGGTGCCCATGGCTGTTCCCTTTAATTGTTGGTATGTCTGGCTCTCAAAAGTGAAGAAGTTGTGGGTCAGGATGAAGCTGGCTAAGGTGATGAGGAAAGAGGTTTTAGGTAGGGTGGCAGGTGCTCGGCGTGAAAGGAAATGCTCCATCGCAGCGAGGCCCTGGACGTGCGGAATATTTGTGTATAAGGACGTGGCATCAATGGTTACAAGGATGGTTTCCGGGGGTAACAGATTGGGTAAGGATTCCAGGCGTTCAAGGAAGTGGTTGGTGTCCTTGATGAAGGATGGGAGACTGCATGTAATGGGTTGAAGGTGTTGATCTACGTAGGCAGAGATATGCTCTGTGGGGGCTTGGTAACCAGCTACAATGGGGCGGCCGGGATGATTGGGTTTGTGGATTTTAGGAAGAAGGTAGAAGGTAGGGGTGCGGGGTGTCGGTGGGGTCAGGAGGTTGATGGAGTCAGGTGAAAGGTTTTGCAGGGGGCCTAAGGTTCTGAGGATTCCTTGAAGCTCCGCCTGGACATCGGGAATGGGGTTACCTTGGCAAACTTTGTATGTGGTGTTGTCTGAAAGCTGACGCAGTCCCTCAGCCACATACTCCCGACGATCAAGTACCGCGGTCGTGGAACCCTTGTCCGCCGGAAGAATGACGATGGATCGGTCAGCCTTCAGATCACCAGCAACAAACTGTCCATTCGCATGAATGGACACAGGCAGACAGTGTTTGTTGGTAATGAGGATCACCCTGTGGCTAAACATGCCTTGGTGCACAGCCAGCACATCTTGGCACAGTGTTACACCGTCCGGGTTATCTGGATACTTCCCACCAACACCAACCTATCCGAACTCCGGAGATGGGAACTTGCCCTTCAGTATATCCTCTCTTCTCGTCATCCGCCAGGCCTCAATCTCCGCTAATTTCAAGTTGCCGCCACTCATACCTCACCTGTCTTTCAACAACTTCTTTGCCTCTACACTTCTGCCTCGACTGACATCTCTGCCCAAACTCTTTGTCTTTAAATATGTCTGCTTGTGTCTGTATGTGTGGATGGATACGTGCGTGTGTGCGAGTGTATACCTGTCCTTTTTTCCCCCTAAGGTAAGTCTTTCTGCTCCCGGGATTGGAATGACTCCTTACCCTCTCCCTTAAAACCCACTTCCTTTCGTCTTCCCCTCTCCTTCCCTCTTTCCTGACGAGGCAACAGTTTGTTGCGAAAGCTTGAATTTTGTGTGTATGTTTGTGTTTGTTTGTGTGTCTATCGACCTGCCAGCGCTTTTGTTCGGTAAGTCACCTCATCTTTGTTTTTTATATATAATTTTTCCCACGTGGAATGTTTCCTTCCATATTTTATATATATATATATATATATATATATATATATATATATATATCTGTGTGTGTGTGTGTGTGTGTGTGTGTGTGTGTGTGTGTGTGTGTGTGTGTGTGTGTGTGTGTGAATATAGATAAATGCTATAAATTTGTATAAATCAGAAAATAGCCTTGATCTACAAACTTTTGGTTTGACTCCATTGACTTTTTTTTATGTTTCTTATCAACCGGAGAAAGCTGCATATCTTTCCTATTTGTATTTTGCATTTCATCCAGTCAGATATTTTATGTTGTGATTTATGATGAATCTGACAATAACAGCTCCGTGCTGCAATAGTGAAAAAAAATTGATAGACAATAGAATTTTCTGAATTGCATTTCAGCAGTGGATGATGAACTCATTAAAACGTATTGACCTGAAAAGCAGCTCTCAACAACAAAGGATTTTTGTCTGTGATCTTGCTTTTGTAGATGATAACTGCAATGGATGTTGGTAGATAGCAGTTAATATGAGAAACAAGGTGACAGTGGCATAATTGAAAAATCAAATATTGGTAAGCTAATTAAAAATTGAGTGATTTCATCCACTTCCAAGATATGTGGGACTAGATATAAGCTTACCATATGTAATTGTAAAAGATAAAAGCATTCAAATTCACAACTTGTATCATGAAACCTCATTAAAAACCAAAGCTTACTCAACAAGAAAACCGTTGTCAGTGATAGACTCTCACTATCAATCAGGTTCTCAGAAATGTCCTTTGGGCTCCATACTCCCAAATTTTTTTAAAATCTTTCTTAGCTCAACTGCTGTAAATGCAAAAGTGACAGACAGTTTAATTATTACCAACTGCTGCCTTCTTAATAACCTCAGAGATGCTTTATTTGAAGAAGAAGAAGAAGAAGGAGGAGGAGGAGGAGGAGGAGGAGAAAAACACACACACACACACACACACACACACACACACACACACACACACACAGGTTACTTTCATCTTGATCAGCTAGGGATGGCTATGGAAACACTGAAGGATCTGCTATAAGAGAAAGTTTCACTGATTACTTTATTGGTAGCACTGCCCTAGTACTGTGGTCCATAAAACAGTAATCAGAACTGATCCAAAGGAATGAAAACAAAGCATTTTTTCTTGAAAGTTCCAATTTTAATAAATCATAATTAAGTTATCATAATAAATAAGTGTTGTAATCATATGATAGGTTCAACAATTTTATGACTTCCATTCATATATTATCCCCGACAGAAATTTTGTATTGATAGTGTTTAGAGCAGTATAGGCTTAGATGTTCTCACTCTAACAATTCACCAAACAGTAGAGGCACTCATCATCAAAAAACACATAAAAAGGCTCAGAACTTTATTAGCTTTTGGATGAATGCTTTTTCTGAGCTATTTGGTATGTGCACAAAAGGTTTCATCCGAAAGCTATCATACTTCTCAGTCATGTTTATGTGCTTTTTGATGACTCATTGCCCCCAATATTCAGTGACTCACCTTTACTCCTTATATTATTTATGTTCCACCAGGACTTTTCGACCATATTTTGGATTAATATTTGTTTCATTTGTTAATTTATTAGTGAATATTAAACTATGTGTAAGAATGTAATCAAGAATTGGAGCCATCATCACTTCTAATTAACTGTTAATTAGATAAGGGAATATCAGGGATTATATTTTTTGTATTTGGGGCATGAGTCAAGACAATCGGGCATCCATGTAAGTTAGAAAGTACATGTAGTATGCAGTGCCTTCTAATATTCTGCCAGCATGAAGACATATGCAAGCTTTATGGAATAAAAATTGAACTACTTGCATTTTCGTCTGTGGTTTATGAAAGGTAACTCATATGTAAATGAAGGATGCAGAAACATAATTCAAGAAGTTGGATAAATCCATTAAAAAGGGATGTTTAAAGTGGATACCCTTTGTTCCTCATTATAGCATCCTTTGATAACTACATAAGTTTCTAATTACTTCATCCCTTTGGAAAAGTAGGTTGTATCAAACGCTGAAAAATAACCTACTATGGAGAAAGCGCATGATTGTTTCATAAAATTTTCAAGTTAACGTTGATTCACTGATGTGTGGTCTGGAACAGCGTCCTAGTGAAAGAGCACTTTTTTGCTTCAAATAATCCAACATCTGTCATTATATCAATCCAGAAATACATGATTTGCCATGCCATTCCAGTGTTCCCATGAAATTCGTCCTGTGCAGTTTGGATTTCTGCAGTTTTTCATCCCATCAACTGAAAATTTTGAATAATGCCACAAAGCTTGTTTTTCTCATTTTTCTATGCTATATATATTGCTTAGCATTTCAAAAGGGTGCCAGAAAATTACAGGGGGTTGACATCCATTACACTTAAAAAAAATAGATGCAGCACAAGAATTGGGTGGCCAACAGTGAGGTAGATTTAATAGAACAGAATATTTTTATTAGCCTTTCAGTAATTTTCATACAATTGGCTTCGTCGAAGTTTACAGAGGGTTTTAGTTTCAGTACGATATTCAGATAGTTACAGAAAGGGGAGAAAAGGAACTAAAGACCTTTTCTTCAGCATTATGTAAAACAATGTTTTATACAGTAATTAAATACACACATAAGAAAAGAATCACAGTAAATAACTAGCTTATATAATATCAAAACTTAGGTAAAATATATATTTTGATGATTAGTTTCGAAGAATTCTTCGGTTGTATAGAATTCGTTGTTTTTTTAGCCAGGTTTGCGATGTATTCTTATATTTATTTAGTGGTACTGTACGAGCTGAGCATGGTAACTTATTGAAAAATTTTATGCTTAAGTACTTACAGTTAATATGGACTACAGCAAGTCTTGTGGAAGGCAAGTCCAGCAGGTGACTGTTTTGTTGTACTGTGTGCATGCACATCACATCTCATGTTCAATTTTTTCAGATTTTCGCTGGCATATATTAGACAGCTATATATGTACATGCTTGGCACTGTCATTACGCCAAGAGATTTAAAATAATTTATGCAGGACTCTCTGGGTGCTAACCCCTTCATGCACCTGATTGCTTTCTTCTGCCATCTGAAAATACATTCAGCCCCTGGGGAGTTACCCCAAAGCAATATTCCATATTGCAGTTGGGAATGAAAAAAAGCATAGTATGAGTGAAGTAGCAATTGTTTGCTCACACTGTTTCTTAATTTATACAATAGGAAAAGTACTTGTGCTAGTTTATTACATAGATAATTGGTGTGTCCTTCCCATGAGAGCTTTTGGCCTATGATTAGTCCAAGTAATTTCACTGTTTTGTTTTACTTTTTAGTTACTTTGAGATTAAATATTATTTCTTCTGTTTTTGTTTGATTTATGCACAGTTGGTTAGCCTGACACCAGTAATTAGCCATTTGCATAATTTCTCTAAGGACAGAGCCTTGGGGTATTCCTCTTTCTATAGGGAGTATTTCTGACCTCTGTTTATTTGCATATACAAGTTGTAAAATATTGCTTGGATAAGATCTGAATAGTCAGAATGTGTCATCTTCAACGCCATTGTATTTTAACTTTTTGATGAGTATGTCATGTGACACAGAGTCAAAAGCTTTACTTAGGTCAATAAGTGTTCCAGACATAGATACCCTTTTTTCATACCCTTCACAAACATTGCTTACCAAAGCTTCTACTGCTTTTACAGTTGATAGGTGTGACCTGAAGCCAAACTGTTGTTCATTTAAAATGTTATTGGTTTCAAAATACTTGTATATCTGCTTATGCACACAATTTTCTACTAACTCGGATATGATTGGTACTATTGAAATGGGTCTGTAGTTATTTGGGAGGTTTCTTTTACCTTTTTTATACACGGGCAATGTAACTGTGAGCTTAAGACAGTCGGGGAATATTCCCTAATGAAGTACTCTGTTTGATAGTGAGAGAAGTGGCGTTTCAATTTCTTTTGCTATACATTTAATGATGAGATTACTGAGTCCATAATAATCTTCTGTTTTGGAATTACTTAATTTGTTTATTGACTTATGAATATCATTTAATGTGATTCGGGTCCAAGTGAACTTCTCACTTCTTGTCTGTTTTGCACAAGTGAGCAATGCTTCTGCATCAGAGGCAGAATTGATGGGTGGGCTGGTGATGCTATTTACAAAATATTCATTGAGAATATTGCAGTCAATAGGGATACTCCTTTCTTTATAGGTATTATTAATTTCCCTTTTAATGACAGTCCAGGCAGCTTTACATTTATTTTTAGAATTTAAAATATATTCATCATTTGCACAGCACTTAGCATTTTTTTATTTCTAATCTGTAAAGGTTTCTCATTTTAGTGTAATTTTCCTTGTCCCTATCACTGTTATGAGATTTGTCTTTCATAATCATCAGTAGTATTGTGGGGTGTACCACTTGTTAGTATTTTGTTGCCTATGAGTAATATTACTCTGGTACCTTTTGGTTACCAAGGGGCATGTCATTTTTACTATATACTTGATCTCTGTCAGGAAAATGGAAAAACATTTATTAATCGTTTTCTTGTTATCCATTACATGAGTCCAATTCATTTCTTTTAACTGGTTTATCATTTTGTTTACATTGGATACACCTAGAATTCTATATGTCACTTCTCTCTCTGTAGAACTGAAGGCTGACTTTTCTATTTGAAGCCATAGCCCTGCATGATCTGATGTACCTAATTCAATTACATCACATTGTATGGAGTCTCTTTGTACATTGCTAATTATGTTATCAAGGCATGCGTTCAGTCTAGTGGTTTTTTCATTGAGACAGTAATAGTTTAATGACTTCAGAGTGTTAATCATATGAATTACATTTTTTCTCTTTGCCCTTATATCTATGTTAATATCACCTACAATTACAATTACAATTCTATGCTATTTATGTTTTGACAACAACAATATTAAAGTATTAATTTTTTCTATAAATAGTATCTCATCAGAGCCTGGGATTCGATAGATTGAGACAATTACAGTTTTCTGTTCGTGCATTTCCACACCGGCTACTTCTATTGTAGCTTCAGGGCATATTCTACTAAGGTCTATAACTGAGTAATGCAATTCAAAGTTACTTTTGACATATATTCAGACCACACCATGTGTAATACTTTTTCTGCAGTAGCTTGTAATCAACGAATATCCAAGAGGAACACACAAGTCTATTTCAGTGTCTTTCATCCAGTGTTCATTGATGCATAGAACACTGCGGTTGATTTTATCGAGCAGTGTTGTAATTCATTGATTTCACACCTAAGAGATTGTACATTTATATGAAGGAGGAGGAAACTGTCACTGCTACATAATGGTATTCTACTTTCACAGAACCTTCTGTATTCATTTATTTTCGCTACATGATCTAGGGTTGCACAATTATCTGAATGAATTAGACTGCTGCAGTTTCCACTTAATGTGGTTTCTAACTTTCCTTCGTCGTCTGCAATGTCATTTTCTCTAAAAAGAGGAGGTGTACAGTCATGCTCTGTGGGACTGTCTTTTAAGACAAGGCTGCTGCGTGCTCGTATTTCATTTACAACTTTATCTCCTGACACAAAAATGTTTTCCCATGGTAATTTAGATGCTTACCACATTCAGTGTGCAAATTTCTTTCAAGTCTGCTAATATCCACTACATTGCATTTAGCATAAATGGAACATAGTTGTTTGATTTTAATATTTGTTTTACGAATCTCTTTGTTAACACATTAATTATAGATCAAGTCATGTCTATGAGGTATCGTCACAACAATAGTGTTTTCCACCTTACTTACATATAAAAAAATTTTCAAACCTGTTATACACTTTTTGGCTTCATTATGTGCTACATCATTTGCACCAGTCACACAAACAACAAAGTCACTGTCCCTTGTTGTATTCTGAGATGCCTTCAACAATATTTTCTGTCCTCGCACCAGGTTTTACAATGCCAGTTGCACGAAGATCCGTATTCACATCCTGTACAATATTTGCTAGCTTTCTTCCGTGGCTGTCCGCTAGAAAAAGTACATTGTGTTTCTTTTTTCGGTGTTTCTGGCTGTTGGCGATGTTTTTGCAGCTCCTTACAATGTTTTTATTTTCACGTTGGGTGGCTTGTTCACTTTCAATGTTTATGGAGTTGCTGCTGCTTTCGGATAACACACTGAACTTATTTGTGCACACGAGATTAGGTTTATTCCATGTATTTCTCTGTGTTCAAAGCACTTTTTTAGTCACTTTGTTTGGCATTACACACTTTAGGCCACTGTTTTCACTTTGAAGGGCGTTTGAGTTAGGCGTATTTATGCAGTTTTGACCATTACTTTCACTGGCATTTGAGTTCGGCCTATTTACGCAATTTTACTGGAATGCATGTTTAAGTTGTTTACGCTCTTTTGGCGTTTACTGCTCGCAACCAATGGTTTTAACTCACGGTTTTCGTTCTCAAGTTTAGTGATATCTCATCTCAGTATATCAGCAACTATCTGCAGACTTTTTAATCGTTCATTTAACTTTTCGATTTCTGCTTTACCGTTATTACAAACACTATTTTTTACAACGTGGCTGTAGCTTTTTGTCTCGTTAATATTACTCACTTCTGCACTTGACGCACTTTCCCTTAAATATTGTACAGCTTCCCAATCCGTTGTAGTTCCTACCTCTTTCATCAGCTGAACATGTAAGGCAGACTCGCATGCTTCACAACAAAACTTAATTCGCTCTTTCGAATTTCTCATGAGACGTATTTCACTGTTGCTTAGACCAACACAATTACTGTGAAACTGTTTTCTACACCATAATCCGCAGATCACGAATATTTCCATGGTTTTTATTAATTTATTGCACTTAAGACATGATTTACTCTTTCCACTAGCCACCATCTTGAGCCAATTTTGTCACACATTCCTAAATTTTGGTTGTACTATTCTTGTAGATCTCTCATAACAGTTATTTGATTGAAATGATAATGGTGATTGCAACTTATGGTGATAGAGTAGGTGATGTGTATCACATTACTGCATGTGTCATAGCTGAGATGAGCTTGTGCAAATGTGTTTGCTGTTAATAGCTGGAGAGATTCTGAAAGCTGATAACATATATCACTAAAGCAAGTAATGATTCTATAAGATGCCACATAATCTTTCTCTCTTCGAAATACCGATCAGTTAAAACTGTCTACATTGCTTGCTGGGATTTAAATAGGCATTATCACTAGTTCCTACCATTTGAGTCTTTCCGTCTGTGGGATATGGAACAAATTTTAGATGTCCTGTTCAGAAAACAAACGAATTGATTAGAGAACATAGAAGGTACAAGTAAGATTTATGAAAATGAAGTGGGTGGGGCTTGTAGGCAGTGCATGACATATGGACCAAGGCAGTACTTCTTTTTGTGGATTACAATACTAATGGATTACATACTAATGGGAGACAAGTAGATGAGATTGGAAATCTCACAGGAGCAGTAGAATTACATATTGCTGAGTCTGAAATGTATCAGAAAGTCTGTACAATACCTTTATTGGGCAGTGGATGTCAAATGGCTGATAATGATCAGCATTAGGTAAAGTTTTGTGTACTGTAAATGCATGGAAATTGTATGACCTTGACACAATGAGGGACGTGAGAAATGTTGAACGTTACAGGTTGTCAGTACTTCCAACAAATAGAGAAGTTCAGCTGACAGTTTGGAGAAACAACAGATTTACTTATGGGATTGGGAAACAGATTATGTGTGTCATTAACTGAAAGACATAAGCTTTTTTTTTCTATTGACAGATTACAGCACTTAGACCAATGACAATGAAACTGGTACAACAAACATATTAGGAAGTTGCTGAGAAAGCAGAGAATTTTGCACAGTCGTTTTAAACGTAATCACTGCCCCGCTGACAAATAGAAATTATGCGAAATGAAAGCAGCTGTCAGGAGGACAACGAGAGACTCTTTTAATGAATTTGAAAGCAATATTTTATCTGCAGATTCTAAAAATAACCCCAAAAAATTTTGGACATACATAAATTCTATGAATGCTACAAATAATTCGATACCTTCTGTTGATGACAGTACAGGTAATGGAACTGATGATGATAAACAGAAGGCCAAAATTGTAAACTTAGCTTTCAAAAATTCATTTACAATAGAGGTCTGCAGCACCATTCCCCCTTTCAATTATCGAACAAATGAAAGGATGGCTGACATAGTGTTTAGTGTATCCGGAATTGTAAAACAGTTAAGATCCTTAGACGCCAGAAAGGCATCTGGCCCAGACAGTATCCCCGTAAGATTTTATGTTGACTGTGCTACAAATATAGCACCATTCTTACCCATCATCTATCAGAGATCACTGGAACGGCGGAAAGTTCCACAGGACTGGAAGAAGGCCCAGGTCATAGCAATCTGTAAAAAGGGTAGAAAATCGGATGCACATAATTACCGGCCAATTTCACTGACATTGATTTGTTGTAGAATCATGGAACATATTTTGTGTTCAGACATAATGACCTTTCTAGACTCTGAGAAGCTCATCTGCAGAAACCAGCAAGGTTTTAGGAAACAGCAGTGATCTGAGACACAGCTGGCCCTCTTTTGCATGATATACAACAGGCTCTAGATACCAGCTCCCAGGTTTATGCCATATTTCTCGACTTTCGAAAGATGTTCGACTCAGTTCCACACTGTTGCTTGCTACAAAAAGTGCGCGCTTACGGTCAATCCAATGACATATGCAGTTGGATAAAAAGTGTTCTAACAGACAGGGAGCAGTATGTTGTCCTGAACAGGGTAACTTCAACAGAAACAAGAGTAACTTCGGGTGTGCCCCAGGGCAGCATAATAGGTCCTCTGCTTTTTACAATTTACATAAACGATCTGGTTGATGGTATTGACAGCGGCCTTAGACTGTTTGCCATTGATGCTGTAGTCTACGGGAAAGTAGCATCACACAAAAGTTGTGAACAAATCAATGAGAATTTGCAGAAAATAAGTGCATGGTGTAATGACTGGCAGATATCTCTCAATATTAGTAAGTGTAACCTACTGTGTATAGCAAGGAAAAAATCCCCATTAATGTATGAGTACAAAATAAATGATCAGCCTTTGGAAGTGCTAACATCGGTCAAGTATCTGGGTGTGACTATTCAAAATGATCTCAAATGGAATGATCAGATTACACAAGTAATGGGTAAGGCGAACTCTAGATTGCGGTTTATTGGTAGAATCCTGAAGCGACGCAGTCCTTCAACAAAGGAGATAGCTTACAATACGTTAGTTTGTCCAGTCTTAGAGTATTGTTTGTCTGTATGGAACCCTTACCGGTTGGGTCTCTCTCAAGAGATTGAGAAGGTCCAAAGACGAGCAGCAAGATTCGTGACTGGTACATTTAGTCATCGCGAGAGCGTTACAAATCTCATAGAAAGTTTGAAGTGGGACACACTTGCAGATAGACGACGCGCTAAACAGAAGGGGCTGCTCAGTAAATTCTGAAATCCAATCTTTGCTGATGATGTAGAGCACATATTATTACCACCAACTTTCAAATTGCGTAATTATTATCGTTCCAAGATAAGGGAAATAAGCGCTCGTACTGAGGCGTTCAGTCGTTTTTCCCTCGCGCGATCCGTGAGTGGAACAGAGGGGGGAAATATGACTTTGGCGCGGATTCTGCCCTCTGCCACACACCGCTTGGTGGTTAGCGGAGTATATATGTACATGTAAATGTAGACTAGTTGTCTTTAACATTCATAGACCTTTGTATGTGTTCATACCAATTCTGAAAACGTTTTTCTGCTCTGAAATTGATACCTAAAAATACATTTTTGAGAGGATTCAACAGCTTCATTAAGTGATGGGAATCACTGTCCACACATTTTTCAATTGACTTAACAAACAAAAGAATAAAATCATTAGGCTGCAAGTCAAGTGAACAGGGGCAATGAGAGACCAAGTCAATGTTTTTCTTCATCAGATAAGTAATTGTTTGACATGCTGTGTGTGACACAGTGAAGAATGATGTGATGTTTTTAGTAGCTTTCTCTTACTGAATGGATGGTTTGTGCCAAAGAAACAATTGAATATCAACTATTTTTTTATCTTCTGAAGCAGTGACTGTGAGACATTCTGTGTAACCGAAGGAACGAGCGATCGTTTTGTTGGAGGTGCTTCATGAGGGAGCCTCTGTTCATCGAGGAACACTCAAGACAGTTAATTGCTGCTTAGTTTCTAGTTTGTACTAATTTATCCAAATTTTTTCTCCTGCTGCAGTGTTGTACACAGATTCTGCATTTTGTCACTTGAATTTGTGGAACATTTCTTTACACTAATGGAAACAAGCTGATTTTTTAACATTGGTCAAATTGTATAGAACTGGTTGGGACCAGATATTTTGTACGTTAAGTGAATGCCCTGCAGTCTATGGAGGCCCCTGTCTCATGGAAAACCATATGACAATCCTCTTCAGTTGTATGATAATTTTTCTTCAGTTAGGGTTTTCGCTCATAGTATCCTCTTCAGACAAAATTGTTTCTGCAATGTGACTGTAAGATTTTATCGTTTACTTATTTGACGGTTGTGATTTTGGCTTTAGAGCCATGTTATAAAGTTCAGTCCCGTAAAAAGACAGTAAATATGAAATGTGTCTGAATGACATATCATCATCAAAATACTGTTTGTAATATTTCAATAACAACATGTCATTCAGACAAGTTTGACATTTACTAACCATTTTTCACAGTTGCACGAAAAACTCAAAAGTTGAAATCATGATTGCGAAATAAATGTCTAGTAAAATTTTACAGTCAATTGACGGCAATGATTTCATTAAAAAACTCTTCAATCATTCTGCACACAGCATAATTTTTTTTAAAATGATAATAGATTCTTGTTGTTCTTCACAATATTGATCACTGACAGAAGCACAACTGACACAAAATTCTGCAAAAACAACCTTACACAATTTTTTCAGAAGGTGATTGATTACCATATGCTGAACAAGTTGGTTCAAGGCATTGTTATTAGGCTTTTATGAAAATCATAAAACATCATCCAATGAATACCATCACATGAAACTTCCATTTTTGTCACAACACTGTTTCTTCAGATGCTTATTGTGAAGAATCTACTTGGCCTGTTTCTGAGCCGCAATTAGTTTAACAACGACAAATTTTAAAACAATAACAACATCACATCTCAGTAGCACCATGCAATGATTGATTGTAGAAACATAAAAGGCAGTCTTCATATTTCTTGTCACAGTAGTCCAAGGTATACACTTTCAGCCCGTCAGAAAGTGTCACATTCCATTGTGAGAGTCTGTCTAATAAGCCTGAACTATTCTGTTATGTGCAGTACAAAATCATATGAATGTGTTTGTTTTTAACATGACCTTCTCCTCTTCATGAAATTTAACGTTCCACAGATGTGGTGTAATGAAGTCATTTCATACCTTTTAACTCAACGCAGAAGGAATAGAAGTGGAAGAAAATATGTCCACATAACTTTTCTAGTTAAGTAATAGTCTTCATAGAAAAGAATTGACTGTAATAGTTGAGGAAGCTTAAAATAAATCATACTAACATTACATATTGCCATTTTTAAGTCTGTTTATTATGTCTTTTTGTCTCCAAATTCAAAACCTTAATCCTCATGTGCCAAACCAATTAAATTCTCACAAATAACTACTTCTCCTTTGAGGAAAAGGTATAGAGATAAATCCATGCCACAGCCATGGGCATCCAGCAACCATCCTCCTGTGCCACTCTGTTTATAGGCCGTCTAGAGGAAATGCTCCAAGTCTCCCAAAACTCCAAACCCCTTGTCTGGTTCATGTTCATTGATAATATCTTCATGATCTGGACCCAGGGCCAAAATAACCTATCCTCACACCCCCACAACCTCCATACCTTCTCCCCCATTTCCTTCACCTGGTCCTTCGCAGCCCAAATGCTCCCTTCCTGGACATTGACTTCCACCTCTCTGATGGCTCCATCCATACTTCTGTCCATATCAAGCCCATAAAACATCAACAGTACTTGAATTTTGACAGCTGTCTTCCTTTCCACACCCAAAAATTTCTCCCATATAGTCTGTCTACCCACAGATGGTAAACGTGCATTGTCGAGAAATCCCTTGCTCGGTATCTACATCCACATCCACACTCCGCAAGCCACCTGATGGCGTGTGCTGAAAGCCTCATGAAGACCTTCACAGACACACTATCCCTCAAATTTGTTCCATAGACAAATTTCCCACACCATATGCTCACACACCCCTAATCCTCCCACCACCCCCAAGAACCAGCTGCAAGTAAGCACCCCCTCATCACCCAACACCATCCCAGATTGGAACTGAACAACATCCTTTGCTGGGGCTTCAACTCTCTATCACCCCTCTATTTGGCTCGTACACTGTGGAAGACCCAAGTGCAAGATCTGTTAAGTTCATCCATCCAGCACATCCTGCTTCAGTCACATCACAGGTTTATCTTATCCCATCAGAGACAGGGCCACGCATGAGAGCAGCCGTGTCATACTGGAGTTCTGAAATTTCTGCTCAGCACTCTACTTTATCTGGTCAAAAGTGTCTGGACACACATTAATGGATGTCAGTATGCAGTGTGTCCACCCTTTGCCTTTATGACAGTTTGGTGGGGGTATGGCAGCCCATTCTTCATCAAGAGCCAAAACAAGAGAAGGTAGTGATGTTGGATGCTGATATCTAGAGCAAAATCGATGTTCGAGCTTGTGCCAAAGATATTGTATTGGATGCAGATCTAGACTCTGGGCAGGCCAGTGTATTTCAGGAATTTTATTGGCCAAAAGTGATTGCCTCACAGATGTTGCTTTATGACAGGATGCATTGTCATGCTGATACAATCAACCAATGACTCCTAGCTGTTCCTCTACTGTTCTCTGTACAGAATCTGTAAAATGTGTTCATATTCTTCTGCATTTAATGTTCTTGTAAGTTCACTAAGAGGAAGCCTAAACAAGCCAAGCCCAAATCGTTCTATCAGATTGTCACAGGATTTAGCAAGATTCATCACTCCAGTCACCCACTGCCAAATGGTATAGCTCTTTACACCACTTCAGGCAGCACATAGCATAGACTACAAAAATGTATGGCTTATGAGAATCTGCTCAACCACTGTACCCCATATTAACTCACTGTACACAATCATTGTGTTAGTTGGACTGCTGGTAGCACTTTGGAACACACAAGTGATTCCTTCTCCTGATTTTGTGTGACTTTTTACAACCAAACCTCCACAATGCTCGACGGTCCCTGTCGATGAATGCACGAGGTCAGCCTGGTTTTGGTTTAACTGTGGTTGCTCCTTGACATTTCCAATCCGGGATTACATAACCAACAGTCAACTTCAGCAATTGTATAAGAGCTGAAATGTCACTGATGGATTTATTATCTATGTGACATCCAATGACTAGCCCACATTTGAACACACTGAGTTCTCTTGAGTGATTCATTCTGCTGTTACTGCTTGTCTACTGCCAAAACAATACTCCCCGCCATCTTTTAAACTGTCATGTTTGTTTTTTGTGACATCTAGGGGTCAGTCCACATTACATGGGGACGTCAGAATCCTTTTGATCAGGTAGTGTATGTGGGCATGACATCAACCAACTGTCCACCTGAATGAAGTGCCACCATCTGTGGCCAAGAGCAGAGTTGACCACCCAGTGGTGGAGCATGCTGCTGAGCAGAACAAGCTAAACTTCAGTGGTGGCTTCAAAGCCTGTATCTTCTTGATCCATCACCAACCCTCCTCCCTACACTCCCACCAATGCAGCATCTCTGAACTACAACCACATAGATGGGAGTTGTCCTTGCAATACATTTTTTATTCTTGTAATGCTACTGGCATCAGTCTCCACTAGCCCCCTGCCCCACATCCACTTCCATCCTATCCTGGGTCTCTAACTTCATTTAACCCTTCATCTGTTGTGTCAACTCCTCCCATTCCACTTACTGACATCATCATCATTGGCAGTGAATGAATTTGAGTGCCAGTACCCACACATTGCATTCCTGTTCTATACAACTGCTGCCTCTCACTCATGCATTCCTATACCTTTCACATCCCTCCAAGCCACCTGCCACCCTTCTCCAGCTCTCCCTCGTGCTCTCTGCTTCCTTTACCCCCTTGCCTACTCCAGCCAAAAATCCCTCACCCCAGTCCACTTGTAGAGCTGCTGTCCCGCCCTTGTGTGTTCAGCCAGCACACTGTGGCTGTACAAACGTGCACAGGTGTATGCGCATACATTTTGTGTGTGTGTGTGTGTGTGTGTGTGTGTGTGTGCGCGCATACTCTAGCTGAGAAAAGGATTCATCCAAAGATTTTAAGTGTGTGTTGACGACTCAACACCTCAACTACACAGTGAGTTGTTACGTTTACCAGTAAATTGTTTGATTTAGAGAAAACACAGAAATCATAAATCCAGATGGTTGAATGAGGATTTGAACTGCCATTCTCCTGAAAACAGGTCCAGTGTCTTACCACTGTGCCACCTCACTTTGTGTGTATTTTAAGTGGAGGTAGGAAAAACTTACAGAATTTGAGCAGTCCCTATAATTTGCATATTGTTTTGTAGACGTTATACAGAAGACAGTGACATACACTAATATTGATACATCATACATCACCTAGGTATGGCATTGTCCACCACTTCCTGCAAACAGTGGAGGGTGCAGCAGATGGTGCATTCCCATGTCCAAAGGTGGTTTCAAAGAAGAGTTAAATACGACAAAAATTTATTGCCTCAACCAATGGCTACAATCCTGTCTTGTTGACCAGATCTTGCATAGGTAGCAAAATTTGAAAATTATGTCCTTCCTCTATGCCACGTCTGCTGCCCCTTCCGCTGTGTACAGGAAGTGGTGTAAAATACCATATCTGGGAGATGTACCACAAATTGTAGCAAAAACACTGAAATCTTGCAACTATAGGATTTCCTACTATGTGAAGAACACCATAGCCCAGTCTATTTTCAATATCAAGGATAAGACCTCATTACTAGCCAACAATGGAGTAAACAAAATTGCTTGTTCTGCTTGTGATAAGTTTTATATTGGTCAGTCAGGAAGAGACATAGAACTAGGCTGGATGAACATGAATGAATCTAGCAGTTGCAGAATTATGACTCCAGGTTTTTATAAATGAAATATACAATGTTAGAGACTTTATTGGTCTCGTACAGATATGATTTTATGTATGTGGATTGGAGCTGTGAGTGAAAATTTGTACCAAGACAAGGAATTGAACCCAGGTCTTCTGCTTACTAGGCAGGTGCTTTAACCACTAAGCCACTTTGACACTGCAGTTCACACACCTGCACCGATCACCATGGCACACCTTCCTCCTCGATCCAAATTCTCGCTGCCACCCCAGTCTACTTTAAATACCCCCTCACACATGAACAGAATTACCTAGGCTCTCCATGTTTCGGAATAGCATTTCAGCAATGAACATAAATGGGGGAACCTGCCAGCAACTCAGCTGCAGGTACTTATAGAATACCTCAGCAATGAACATAAATGGGAGATCCAGCCTGAAACCCAGGTTAAGATACGTATACACAGATGGAGTCATTTTATTTGTATAAGTACCTGCACCTGGGTTACAGGCTGGATCCCCCATTTATGTTCAATGTGAAGGTGCTATTCCATAACATAGAGAGCCTAAGCAATTCTGTTCGTGTGTAAGGGGGAATTTAAAGTAGACTGGGCAGCAATGAAAATTTGGATCAAGGAGGGAGGCATGCCAGGGTAATCCATGCAGTTGTGTGAATTGCTGTGCCAAAGTGGCATAGTGGTTAACACACCTGTCTAGTAAGCAGGAGACTCGGGTTTGATTCCCAGCCTTGGTACAAATTTTCGTTTCATGCTTCAGTCTACATACATAAAGAATCCAAATTTGCTGAACATGTACTGGGTGAGGGCCAAAACTGCCAGCACAGTCCCATTTCTTTCACTTCTCAAATGGAGGCTAAAACTCAATCTGTTGGAAGTCCTGGAATTCAACAAACACCCTGATGTAATCATAAATGACTGAATACAGCTTAATACTTCCCCTCTTCTAAACTTCATATAATCCTCCCAGTTTTCTATCACTTCCCACACTGCCTATGCCTACATATCCTTCCATTTCCCTGTATTTATTGATTTAATTTTACTTTATTCAGATTTCCTATGTACTCCATATCTTCTGGTGTTAAAATTGTTAATTATTTCTTTTAATTGGCTTCTGTATCACTTTCCACATTTAATAGCTCATGAAGTAGCCTTGTCAACTACTAATTTTATTTTATTTTATTGGGTTTGTTTATGTAGGCACAGTTTTAGAGTTTATTGTTAATGTATTTCCTCTTTGTTCCCATTATATTCATTTACTATACAAACTTTTACTTTTAAAATTACATTACCAGCTCACTGTCAAAGATGTCATTTACTGTGTGGTTTTGACTCAGTCTAGATGTTTAACATATTTTTCAATGTTGTTTACAAACTTTGCAACTTGTTTCCAAACACTAGTCAGTTAAAGTCTGAAGATGGCCTTGTAAGTCAAAAACCAGTTGACCCAATAAATTAATGCTGTAGCCCATTACAAAAAGTGAAAATCGCTATATTGGTTCTGTTGTTCTACCAAGTACCGACGGAAGAAGCGGTTAACATGATATAAAAATGGAGATTTTAAAACACAGTAAGTTAGAAAGTTGGATTAACTCTCCTTCTGAATATTTGCTTCAACATGCATTGTATAACATTTGGTAATGAATGCCTGAAATTATGTTCATTTTACATTATGGATAATAGCTGAGACAACAGCAATAATAATGATGATGAAGAGTTCACATGATTCTGTATGTCTCCTACTTCCTGTGATTTTATTGTTCTTTCTTTGTATGCTGTGTCATGCATGTGGGAGGGCTAATATATTGATCTACTTATCTCTCAGTTTGATTAATCTCAATTAGTTTATCTTGTAACTGAGCATATATATATATCTCTGACGGGGCTGTCAATGTCTTTGATTTCTTATGAGTGTATTTAGTCAGTGTACTCAGCTGTTCTGAAAGTTTTCCTCTCACTTCATTCAGTTCAACTTGAAAACGAAGAAGAAAAGATTGTAATAATTTATGAATTCATCATATAAGTAGTCTGTAAGTGGTATCTTTTGAAGATAGGCTGCCTGTCATCGTAACTCTTTCACTGGAGTGCAGTCTGCCTGATGCTATCCTCATTGTAAGGTACAGCTGCTTGAATAATTTTTCATTTGTTAATCCAAAACATTAAGCTATGTTTTGCAACAATTATGGGGCTCTATCAGAAAATAAACGACGACACTGAATGCAGATCCTATCCCACCCTACAGACTTGCCAGTTATGTCTCCTTCCTGCCATAGTCTGAGCTATGCGTCTTTATTGTAGAGGCATAAATAAAATCATCATATTAGTTGGATTTTGAATGCACAAAATTTATCACTGAAGTATTTTAAAATGCAGTAATGAATCTTCTGTGATAAAACTGGTGTCATGTTCAGTGCCTACAAATGTGTACAAAAATGTGAGGGCATTTCTTAAGTTGCTTTATAGTGCTTAACTTGGTCAGTTGATTCATTCTCTCTTTTTTTATGTGGCATGACTGCTGAGAAATTGGTTACACAATGAACTGACTCGAAAGGGTGATTGATGACCTCAGCAATAATGTAGTCAAATACCAGCGCATTAAACAACTCCCCCAGTATGTATCATAGCTTTTGATACAATAGGGGGTGAAGTTAACTACTGTAGCTGAACACATCTACATATCAGCTTCATCTCCTTTTCAGAGAATGAGATGAATAATGTTCTTGAATATGCAACATATGAGTGGCATGCACCATGGAAGATCACAGAATTGCCCTTAACACCATTTGCATAAAAAAACTAATTAATCCTTGGAATAAGACAGATTGCTTCCTGACATTCCTCAAGGATGGTAAATTAATGGCATACACTGTAATAATGACAAGGTAAAAGGTATACAAGTAACTTCTTTTATCAAAGGATGTCAGAAAAGAAGGTCTAAATTAAGGCCTTCCTCACCTTGGTACACACATGCTGATTGAACAACTGATATGATTTTAAAAACATTAATGGACTTTACAAATAACAGACATATTTATTGATGATTTCTGATGAGTCCACAAATAACCTTCAGATTTTTTTACAACATTCAGGCTGGGGAGAAAAGTGATTTGAAATGTATTCTACACTTAATAATGAAACAAAGAGGGGCTTCTTTCTTGCAAGAACACTATTTTTGTTTTGTTTAATCACCAAACATGTTTTGTCATGGTTGTGACATCTACAGTGGTTTTTTTTTTTTGTTTCATTGTTTCTGAAATACATACATACAAATTTTATCTATGCTAGAAAATACTGACATCAGATTTTCTTGTTTAGTTTAAATATGTACTTTACTTTTTTAAAAATTGTGTGTGATATATGCTTGCAAACAAAAATCTATAAGTCTACGTTAATACAGCATGTCATCTGCAACACATGGTTATAAGACCAGCATCTAAATTGAATTTTTGTTTAGAACATAACTTCTAGACTATGTATTGTGGTAAAATTGTGGCATATGCATCTTTTTGATGTTTGTCATTGCAATAGTTGACCTGTTCTGTTACTTGGTTATTAGTTGCCTGCTAAATGTGTTGTTTTTACTTTTTTATGTTTGAATTGACTTGTTGGTATCAGTAAAATTTTGTGAGGTTTTCTTTAAACTATTTGATGTGGTTTGCAATTTATAGATTGTGTTACAGATGTAGATCAGCAACGACTGAAGTGTACTCATGCTCATTGGCAAATTTTGGATGCTACTACATTGCTATGAATTACACATACTTTTCACTGCACTTGTAAATGTCAGATAAAGTGTTGACAGTCATTTGCTTTACTGTTTTGTTTTTGTTGATGACCATGAAGTTTGAATTTGTGTGTGTGTGTGTGTGTGTGTGTGTGTGTGTGTGTGTTGTTTAACAGTTTGCTTTGGATGTTGGATAATGTTCCGCTGCAGAGTACTGTTTGATCATTGCTGACTTTTCTGCTCATTATGGTAGCTTCTTGGCGTTGTAATTTTCTTCTGTTGGTAATAAATGGTGCAGATGATTAAACAATGGAAAATCCAAGATAGAATAACAATATTATGAAAAGGATAGATAATAACACACCATATAGAGGAGATACTGAGTCACAGACAGGTACAACAAAAAGACTGCTATAAATATGAGATTTCGGCCAAAAGACCATTGTCTAACATAGAAAACACATGCACATTCATGCAAGCACAACTCATACACACGTGACCTCTGTCTCTGGCCACCAAGGCCAGGCCTGTTTTTTAACTTACTTTACTTACTTTTTCATGTCCAGTACTGTCAATGTTTCAGCCCAATACTGGTCTAAATCAAAAGCTTCAGGCTTGCTTAGCCAGAGGTCATCTGGGGACCAATGTGCAGGATAGTTTCAGCACATTAAATGTGCAATTTCTCCACAGTTATGCTTTTGTCATCAGGTTCTAATAGGCTCCATTTTATCAGATTGATTTTTACAGAGGCTACACTATTTCTGACACAGTTTATCATTTTCTGCTACTTATAGATCAATTCATCACCACTTGGTGGATGTTCTGAAGTAGGGTAGCCGACAGGAAGTTCATCGAGGGTGTAATTGAGGGACCATTATCTTGATTGTAGGCATTTTAATCTATAAAGGCTACCATGTAATGGATGGTGTTCATCAAATGTTTCTTTAAACTGCTCATTATGTTCATGAGCTATCCTATGAGACTTGGGACTGCTGAAACCTGAAGCTTGGTAGAGCTTTTCCAGTGGAGTGGGCTTTATGCTTCCTGTGACCAGTATACAGGTTTCGGTAAGGCTTACATTGATCTTCTTTTCATATGCTGATCTAGATGAGACAGGACATGCAGACTCAGCTGTGGGAAAGCAAAGTTCTGAAGCAGAACACAATAGGTTTGATGCCCCACTTACTGCCAGTTTGTTTTTTAAGGATATTGTTCTTTGCAGCTACCATCAATCATAACAAGACAGCCACAGAGCAGAGAACAGCCAAAGACACACACAACGGATTAAAGACACACAGAACAACAATCACAAAAGCAGACAAGGGGAGAATGTTGAGTATCTTGTATGAGAGGGACGTTACTGAGAAGCCACTGAAGTGCACAAAAAACCAGATGATGAGACTAGAAAGTGACACTTCACAAAGATTGCAAAGAGACATACAAAAACTACTAAAAAATACTAAATCGACACACTCTTAAAGCCAAATGAAAAAGACACAGAAAATTCCCAGAGCACTCACATTAAGCAGTTCATCAAAAATTTACAAACCTGGTGTGCCAGTCAGATGACTGACAAATTTCAGAACTGTGCACAACACATATACAAACAACAGGAGCTTAGAAAATGCCAGTTACCTAATCCACAAAACCAGTGTACTCAACACATCTACACTAATTTCATTTGTCACCACATTAATGTACACCCACATACCAATTGGAGAAACAAACAATAATTAAGACAGCTAAGGCACACACACACACACACACACACACACACACACACACGCATTTTGGAAGTAATTACATGGCAAAATTATTTCAAGTTTAAGGATGAATTCTTCTTTCAACAGGAAGTAATGCCAGTGGTTAGCTTATTGACCAATATCTTCCTCAGTCACACTGAAAACAAAATCTCTGATTGAATCCTAATACCTAATCAATATAATACAATACACTCCTGGAAATGGAAAAAAGAACACATTGACACCGGTGTGTCAGACCCACCATACTTGCTCCGGACACTGCGAGAGGGCTGTACAAGCAATGATCACACGCACGGCACAGCGGACACACCAGGAACCGCGGTGTTGGCCGTCGAATGGCGCTAGCTGCGCAGCATTTGTGCACCGCCGCCGTCAGTGTCAGCCAGTTTGCCGTGGCATATGGAGCTCCATCGCAGTCTTTAACACTGGTAGCATGCCGCGACAGCGTGGACGTGAACCGTATGTGCAGTTGACGGACTTTGAGCGAGGGCGTATAGTGGGCATGCGGGAGGCCGGGTGGACGTACCGCCGAATTGCTCAACACGTGGGGCGTGAGGTGTCCACAGTACATCGATGTTGTCGCCAGTGGTCGGCGGAAGGTGCACGTGCCCGTCGACCTGGGACCGGACCGCAGCGACGCACGGATGCACGCCAAGACCGTAGAATCCTACGCAGTGCCGTAGGGGACCGCACCGCCACTTCTCAGCAAATTAGGGACACTGTTGCTCCTGGGGTATCGGCGAGGACCATTCGCAACCGTCTCCATGAAGCTGGGCTACGGTCCCGCACACCGTTAGGCCGTCTTCAGCTCACGCCCCAACATCGTGCAGCCCGCCTCCAGTGGTGTCGCGACAGGCGTGAATGGAGGGACGAATGGAGATGTGTCGTCTTCAGCGATGAGAGTCGCTTCTGCCTTGGTGCCAATGATGGTCGTATGCGTGTTTGGCGCCGTGCAGGTGAGCGCCACAATCAGGACTGCATACGACCGAGGCACACAGGGCCAACACCCGGCATCATGGTGTGGGGAGCGATCTCCTACACTGGCCGTACACCACTGGTGATCGTCGAGGGGACACTGAATAGTGCACGGTACATCCAAACCGTCATCGAACCCATCTTTCTACCATTCCTAGACCGGCAAGGGAACTTGCTGTTCCAACAGGACAATGCACGTCCGCATGTATCCCGTGCCACCCAACGTGCTCTAGAAGGTGTAAGTCAACTACCCTGGCCAGCAAGATCTCCGGATCTGTCCCCCATTGAGCATGTTTGGGACTGGATGAAGTGTCGTCTCACGCGGTCTGCACGTCCAGCACGAACGCTGGTCCAACTGAGGCGCCAGGTGGAAATGGCATGGCAAGCCGTTCCACAGGACTACATCCAGCATCTCTACGATCGTCTCCATGGGATAATAGCAGCCTGCATTGCTGCGAAAGGTGGATATACACTGTACTAGTGCCGACATTGTGCATGCTCTGTTGCCTGTGTCTATGTGCCTGTGGTTCTGTCAGTGTGATCATGTGATGTATCTGACCCCAGGAATGTGTCAATAAAGTTTCCCCATCCTGGGACAATGAATTCACGGTGTTCTTATTTCAATTTCCAGGAGTGTATATTGAATCACTATGTTGATGACTTAGTATGCTAGGTACATGAAACACATAAGCTGCTACTACTGTTACACAGACAACAATACTGCCCACCCAAAAACCCATGTCACTCTTGAAACCAAAATAAACAAGTAAAGTCACTTTTTCGGCAACACAGTAGAAAGCAGAAACCACCAACAACAATTCAAAATATACAAAACACCTACAGCAACCATAACAATAATACACAATGGATCTATCCATACCGTAGCACACAATCAGGCCAGACTCAGATACTTCCTACACAGATTGAACAGAATTCCAGTAGATACAGATAGCTACATGTAAGGACTAACTATAATCAGACAGATTCCCACAGAAAATGGTTACAAACTACATGATCATACAGCAGAGGACACACAAAGTACAGAGGATAAAGAAACCACAAACAACAGGAAAGCATGTCACATACTGACATTAGACAACGAAATAACCCACAGAACTGGAAGCACCATTAAACCCCTAATTCCATAAGTAATCAAATTCCTATGTATAAAACACCTTGAAACTTGTGATTACAGTACAAATGAATTTTAAAGTGTTAAATATTTGACAGTGGTCATCTAAGCAAGAAAAAGTTTAGAAAAGATTCGAAATTATGTTTATACTCATTCTGAGGGACTGGATGAATGTCATCTGGGTACTTTGCCCCCTGTTTTAAGCAGAAACTAGTTTTCATACATCTGAATGTGTGCGACATCTTATCTTCTGAACTGCATGTCATAAAGTGATATAATTTTTCAGCTACATTAAGTGGTATACATGGATACTGTCTGCAAAATGTATTGTGCGTAGATTAAATAGTAAACAAGTTATAAATTAAAACACTGTGCCTGATGCTGAAGTTTTAATTCATGTACAGCCAAAGTATAGTAGCGATAAACTTTCTTCCTTTCATCTTTTGTGTGGAGTATCAGTGAGAAACAGTTTATCAAAAGTTTGACATTTTGTGTAAGGTTTGTTGGAAGTTGCTAAATGCTCTCAATCTCAGATATTGGATGAATACAACCTAGTAGGTAATTTGCACACCTTAAGATACAGTGCCTCACGCTGTATGCACTGTTTTTTTACTGCAATACTTGTCTTATTGCGTTAAACTTTTAACATAAAATTATACCTTATGAAGAATAGATTATGAGTGCATTATAAATTTTTAAATTCAGTCAATAATTAATTGAAATAATGAAAATCAAATATTTGTTACCCCTGGAAATGGCTAGATAGGTAATGTGCAAAATGGCTCATGAACTTCAAACCATGAAGAGGTTAGCCATGTAATAATATAGATTATAAGAAAACAAGGAATGCATGTGGCATACAGAAAAACAATATACTACACAAGAGATTAAAATGTCCATAATTGCCTAAGATAAACTGATCAAAGCAAGTATACACTGAGATGACAAAGGTTATGGGATGCCTCCTAATATTCTGCTGGACCATCTTTAGCCTGGCGTTGCACTGTCATCCATAATTCCATCGTTGTTTGACAACATGACTCCCATAAATGGCTGGAAGTGGTCACCAAGTAGCCGAAAATAACCATTTCCAGTCAGTGATCCCAACCCCCTCACTCACCCATCCCCCACTCATCCCACCCCCACAAACCGACCCTCGACATTCCCTCACCCTCCAACAACCTCCCTCCCCATCCCACATCCTCCCACCCTCACCCTCCCTCTTCCCTCCCACCCTCACCCTCCCATATCCTCCCTCCCACCCTCACCCTCCCATATCCTCCCTCCCACCCTCACCCTCCCATATCCTCCCTCCCACCCTCACCCTCCCATATCCTCCCTCCCACCCTCACCCTCCCACCCTCACCCTCCCTCTTCCCTCCCACCCTCACCCTCCCACTTCCCAGACACCCTGACACTCTCCCCACCACCCCACCCTCTCCCAACATCTCCCTCCGCCCTCTCCCCTACACTATAACTCTCCCTCTGCCCCAACACCCTCAGCCATATTAACTGCTCCCTTCCCCCACCTACCCTCCCCCTTCCCCCACCTACCCTCCCCCGTCACCCCTACCCCATCACCTCTCCCCTCCCCCCATCGCCCCTCCCCCCCATTGCCCCTACACCCGTCGTCCCTCCCCCCTATCACCACCTCCCCCTGTCGCCGCGCCCCCCTCCCTGTCGCCGGGCCCCCCTCCCTGTCGCCGCGCCCCCCCTCCCTCCCTGTCGCCGCGCCCCCCCCTCCCTCCCTGTCGCCGCGCCCCCCCCTCCCTCCCTGTCGCCGCGCCCCCCCCTCCCTCCCTGTCGCCGCGCCCCCCCTCCCTGTCGCCGCGCCCCCCCTCCCTCCCTGTCGCCGCGCCCCCCATCCCTCCCTGTCGCCGCGCCCCCCATCCCTCCCTGTCGCCGCACCCCCCCTCCCTCCCTGTCGCCGCACCCCCCCTCCCTCCCTGTCGCCGCACCCCCCCTCCCTCCCTGCTGCCGCGCACCCCCCCTCCCTGCCGCCGCGCACCCCCCCTCCCTGCCGCTGCGGCCCCCCTCCCTGCCGCCGCACCCCCCCCTCCCTGCCGCCTCGCGCCCCCCCCTCCCTGCCGCCGCGCCCCCCCTCCCTGTCGCCGCGCGCCCCTCCCCACCCTGCCACTGCGCGCCCCCCCTCCCTGTCGCCGCGCGCTCCCCCCCCCTCCCTGTCGCTACCCCAACTCCTGTCGCCGCCCCCCCCCCTTGACTGCCTTCACCGTGTTCTCTGATTCCCATCACCGCCTCTCATCTGCTCATGTCCTCTCCCCCAGCCCTGCCCCTTCCTCTCGTTCTCCCCCTCTCCCTCTCTCCTAATCTCTCCCTCACCTGGCCGTCTCTAGCCCTACCACTGCCACCCCTCGGTCCGTCAGCACCATTTGCCCCTCCCCTTACCACTCTCTCCCTCAGCACCATCTGCCCCTCCCCTTACCACTCTCTCTCTTCTTCTCCCCACACCTTCCTTTCCCTGTCACTACTCCTCACCCTGCATTGTCATTTTGCACCCCTCGCTCTCCCTCCTCCCTTACCCCCAATTACAATGAAAACCTATCCAAGCAACTTTGAACTTTGCAGTCATCACCGAAAACAAAAGCATGCGAGAAATGGTTGTTGACACTGCATCCGACACGTAAATGTGCAGCAGAAAGTGCATGTAAGCCACGGCAAGATAGTAATTTATAGAATTTCTGAATAAACAACATAATTTATAAATAACAAACCACACATAACAGTTTTCCAAAACAGAACCTCACAAAATTTTACTGAACCCCACAGGTCACTTTACACACAAAAATAACCACCGCAACACATTTAGCGGGCAAATAATAACCACGTGCTACTGAGGACAGGTCAATTACAGCAATAGTAAGCATCAAAAAGGGGTGTATGCTGCTATTCTTCCAGAATACATTGTTTAGAAATTATATTAGAAACAAAAATTCTGTTCAGACATTGCAGATGTCATGCTATATTAACATAGATTTGCGGCTGAATTATATTTGCTTTGTTAGTGCAACCAAAATGCAAAAAAACGGGGTCAAATGAAGCACAGTTGTAATCTAAACAACAAAACCTGATGTCTATGTATTTCTGAACAAATGAATGAAAAAATCTCACAGTAGATCTCACAACTGTGATGAAAAACATTTGAAGATTAAACAAAATAAAAATTGTGATCTTCAATTCGTGATTATTATCTGCAAGCATAGGAGCAGTCCTTGAAATTCCATGATGACAGTATTCTATACTTACCCTTTTTTTTTTTTTTTTTTTTTTTTTTTTTTTTTTTTTAGAGAGAGAGATAATCACAATACCCGTGTAGTCATGTTTAGTTTCCACCACCCTTTTTTGTATTACATAACATAATAGGTGCTTTGTTCACTAGTTGCTGCATATAATGTATGGATTCTGTAGATGCTCAGTAAATCCTGAACATATTTAGGGCTGCAAATGTACCCTGTCAGTGTGTTTCAAGAAGCGTATGTAACTGTTTTTAGCTTTTATTTGTCAGATACATCAGGACATATACTGCATTGATCGTGTCATTCAATATCCTCAGTGTTAAGGAAGACATGCACAAGACGGTTCCCCATCCTGGAAGTGCTAATATTTTAAGATTTTTAGAAACATTTCTGGCCAAATTATTGAAGGTAGACCTTGGCATGTGTGCTGACTAAGGCAGATTCAGACATGCTGGAATTGTAGGTAACTGTTGACATTTGTTTGCAGAACTTGTATTACAATTTTTTTTTTAATTAATGATGCTTTTTTTCTGAATTGAAAGTAGAACACTCACAGAGTCAAATGCACAAGGCAAGTTTAATGAAAATGAGACAGATGGGAACAAAATAAATACACTGCTATGAGAGAAGGATAGTCAATTCCTTTACTGAAAAATGTTTGCAGTTGCCTAAAGAACCACAATTGTACATAGGTGTGCACCTCTTTGTCCAAAGCAAATCAGTGGCCATGAATGTCTTCCTTCAGGGTTCCAAAAATACAGTTATCACCTTAAGAGAGATCAGAACTTATGGAGGATGTGTAAAGGCTTCCCAGTGAAACTTATGCACTGTAGCAGAAAACAACCTGTCAACAAAGCAAGTGCCCAGATGTTGCCGAGGTTGTTTCAAGAATGCTGCAGAAGTTACATTGGGAAGCCCTTACACATTCACCATACACCCATTCTCCCCATGGAATTCCTATATTTTTGGAGCCCAGATAAAAGACATTCATAGCTTTCAATTTACTACAGACAATGATGTGCATGTCTGGGTACAATCATGGTTCCATACACAACTGCTAACATTTTTCCGTGAAAGCAATGACTGTCTTGTCTCTCAGTAGGATAAATGTTTTAACAGTTATTGCAATTGGTTTTGAAATAATAAACAGTTAATTTACTCTCTCTCTCTCTCTCTCTCTCTCTCTCTCTCTCTCTCTCTCTCTCTCTCTCTCTGACTCATTTTCATTTGACTGCCCCCTTATATACACTATGTGGTCAAAAGTATCTGGACACCTGGCTGAAAATGGCTTAAAAGTTCGTGGTGCCCTCCATCGGTATTGCTGGAATTCAATACGCTGTTGGCCCAGCCTTAGTCTTGATGACAGCTTCCACTCTCACAGACATACATTTAGTCAGATGCTGGGTTTCTTGGGGAATGGCAGCCCATTCTTCATGGAGTGCTGCACTGACGAGAGGTATCGATGTTGGTGGCACGAAGTCAGCATTCCAAAACATCCCAAAGGTGTTGTATAGGATTCAGGTCACAACTCTGTGCAGGCCAGTCCATTACAGGGATGTTACTATTTAAGACCCCTCCACAGAGGCCGTACATTGTGAACAGTTGCTCAATCATGTTGAAAGATGCAGTCATCATCCCTGAATTGCTCTTCAACAGTGGGAAGCAAGAAGGTTCTTAATACATCAGTGTAGGCCTGTGCTGTGATAGTGCCATGTAAAACAACAAGGGGTGCTAACCCCCTCCATGAAAAACATGACCACTACACATCCTGGCAGATGACATTCACCAGACATTTGTCATACCGACAACCTGCCATCAGATTGCCACATTGTGTACGGTGATTCATCACTCCACACAACGTTTTTCCACTGTTCAATCATCCAATGTTTACACTCCTGACACCAAGCGATGTGTTGTTTGTCATTTACTGGCGCGATGTGTGGCTTATGAGCAGCTGCTCGACCATGAAGTCCAAGTTTTCTCACCTCCCGCCTAACTGTTGTAGTGCCTGCAGTGGATCCTGATACAATCTGGAATTCCTGTGTGTTGCTCTGGATAGATGTCTGCCTATTACACATTACGACCCTCTTCAACTGTCGGCAGTCTCTGTCAGTCAACAGACAAGGTTGGCCTGTACACTATTGTGCTATACGTGTCCTTTAAAGTTTCCACTTCACTATCACATTGGAAAAAGTGGACCTAGTGATGTTTAGGGGTGTGGAAATCTGGCATACAAATGTATGACACAATTGACACTCAATCACCTGACCACATTCAAAGTCCATGAGTTCCGCAGAGCACCCTATTCTGCTCTCTCACGATGTCTAATGACTATTGAAGTCACTGATAAGGAGTACCAGGCAGCACAATGCACCTAATATGAAAAACAAATGTTTCTGGGGGTGTCAGAATACTTTTGATCACATAGTGTAGATGTTTATTCATTACTGACCAAGGAAGATTGCAGAAAATCTGAAGCACTTGTATGGTTCTAGAAGCATAGTTCTGGAAATAGAAGTCTGAACCATGAAATATCCAGTTTGGAAGAGCAACAGTATTATGGAAAGAACAGATTAGTACTCACCATAAAGATGACACATTGAGTTGCAGACAGACATGATGACAAGAATGTCACATATGAGCTTTCAGCCAAAGCCTCCTTTAGAAAAGGAAACCACACGCATGTTCACACAGATAAACACACCTTATGAATGCTATCGCTTCATCCAAAAAGCAACTGAATCTCATTGAATGGCAGCAACAATCTGGTGTGTGACAGGGAAGGGGGAGGTCTAGCAGGGTATGGGTGAGGAAGAGGAATCGATGCTGCCTGGCAGTGTGTGCAGGGACTAGAGATGAGAGGACAAGGCTGCCATGTGCAGTGTTGGGACAAGGTGTGGGGGTGGGGTGGGTGGAGAGTGGATGGGGAGCAAAAAGAAGATGAGCAGGGAAGAAGAAGAGACCAGTGAGTGCACTGGCAGAGAGCAGCGCACAATGAGAATGACAGGACCTGTACTGGGAGGAGGTGATAGGACAGACAGGGTGGAAACTATTGGATGGTGGGTATGGAGACAGTAAGTTACCGTAGGCTGAGGCCAGGACTATTTTAGGAGCAGAGAATATGTTGCAAGAATAGCTTTCAGCTGCACAGGTCAAAAAAGATAGTGGTGAAGGAGAGGATCCAGATGGCCCAGTTTGTGAAGCAGCCATTGAAATCAAGCATGTTATGTTCAATTGCATATCACAAGGTGGTCTGCTATGCTCTTTGCCACAGTTTGGCACTGGCCATTCATCCTGATGGACCGCTGTTTGGTAGTCATACCAATTTAAAAAGCTCTTCGATGATTGCTGCAGATCTGACGTGGCTGCTTTCATTGATTGCCTGGCCTCTGATGGGGTAGGACAAGCCTGTGACAGGACTGGAACAATAAGTGCTGGTTTGGGCAGGTATTATGCCTGGGTTCAGTCTCACGTCCTGTTCCATAAACAAACAAAAAAAGCAGCTGAACCATAAAAATTCCTTGCACATTGACTTTCACATTTTACAATTCTTGGTACTGTAAAAACACATCTCTGTCACAGTGGCATCACAGAATCACCTCTGGTCCCTCTGCAAGATACTGGTGTTGTGCGTTCCACACTACATAAATGACATCTCTGAAATTGAATCCCCTGCACTCCAGCACCTGGAGGAGCATTCCAGAAACTGTGTCCATAAGCTATCCAACCCGCTGATGTCCTACTGCCATCTAGGGGCACTACTATCCAACCCCTACCCTACCCACAGTGTTCCTCCTTACAGTGCCCAGGCCCTGCCTAGTTGACCTTTTCAACTTGTCACATCCCCCAAAACTCCCTACCAATACTCGATTAAACCCAGAGTGTAAACAATCCCAGAAAGCTCTTTTTAACCTTTCTGTGGAAGTCTTCAGATCTACAGAAGTTTCAGTCCTATCTATAGGCTTCACCTTCAGCTCTGCACCAAAATTTAATCATGGTGGGCTTGTCAAAGACCTACTCTTCTTCTCCTAGTCCCTGAGTTGACACCCTTCTTTTCACCAATCCCTCCAACCAAATCCAACCCCATCCCAACAGTGAACTCTTCCTCTCCCAGTTGATACCACCATCCAACCACGATCCTCCTCCCCCCCTTTTGCCCCTTCGAACTAATCCCCCTTTGTTCACCTTCCTGGCTTTCCTTACCTCCGACTTTGCCTCACTGTCATGGTCCAGGTCCCATCCTAAGAATACTAACCTTTCAGTAGAACAAAAGGACAGCCATAAATTATCTCAAAACAGATCCTGACCTAATCGTCCAACCTGCAGGCAGAGATTCAACAACTGTCATTTTGAATCACAGTGCCTACTGTTGTGGACTGACAAGGCAGCCAGTCCACAGTGACGGGTAGCCGAAAGAAAGGCACGCGTACACACACGCCGACTGGCGTGAAGTCTGGAACAGGATACGTAATGAATGGTAGCAAGAAAAGTACGTAGCTTCTGGACTACTTAACTTTTAATCCGTCATTGGTTTACAACGTTCTTGATGAGACATTTCATACGATAACTATCAAACTATGTAAGGCTAATGGCGCCTTGCTAGGTCGTAGCCATGGACTTAGCTGAAGGCTATTCTAACTGTCTCTTGGCAAATGAGAGAAAGGCTTCGTCCTTGTAGTCGCTAGCAAAGTCGTCGTACAACTGGGGTGAGTGCTATTCCGTATCTCGAGACCTGCCTTGTGGTGGCGCTCGGTTTGCGATCACACAGTGGCGACACACGGGTCCGACATGTACTAAATGGACCGCGGCCGATTTAAGCTACCACCTAGCAAGTGTGGTGTCTGGCGGTGACACCACACCTACCTCATGGAAAGCTGCTGCCAGTTATCTGACTCCTCCACGTATAAACTCTGCCAGAGTGATCCCATCCCAGAACTCCAACATAATTTCCAAATACCTGGTTGAAGCTTGAAGCCCTTACGAGAACCTGTCCCCTGAATCTGTTTGCCTCCTCACACATATGGCACCTTGAACAGCCACCTTCTAAGTTCTCCCTAAAGTCCACACATCCAACAATCCTGGATGCCTCATTGTAGCTGGATATTTTGCTCCCACTGAAAGAATTTTGATCCCCATTGGCCAATGTCTCCAACCTATTACCCAAAATCTAGCCTCTCACATCAAAGATACCAACCACTTTCTTCATCAGCTCTACACCATTCCCACCTCTTTACCTCCTGGAACCCTGTTACTCATTGTTGACTTCAAACCCGCTAACTCTTTTGTCTTACAACTTACTAACTACATCCTAACACACAACTACTTCCCCTGTGAAAGAAAGATATACAACCAAATCAGCAGCACAGCCTTCGGCACCTCTGTAGCACCCTCCTATGTTAACCTGTTTATGGGTCATGTAGGGGAAGCATTCCTAGCCTCCCAAAAGTTCAAACTCCAGGTTCAGGATCATTGCTGATATCTTCATGTGAGAACACGTGCATGTGCTTCTGCTTGTGTGAATGTGTTTTTTTTCCCCTCTTCAGAAGAAGGCTTTGGCTGAAATTTCATATGTAACACTCTTTTCATAATGCTTGTCTGCAGCTGAATGTGTCATCTTAACAGTGAGTAACAATGTATGCTTTTCATAATATTGTTGAAGTTAAAGTTTCGTTTGCTTCTGACTTACTTTCCATGTGCAGTTGAGTGTATGTGTAACAAACTCTGGAAAAATTGATATTTGTATTTGCATCGTGGTTGAGTTCCAGTCTTCAGGCCTTAGTATCATTAAAATATAAACCAGCTTCTAAAACACCAAATATCAAAGTTTCGTAATACAGAACCACTGTGGTGGTACACAGTTGCAAATAACTGAGTTCAAACTATCCTTGATTTCTTGAGTTTTATTATGTGACCACTTCTTTCTAACTTGCCTAACAGGTTTTATTGTGTATGCAGCTGCCACTGGTAGAGGGTGATCATGATCATAATTTTTGGCAGAACATATTTTATTTATCACTCGTATTGCAAATACAAATTTGATGATTTATTCTGAATCTTCCTTAGGGGAAACTTCTACATTCTTGGGATTTGCTGTACAGAAAGGATGGAAACTGTTACATCAGTCATTTGTGCAAAGAGACAAATGAAACATATGAGCCTTATCTCAGCATATCTTAATTCATTTGTCAATTAGGGATCAGGCTGGTTGAAATATAAATCAAGGACACTTATACCTCTTAGACTTTAGAGCATAGATGAAGTAATATACCTGAAAATGTACAGTTACACAAGAGTGGGTGTGATGCTTGCAGTTCAACATATTGGAAGATAGTTAGTGTCTCAGACAATATTGATCATATTTGTATGAAACAAAATTCATTTTACAGAGAGAAATACAGAGCATTTCAAATTAAAAAAGACAAGATTTCAGTTCTTCATGTTGATTTTGTGCAAGTTTCAAAGTTTCCTCTCAAGCTGAACTGTATTTTTAATACCAACGTGTGTCGCTCTTATTTAATAAACTTTTTTTAAAAAAAGTAAACTATAATTGGTCCTCTTTCAACTACATCATTTACTGCCAAATAATCCAAGGTGATACCCCAGATGTGTTTTGTGATGTCTGCAGGTTGATATTTCATTATTTAGCAAGCAGGACTCCGTAGCTTTTCCCTTTCTATTTTGTTATGCACGACTGTGGTAGTGTAATAGATACACAGTGCTAGCCATTAAAACTGCAACACCATGAAGACAGTGTGCAACAAACATCAAATTGGCATGAAATGCACAATGTGTTTGGGTATGCAAGTAATTATCATTTCAGCACAACTGCAGAAGTAAGGATGTTGTGCGCATAAGAAAAGATTACACAGTGTGTCTTATTCAGAAATAACATTTGATTGTTGGTTCTCTGCTACAATTTCATGTTATGTTTCATGTAAGAAAGGGAAAAGTATACCAGCCTTTTTCAGAATTCAGTAGCATTAAGATCTTGGCCTAACAAGACAGCGGTTTATCATCCCATGATACAGCTGCTCGTGTTGGTCAGGATCCAATGGATTTTGTGAATTGTGGTTCATTTGTCTCATAATGTACATAATTTAAATCATTTGATTCAGGTACAGGATCTTGTGTAAATGTGGAATAGATGGGTTCAAGAGACCACACTCAATGCCATGCAGCATTCCATCTGCCCTACACAATCATTATCCATTGATATACTGCTTGCTCAGCCATCCAGGATCATAACCAAATTACATGCCATGACACAGGAAATGGGCTTTTATCTTCCAACCTAAGTATCCACCTGGACAGTGCAATGATATCTTGAGTACCACAAACTGTCAGCATGGTGACTGTTCATGCAGCTTTCCTTGACAGGCAGCAGAGTGTAGTGTACCAAAACTCATACGCACAGCGGCAACACAGGATGTGGGAATGGCATGACCTGATCTTTCCTTTTTTTTCTGGTTCTGTGTACAACATTGTGATGGATATACCTATAGGTTGAGACCCTAAAGCGAAAAAAACAGTTCCAGTAATCCATCATCATTGTTACATGTGCCCAGCACCTGGTGTGATGGATGAGGTGCCACTGATTGCACAACATGACTATTTATGGTTTGTAGCACCAGTAATTTGAACAGCAGCCATTACTTTTCTGATGCGTTAAGACCAGAAGTTGTGCCCTTTGTTTAAAGTCTTCGTGACATTATCTTTAAACAAGATAACGTACGACACATAGTGCTCATGGTGGCATTACCTACCTCAATGCAGATGGTAGTGACTATTGCCCTGGCCAACATGTTCTCAATCTCTCTCACCTGCTGTAAACAGCTAATTTTGCTGCAAAGAGACTGGCTCACCACCATTTGCCAGCCACTACAAACAATGAACGCTAGCAAACAGATGCAGCAGCATTGCATGACATTGTGGTATCTGTCATCCAACCAGAGTTCGGCTTACTGCACAGCCAGGCTATAGCCACTGTTGGTTGCATAGGTGGCAACTCTGTGTACTAAATTTTGCATCCTGTATACTGCTGGATCACAAACAGATTTAACATTTTTATCCTACTGTACTGTATATGCACAATAAGTAAAATTCTGGTGTGTGCTATTCTTCCTGGTGTTGGAGTTTTAATGGCCAGCAGAATCTCTTACGCATCTCAGAGTATATACTTTTACATGCCTGTGACAACTCTGGTATACTCTCATAAATAAAAATGTTTTTATTTTTTTTTTATTTACTCCACATCCGTGGGAACTGTTTCACGTAAAAACTGTGGAAGAAGCATTATCATAACCCCTTTTTAAGATGTATTATGAATTCACATTTTGTAAAATCTTTTACGTCCTTGAGGATCCCCTTACTGTAGACCTGTGAAACAAAAAACCAGTCTATTCTAATCTCAGTGATAGAACTGAATTTAAAATAAGTGGTGTTTCTCAGTTTCTGATAGCTGTACTGACATGAATTATACCACATTCTGAACTTTCTAATGCATTTGAAGAGTGGCTTGAGTTCTCTTGTTTTGAATGTCTGCCTAATTTAACTTTGTCTGTCCTGTTTTCCTAAGCTAGATTTAAAAGAAAGCAGAATAGAAGTCACATGTTTTACTATTTTGGTGTAATGTTTTGTCTCACTGTCTTATTTTATGGTGGATGAATGAAGTTAAGTCACTGTATTGCAGTTTTCTGGAAGGAAAGCGGTTGATAAACTTTTTATGGTGGTGGAAAATTGGATATCTTGAGTTGAAATAAATGTTACACTGGTATTCTTCAAATTTTTCATCAAGCATAAAGTAATACATAAAAATATACAAAAGGGAAATGATAAATTTAAAAAGTACAAAAACAAATTAAAATAATGGATATTAAAAGAATACTGGTCGAGGAGGAGGAGGAGGAGGAGGAGGAGGAGGAAACGAATGGCACTAGCAGAGAATGACTAAACTGATAGCGAAGAAAGCATTCTCTGTCAGTAGGACATTTTCTTGGCTTTCAGTGAATAGCAGCTTACCCTTTAGAATAAAAGTGTTACGTATCACCTTGAGAAAGCTGCTGTGATATGGACTATGTAATGTGCACTGCGAACAGTATTTGCTTGATCTGTAGTAAATGTCGCCAGTTAATGTGCTGCTTCTTTCTATGTGTGTAAATTTAACAGCACGAAAGGTAGCCGTCCCTCCAAATTCTGAATCTGGCCATCTATATTATCTGGCAGTAGTGTAAGATGCAGAAGTGTCTGGAGAAAGTACTGTCTTATGCTCGAGTTGTTACTATGCTGTTTTTGCCCATGGTCTAGCGGGAAATGCCACAGAAAGTAGACGCAATGTCACAAGTTCGAGTCCACTCGTTCTGCTATTTTTACAGCTGTGTTTTGGCTTTGTACTAAAGATATCAGTCTGATGAAACCTCAAAGATAATTTGCTTCATTTCCTAACCCACCAGTAATAGCAAAACGTTCTGTGAAAGAGCTCATAGTTGCACCAAGATAAGATCTGTTTATGCTCGAGAGTTTCTCACCCAACAGTGGATACTGACCACTGGCAACTGGCCACTTGGCACCACCTATTTGTTGCATGCTGCCATCTGACAATGTGAATGCAGTGTGGTACACCTTGGTCACATTTCTGGTCTTTCATTGATAATCATAAAATTGTTTTGATTGTAGTTTGATTTTGCACATTGAATAACTTTTATTAATGGAGTGAAACTGTGCAGTTACACAATGTGCATAGGTTACTGTGGATGTATTTATTATTTATTTCCTTATTTGAAGTTTTAGTATTTGTCTTGTAGTTACGAATTGGATTTTGTATATTTGAATCTTACAAACTTTTGTTGTAATAATCATCAACAGTTTATTCTCTGACAGTGCCCAGGTAGTTTACGAATTCCATACTTGTAGAAACTTACTCGTTTGGAGCTGAAGGTGTTGTCAAGTCAGGTTTGACATGAATTTTCATCCAGAGATGAATGTTCTTGATGGTTGTTGGATAAGGTGTGGCAAAATGAAGCTTTCAGAGCATGAGAACAGAAGAATGAGTGCATCAGGAATTACTTCTATGGATTTGTGAAACCAGCAGAGTGCATTGTTGTGTAGTAGTAACACTTGATGCAGTTGTGTTGGTAGTTTTTCTTACATTTTGACCGAAAAATGCGCCACAGTTGTTGGCAAGAAATGCTAGCCGCAATGGATATACCCTTGGGCAGGATTACTTTTTTTTTCCTTTTTTTTTTTTTAGCTATTTATTTATTTTTGTGTGTGCAATATGCTTTTTGTGCCACCAGATGCAAAATACTCTATTCACAGTGCCCTTTGCTCAGTTAGATGTCTTTTTGTTAAGGCTCAGCCATTAATTTCTTTGTAAGAAGTTAACATAAAAGCATCATAACTCACCACTAGTAATAATATTACATAGGAATGCTCTGAGCAAATTGATGAAATTCAAATAGAAATGCAGTAATAGCTGCCCCTTTGATTTTTGTTGCTTTGAATTAGAGCATGCAGTTACCTTACATTCTATTTCTGAACATTGCCTGTTGGATGCAGATGTCATGTGAAGGTTAAATGATTGCAGCTGATCGCTTGAGACCCCTTAAATGGAGAGAATCATTCATGCCAGAATGATCTCTCTTGAAAGAGGAACATCTTTTTGTGATGTCATTTCTTTATAGTACTCGCCCCACACACAACACAAACCCTTCAAGCTTCCCTTATTACCTTCAGCCCTCTATTAAACTCAAAGTGAACGATATGTTGCAAATGCCAAAACTTTTTCACTCATGGATCTATTTTACAATGTTCATGAAATTCAAGTATTCAAATTAATTCGTAACTGCAAGACAAATACTAGAACTTAAAATACATGCGCTGTGTTACAGTACGGTTTTCACTTGCTTAATAAAGTATTGCACACAGAAAATGAAACTACAATAGGAAATATTTTATGCTTATGCATACAAGAGTGTAAACATGCCCAAGATTCACTGCACTATGTTCACCTGGTCAAATGACAGACACCAAGAGGTAGGTGACATGTGGCTGGTTGCCTGTGGCCACTGTGGGAGGAAGGAAGCTTTTGAGCATAAACTTTTCTGATCTGGATGCTGCCATGAGATCTTTTGTGGAAGGTTTTGCTATTATTGATGGGCTAGAAACTAAAGCAACTTATCTTTGATGTTTGTCTTACGCTTTTAGCAGAAAGCCAAAATCCACCTGAAAAATAAAGGAATGAGTGGACTTGAACTCACAACTTTGCTGCTACATTGTGCAATGTTTACCACTAGACCACGAGCAGATACAGCACTGTAATAGCTCAAACAAAAGGGAACACTTCCTCCAGGCAATTACATGATAAACAGTGTTGCCATATCATGCAGATGGCCGGACTTGACAATTCTCAGGAGTGGCCAGTTTTTGTGCTTCATGTGTACATAAGAGAGCTTCCTCTGCATTTGCTTTTAGGCAACTGGAGTTTGTATAAACACTACGATTTCACTTCTCCCAAACAATTACAAAAAATATAGTTTGAAAATGTCAGACAAAATGTAAATAATTTAGGAGTAAAGGAGACAACTCACTAAATAGCAGAAGCATTGATTATCAACAGGTAGACAAAAAAGAATGAAAATTTAATGCACATGTGCATGCCCTGTATTTCATGTGCCTTTCCATGACCCCCTCCACAACTCCCCCCCCCCCCCCCCTCACACACACACACACACACACACACACACACACACACACACACACACACACAAAATGGTGTCTTCAGTTGACACTGTGTGTATGTGTGTGTGTGTGTGTGTGTGGTGGGCAAGGAGGAGGGGTGCACGTATGTGCATATGTATGTGTGCGCTAGCTTGTTAAAGGGATCTGTCTGAAAACTAATGAAGTTTCATTCTTTTTTATTTGCCAGTTGACCATGCAACACTTCTATTAGTTGGTAAGTTGTTTCCTTTACTCCTTAATACTCACAAGTCATTTTTTGTGTTTCAGTTTGTGTTGACCCATTATGTATTTTTCCTAAAATTATTTTGTTTGCCCCCTAGAATGAACTAATATTTTGTGGCAGGTTAAAATTAATAAATTGATAATTTTTTCTTAATGATTAAACTTTCAACTCTTAAGTTATATAAATACAGTCCCCTGTTGTTAACCTAATTCAGACATACTCTAAAGTTGTTTCAGTCTTATTTTGTATGTATAAAGTCAAATAGCTTAGCCTCATGCTGAATGCTGATATTTTAGAAATTGTGAGACCTAGATCTGGTCAGTTATTTGTGTCCATAGGCACTTGCTTACACATAAGTTCTTGCTTTAGCTGTAGTTATCTCGGATTGTTGCACTGCAAGGACTGTAGAACTTTTTTCAGTAACAAGCCATGTGAGCCCATAGAACTGATGATTAAAGCTAGGCTGCCATTTCTTTTTGTCCGGAATCGCAACATAATTTTTATAACCTCTCTTCATTTTATTTTTTGTATTTGGCATGGGTACTATTTGATAACAATTGATTCATACATCTTTATTGTCAGCTCAATGAACTTTAGTATTTAAAACACATTTGTGTATTTCTCTCTCATATGTTTTTATAGTAATCCTTTTGCTTTCTTTGCAGTGGGTTGGAACCACCAAGTGTGGAAGAAATGGATCAGCAAGAATTGAGTCCTTCTGATCAACCACCTATTGTTCGGTTATTCCTGGCACTTTGGTTTGCAATAATCTCACACTCAGAACTAGTTTGCTACTTTGTTGTCTTTTTGCAACAAGTGAAGTCACCTACAATTCTTTCATTGCCATTGCCATTAATGGTCTTCTTGTGGGGAACACTGAGTGTCCCAAGGCCTACAAAAACATTCTGGGTCACCTTGATTGCATACACCGAGGTAACTTCTAGCTGTAATATGACTATATTGTAAATATTTCTGACAAATGGGTTTTGTTTATGCATGTATGAATTTTCTAGTTGCTACTTCTTTAAACCTGAGGTAGATCATGCAGGACAGTGCTAACTCAATACTGGGTTTTCAGACACTTGTATATGTTAACCCAGTTTGGGATAGTGCATTTGTCCAAAGTTATAGTTAATAGTATGTGCTGTCAGAAACTTTTAGCAGCAGTGGTTTCTGAAGTGGGTTCTGAGATCATGAAACTCATGTTATGCTAAGGTATATTCTATTATGGTCACAAAAATTGGTGTGTATACTTGATATGGCTTGAGAAAATGATTTTGCAATTTCTTCATGTGACACCAACAAACCCAGAGTTTACTCCCATCACCGAAAGTAGTATTCCATTGCTAGGTCAACTTATGTGGTATCCTAGTCCCTCCCTATTCAAGCCCTCCTTCCAGTCCTCCTCTTCATGATGAAGGTTCATGACCTGTCCTAAACATTCACCCTTAACTCGTACTGCAGTCAAATCACATAGAAATTTCACATCTTATCAAGAAGAGGCAAAAATGCCGCGTTATACAGGGTGTCCCGAGAGACTCGCTTGAATTCTTTACTGTTTGTTGCACCATTGCATTTAAAAAAAATTACTATTTGTTAAAATGTTGTAAGATGCATTATAAGCAAGAAAAACTCTGATAAAATATGCATTGTGGGAATGCTTCAGGAGTAAAGCCACATGCAATGAAGACAGAACTAATACTCTTATCCTTATTGAATAATGAACGTAAGATGTCCGTGTTTAACAGTGCTTGTCAGGCTATGACTGGAACCAGACAGATAACACAGCTTAGAAATGAAATTACTAATTTGAGATAGAAACAGCTAAATTATAATTGTTATTGTAAATCACATCAACATTGACAGTCACATAATAATCCAAATTTTATTTGCTATTTATCACTGTCATATATTTAGATAATTGTCCAAATGTTACCAGGACCTTTTTTGGCGTGTAATAAGGAATCAAGTCGTTTTAACCCCATAGCATAAAGTCCCAAGTTATTTTTTATTTTCTTGACAGAAACTTAAAATCCCAAATATACTCAGGCAGCTGATCATCAGGGCTTATTTCAAAGAGGTATCATCACTGAAGACATTTCTACTCCAGTCAGTGACATTCCAGGCTGAAGACATGTCTGGAGACACCCCAGTCAGCAGTGGGATAACAACCTGCCATACACCCCTACAGCCAGGAGTGATGGTCCGGAGTGCCATGCCTTTTGATAGCAGGAACCCAGCGATTGTCATTCCCAATACCCCTACAGCACAGTGGTACGTGGACGTTATTCTATAACCTGTTCCATTGCCCTTCATGGGAAGCCATCCTTGGCTTACATTTCAGTAAGATTATGACCACCTGCACACAGTGGGAGATTCTACTGCTTGACTTTGTGCTTGCCATACCCTGCCTGCAAGGTCGCCAGATCTCTCTCCAATTGAGAATGTTTGGAGCATTATTGGCAGGATCCTACAACCAGCTCAGGATTTTGACAATTTAACACACCAGTTGGACAGAATTTGGCATGATATCCCAGAGGAAGACATCTAACATCTCAAACAATCAGTGCTAAGGTGAATAAGTACTTGAATATGGGCAAGACGTGGACCAGTATGTTATTGACTTGCGCCATTTGTGAAGCTCTTTTTCTTGAATAAATTGTCAATTTTTGTGAAATCTTAATCGTTTGTTTGTCTGTACATGTACATCACATCTACCAATCTCAATCTCATTCGGATAAGTCCTTTGTGGTTTGTTCTCCCCCACCCCCCAGCCCTCCCTCTTCCTCTCTCCATCCAACTCCTCCAAGATTTCTTCTGATCACAAGAAACCACTGTGAAGTACTTGGTTCAAATTCACATCTACATACAAACTAAAAAATGATGTTAAGTTTCAGGATACTGCAGTCAAAGTCATGAGTATACTTGGGATCTTATTAATGATGGTCTTCAGAAATTTGTAACTCATTCTTTTGAGTTTTAAAAGCTGTCTTTATAATTCAGTACACATAGACATTCATTAGAGGACATTTTCATTGATAAAAAATACAATTTTTTGGACTGTAATTTGTAAATAAATTAACATGGTATGGGGTTAAAATATGATATATGAACATATAGGAGTTACATTCATTCATATGAATATGCTATACACAAGAGATAAATATATTTTGTAAGATATTTTATCATATATAGTGCAGGTACTGCAATGATGGGCATTTGTGCCCAATACTTATTTGACAATAAATAAATAAGTAATTTGGATTGGGAAGGGAAGGATATTCCTCGTTAAATTTCAGAATCACATGAGAGGTATCATCCCCCCTTCCAACCTCCCCCCCCCCCCCTCCCCTCCCACACACACACACACACACACACACACACACACACACACACACACACACACACACACACAACACACACACACACAAACACAAACAGTGATATTTTGCCACCCACCCAACCTACACAATATCCATTTCAGTCTCTTCTCCACTCCTGCTACCAACCCGTTGCCTCATGGCTTGTATCGTTGCAATACACACATAATCAAGACCCATCCCATACATCTTCCTGCTATCACCTATTCCAGTCCTGTCACTGGCATAGCTTACCACATGAAAGGCATTGTCCTCTGTGAAAGCAGCCACGTCATCTACAGATGTGATCAATGCAGCTTCTATTAGGTTGGAGTTCTGCACGTTTGTCTGAGATTGATTCCAATATTTTGAGGGTCAGTCTGTTACATAGAAGTCTCTCGAGGAGCCTACATACGACATGTGAGAAGCTGCTCAGCTTCAATCAGTCACACAAAATGTGGACAACTGCACTACCCATGGAAGAAGTGCTGACACCCTCTGCAAATGGGGAGAGATAACAACTCCAAATTGCGAATGCAATGCTGCAAAAACAAACAATCCAGCACATAGTAGAAGACTACCCGTCCAAACTTACAAGGGAACCATCATCAATTTGCTAGCCATAACAGAGGAGGTTATCAATTACATTCAATGTCTGGTTGTTAGTTTGTAATTAAATTGTATATAAAGTGCACAAGAATATCAGTATTTGGTAAGAAGCATTAATCAGCATTCAGAATAGCACAAATTCTGGTTAGGTAATTTTGATTACAGGGGAGGAATATAACACGAACTTCCAACTTCTGGAAGGCCACACATCGGCAGTGCTGAAGCCACTATCGCTGGACAGCAGATGATTTGGTTTAAACACCAAGTTTTTCTGGGTGCTGTACAGTAAACAATTTGAAGATGTTGTGGAGTCCCTTCCTGTATCTGCAAGGGGGCATTCATTAAATAATGCAACACAATTTTTTCTAAAAGCAGGTTGGTTTTATTCAGGATCCCAATAAACCATATTCTTTCCCACTCCTTTGGATGCGAAACCCAATTTTCCAACTACTCCATTCAATGCGACGGTCTTATGCCACCTTACTAGCAGGGCATGTATGTCTGTATGGTACGACTCTACTGGTCGACATTGGTGCCGAAATCTTGTTGCTCAATAACCTGTCGATCATCCATGTACTGCTTCCTATGGAAGCCAAACAGATGGAAGTCAGAAGGTGCAAGATGGTCTTAGGGTGGATGAGGAAGAATAATCCAATGTAGTTTTGTAACTCCCCTTCAGTCTGCAAACTTAGATAAGGCCTTGCATTGTCATGGAGCAGGAGAAGATTGCATTTTTGTGGTGGTGAAATCACTTTTTCAGTTTCCTGGAGATGTGTACAGCTGGGCAGCACACAGGAGAGCAGACAGGTGTACATAACCTAGTTGCGATGATTCCAGATTCCTTGCCCAATGACTCACTGTGCTTTTGTTCATTGCCAGGTGTCTATAGACATTCTGCAAGTGCTTGTGTATATCTGCAATGCTGTGGTTTTCCACAAACAAAAGAGACAGTGATGGCTTTCTGCTTGGAACACAGCACTGTGGCAGGAGCCATTTTGAAGATTATGTATAGTGACATCACCAATTAGCGCTTTGTGAAACTGTAGGGGTTGAATTGGGAATAAACCACGATGTCCCACAACACATTCCACATTTTGTCAATTGAAGTTGGTTAAGAATAAATGTTTTGAATTACTTATTGAACATCCCTTATATTATAGCACTGCACAAGTTGCTGTGCAGTATGTGATTGATGATGTGTAGTTTCAGATAATATTTTTTACAGCATTGCTGACGAGTAAAATGAAAAGAGCCTGCGGAGGTATGCAACTCTGTTACAGGCTGTAAGTAATGTGAAAATGTTCACATATCACATTTAAATAGAGTGCATGCTCGGTCGAGCCAAAGCACCTCAGTGCTATCCCTGTAGTAATGTGGTTTCTGAATATTCAGAGGCATCATTGGCATAATTTTCTGTCCATGACAAATC
Source organism: Schistocerca piceifrons (assembly GCF_021461385.2). NCBI lineage: Eukaryota > Metazoa > Arthropoda > Insecta > Orthoptera > Acrididae > Schistocerca > Schistocerca piceifrons. Next base: position 591,431,196 of record NC_060142.1, on the reverse strand, counting down.
CAAGGAAAATATAAAGAATAGCAAGATCATCTCTCCTTAGTCTTCAGTGACCCAGAGGAAACATTTAATTCAATTCCAAAGACTATATTCAGAATGTATTGCTGTACACTGTCTTCTTGCACTCATTAAATGTTGTGACCGCCATAAAACCACAAAATGTTGGACAATTTTTGCAGATCATCGGTTGTGTCAGTAGAAAAGGCAAAATTTTAGTTAAATCTTTGGGTATAGCATGTGGTGTAAGTTGTGGGACATCAGTGTACGACGCAAGTTCTACAGGAGCAAAATACAAGTATAATTTTTTTTTCAGTCTGGTTTTGATGCAGCTCTCTTTGGTACTCTATTCCAAGCAAGCCTCTCCATTTCCAGTAACTACTACAACCTACATCCATTTTAATCTGCTTACTGAATTCTTCTCTCAATCTTCCTTAACAATTTTTACTCCTCACACAGCCCTCCAATGCTAAACTAATGACTCCTTGCTGTTTGAGAAAGTTTCTATCATCCAATCCCCTCTTTTAATCACCTCTTTTAATTAAGTTGTGCCAAAAATTTCTTTTCTTCCCAATTTTCTTCTCCTCATTAGCTACACAAACTGTTCATGTAACCTTCAGCATTCTTCTGGAGCACCACCTTATGAAGATTTCTTTTCTCTTCTTGTCTGAACTGTTTATTGTCCACATCCATTTCAATACAAGGCTGCACTGTGGACAAGTGCCTTCAGAAAAGACTTCCTAACACTTAAATTTATATTCAGTGTTAACAAATTTCTCATTTCTCTTTTTTAGAAACACTTTTCTTGCCATTGCCAGTCTGTGATTTATATCCTCTGTACTTCGGCTATTATCAGTTATTTTAATGCGCAAATAGCAAAACTCATCTACTACTGTTTGGTGTCTCATTTTCTAATCTAATCCCTCCAGCTTTGCCTGATTTAATTAGACTACATCCCATTAGCCTTGTTTTTCTTTTGTTGGTTTTCATGTTACAACCTGCTCTCAAGAGACTACCCATTCTATTCAACTGATCTTCCAAATCCGTAGGTGTTTTTATTTCTTGTCTCAGCACTTTAATTTCTTCTCCAAATTTATCTTTGGTTTCATTTGCTGTTGACTCAATATGAAGGTTGAATATCGTGGGAAGGCTAAAACTTTGTCTCATTCCCTTCTCAACCACTGACAGCCCCTTGTCTCTTACAACTCCAATGGGGTTTCTGTATATGTTGGAAAGAATATTTAAAAAGTTATTATAATTTTGTTTAGGCGTCATAAGCAATTTTTGTTGTTTTTTTTGTGGGTCAGACTGGTGTGAGAACTGTGGTCTCAAAAGCAGATTTGTTACATATCAGCTAGAACAGGTTTGTTACCCAGTTGTAGCACTTATGGCTGTGACATTTTTCATGACAGCACTCAAGAATAACATCTTTTTCATCATGACCAGTGAAACAAGATGAATATATCTGGGAGACAGGAACATTCAATAAGTAGCAGCTTTACATGGAATAAATGGCTGGTATCTAAATGGATGCTTTGCTCTTTATTCCTGTTTTTGTGCTGTAACTACGAAAGTACAGAGTAATAGTATTGAGAAAGGTGAAAGCCCCTCGTATTTGACAAGTTTATGAATATCTTTATATTTTATCTGGATATTCTGCAATTCATTCAGGATTATGTGAAACGCCACAAATGAAATGAAATTAATATCATAAGATAAACAGGGAGAATAAACTCACCAGACAAAATATGTCCTACCCTTAAAAAAGCACATTGTGAAACGTGAATGTGGCATCAGTTGTATGGAATTACTGAAAAGGTGAATAAACATAGAGATGAGACAGAAAATCAGAAAGGAACTATAGTATTTGGACGTGCCCATGATTGCACTGTGAATAGAGTTGCCTGACTGCTTTCAGTGTATCAGTCTAGACTCTCCAACATGTTTACAAGGGATGGTGTACCACTTGCAGCCAAGTCACATGGTGCAATAACAGTGGCTGTGGAAAGATCATGACCAACAGAGAACAGAGATGATATTCATGGCTTGTCAATGACAAAAAGTTTCAAATCTGGTGAGTATTGAATACAATGGACATTCTTCATTGCATGCCTTGTAAAATGCAGTTGCTTGCAGCAGCCCATCAAGCCATGTATCTTTGATGGGTCAAACTACACAAAAACTGAGCAATTGCTGACTGGAGATGTGCACAAGGCATATCCCAAAAGTTTCAAGAATAATTAGTTTTTAAGAGATTTATTTCTTTTTAAAGCACAAAACGTTAAAAATCTTCAAAGTATGTTCCTTCCACATCTACACTTAACTGTCACAGGTTTGCCCAGTCTACATAGGCTTCCTAGAAGGCATCATCAGAACTATCCTAAGGCAACACATCAAAGCTTCTTTTACACCCTCTAGCGACTTTTAGTGGTGACCCTTCAACTTCCTCTTTGTTCCTGAACACAAAAAGATGTCTGGAATGCATGGTGACTGAGGCAGTGTGGCTCAGAACATTGTTGTTATACAAAATCCAGTTGTTCACAATGTCTCTTCTGATGTATTTTGTAACATGTGAGGACACAAGTGTAAAATTGGCTGTTAACCTTTTCTCCTTGAGGCACAAATTCACTATGAATCACACCCTTGGATTGAAAAAAGGTGATGAGTGTTCGGAGTGGACAAGAAATCTCCTATCTGATACAAATCACAGTGACTGAGGGGTCACAGCTTTCACAGGAACAACTTTACAGTATCTGGCTGCAATTTCAGTCACAACTAGATATCACAAATAGAAAATAGCAAGTAAAAGTAGCATTTAAGCATTATAACATTTAGTGCTACGTGTCATCTATTTATTGACATTTGTGCTTTGTTCTAAGAACCTTGTGTCTAATACTATAATGTACAACATGCATGTCATAGAAATGAATCAAGAAGATAATTTTCTCTGGAAAATTCTGCTCTTGGTGTTTTACCTGGCAGCAGCACTGATGTGTTTGGTTAGTGTGTGATATTGTAGCTCCCACTCCTGAAATCTCATTGTGTAGTGTAGCCTGAGGTCGAGGTTAGGTTGGAAGGTGATAATTCGGTTGACAGTATGTGAAGCCAGTGAATGTGATTGCCAAATAAATATTATGGAAACAAATTGATCTATCATGTGGCCTAATGTTTAAGTTCATGCCATATTTAAACACACTTAATGCACACTTCATAAAAAACTAAAACAGCAAGGTAAATTCAGAAAACATGTATTAGATAGTGGACAAGGCTCTGATGAGTATTTTGATGTGTGTTACACACACATATATATCATACATAAACTACAAAAAGGTCAAGGGGGAGGGGGTAGGCTGGTGGGTGAGGAGTACATTACATAACTTTTATCAAATGTTTAACTGTGGTGTATTTGCAAGATGGATATTTTTTTGACATTATAATAAACAGATAAACTTTTTGCATATCTTTAAGAGTTGCACTTAAACTGTTTCCAGTGTCAGCTTTTAACTGAAAGATCTGTACTTCCTACACTTCTCACTTGCACATCACAACCTTAAAAAAAAGTCTGTATCAATAACTAGGTGGCAGAAAATTTAGGGTTAATGGAAGGCTTTAACAAGGCAGAATGGAATTTTCACTATTCACTCACAGTATGTATCACATTTATTTACCATCCCTATTAAATAATATAACAACTTCAATGACATACCGTTGAGATACTTAGTGTGCACACCTTACAGATGAGAGCAAATCCCTTCCATTGTATTGTCATTGTTCACCTGGTCTATACAATTTAGCAGATATGCTTGCTGGTGCCTCTTATTTTTTGCTTGTGACTTATCACAATGTAATATATATGGTTATAAATTGCAGGAGTCGTATTTTAATGTTGGTGGTGTGCAGAGGGATACAAGATGTGAATTCATAAAATGTGGGCTTATACTATTACAAATTGCAACAAAAAATTGCATTTATCAAAAAGTAGCATTCATGGAAATCACTGATACTGCAAAGGTCTCAGACAAACCCATCCTAAAAGCACTGCCTAGGGCTTGCTCATGCAGGCCTTCTTCAGGTGAGGTGAAATTTTCATGTGCCCCTCACTGCTTTGTCATTTTGATTCAGGACGATACTCAGAAACCCGTGTCTCATCACCTGTCACTACTCTGTCCATGAAGTCAGAATCACTTTCATGGTATTCCAACAGCTCACAACACTTCAGCACATATATTTACTTCTGTTCATCGGGCAGCACTTTTGGGACCATCTTTGTGCACCCCTTTCTCATTCACAATTTGTATCTCAAAATGTAGTAAACATTCGATTTTGGCTTACTGCAATCTCCTCAGTATTGTACACTTAGGCATCAATACCCACTAAAAAACTTTTTACAATTGCTCTACGTTTCGTTGCATTCAGGATGTTCACAGATACCCCAAATGCTCATTGTTGATGTTTTCTCAGCCATTCCAAAACATCTTGAGTCACTTGGAAGTTCTCGATTTGGACATGGCTTCATCCTTTAAGGCTTCCCTTATGAGGACCACTACCTCAGAGCCCAATTTTTTTGAGGGGAATGCAAAATTTGATTGCGTAGTGCTCCTTGATTAACCACTGCATCTCAAATCGTGATGCACCACCGAAACACACTATGTGCAAAGTGCAGTCCTCATGCTGTCATTGCCCAAAGGCAACTGAGCCAAGTCATCTTCATTAGCAAAGACCTCTCACCTGCCAAAAACAGCACCGCCCTAACCCTTCTGGTTCACTGGAGAATTTTTGAAACCCTGTAGTGTAGTCCAGTGAGTTACTAATTTATTAGAATGTGTACTCAAGAATGTAATTCTGTGTACTCTTTGCATTGTATAGATCCTTCCTTTTCCAGCATATAGATAACTGATAGTAATCTGTGTAAAGTTACACATATGTTTTTTTTAAGTACACTGCTGGCCACCGTAAATGCAACACCAAGAAAGACAAGAGGTAGCACAACAAAATTTATTTTGTAGATAACATGTTGACCAAGTATCAAATGATTACGTTTACAGACGTCTGAGACATGTGGTTCCTGCCAGAAACAGTAGCCAGAGTAGCCGCCATTGTAGGAGATCACCGCTGCCACACGTCTCGACATTGAGTCAAAGAGACATTGGATGTGTTCCTGGGGTACAGCAGCCCAAGCAGCTTACACACGTTGCCAAAGATCATCTGGTGTGGCAGCTGGGGATGTAATCTGGGTCACTCGTTGAGCAACCATGGACCACATGTTTTCTATCGGCAAAAGATCCGGAGAGCGAGCCGGCCAGGGAAGCACTTCAATCTGGTTATTGACGAAGAACCTTTGGACAATGCGTGCCACGTGTGGTCGTGCATTATCCTGTTGAATTATGGCTGTGGCAGAGCCCTGAAGGTAAGGAAGGACAACTGGCTCCAGCACCTCGGATATGTAGCGTCGGCTATTTAAAGTACCGGCAATGCGTACTAGACGCATGCGAGAGTAATATCCAATACCGCCCCATACCATAATACCCAGTGCAAGACCAGTGTGGCGGCGCATAATGCAGCTGTCCAGCATCCTCTCTCCACGGTGTCTCCACACTCGAATCCGACCATCGTGGTGCTGCAGACAGAAGCGTGCCTCGTCAGTAAAGACAACGTCATTCCATTCTGCCGTCCACATCCGTCTGTCATCACACCATTGGCGACCGAGACGTCTGTGGTTCTGCGTCAATGGTAGACGAAGCAATGGACGTCTTGCGGACAGACCACTCTGTTGTAAACGGCGTCGAATGGTACGCGCAGACACTGGATGATGCGTTACAGATGCAATGTGCTGTGCTATGGTTCGGGATGTCACTGAGCGATCCGTCACTGCCAAGCACACAATTTGCCTATCAGCACGTGCAGTGGTGCACCGAGGTGAATGCGATTGACCACGTCGGTCCGTCATACCCTCCTGCATCCAACGGTCACATATCCGCATTACAGTTGTTTGGTTTCGTCCAACACGATTAGCGATTTCTCTGTATGATAATCCACAATCTCGGTAAGCCACTATCCTTCCTCTGTCGAACTCGGATACTTGATCAAATGATGTTCGCTGCTGTCTATGAGGCATAACTGATCGTCTTGTGAAACAACCACAAGGTAAACACACGTGCCGAACGTACACTCGTCAAAATCGCCAAGCCTTAAATGGCGCTATGAGGTGGCGCCACAGGCGCGTGTGATGTGCATCTGCGCTGAAATTCTAATCAGTTGCATATCTCATCGCTGCAAACCCATGGTGTAAATTTCACTTGATTCGGATGCTTCCTTCAGGGTGTTGCATTTACGGTGGCCAGCAGTGTATTTGAAAAAAAAAAGAAAAAAAAATCAGCAGCTGAGTGGTGTATGAGGAGGATCAATTTTGTTGTTGTTGTTGTTGTTTTTCAGAGTAGCTGTTTTTCTCCTAATCTACATGAATAAAGTAATCTAGAAGTAATTGCCATAATTGTCAGCTTGAGAAGATTATTGCTAGTCATAATATGTTGTTAGTATTCTTTACAGAAGTGGCCAGCATTTGTTGCTTTTGTCTGGTAATGTATAATATCACTCATTCCGCATTCCTGAAGACTCTCCTTGATGATGGGTTTTATGAACATGGTAAATGAATGAATCAGTGAATGCTATTTTACCTCTTTTTCTAATGGTCAAGATGTTAAGTGCTCTGAGGGCCAAATGAGTTATTTAACCACAGTGTGTGAAGAGTGCAGTTCAGGATGGAGGTGGTTCTGTGATGCTTAGGATTGTTGTGTTTTTGTCCCCATACAGTAATTTGGATCCACTCTTTCAAATAATGTGAACACTAATCAGGATGTGTATACAACAGTTTTGGTGACTGTCACACACTCTTGTACATCTTCTTTTTGAGTGTGCTGTGGATAGTCTTATATTTCAAGGTACCAACAGTCATATTTACAGACCTGCACACATACATTCCAGGTTTTACAAACACTCAGGCACCCTATCAAGTCTCAAATGGTCCGCCAAATCACCCATCTTAGTTTTATAGAAATTGTTTGGGGTAATTTGGAGCAGTAGACAAAACATGGGTAGTAATATCCCCACAAACTGGTAGCTCTGTGTAAGGCTGTTCTAGCTTGAGTGCTCACCCACAGGCAACCAGGTATTTGCAGGAAGAAGTGGTCAAAGAGCTGACATGCAGTCAGTCAGTCTGTCAACATATCTGAAGAAACTCTTGCTTACAAATTCAAGACCATAACTAAGGGTAGAGCTGGTGGTATATTGTATTAGCACAGTGTCTTCTGGGAGTAACTCATTTTCTTGTCAGTTGTGCTTATGATATATTTCTTTCTTCTGTCCTCCTCTCTAGATGTTAATTATTTTACAATGCCAAAATTACCTCCTTATAGCAGAAAAAGCTTTTCTATTCGCCATGAAATCATATTTGACTATGCAAGGTGTCATATTGTGCTGATTAACACTTGTTTTTAGCAGATTAAAGAACAACATAATGTGCTGGTTACTTTTTCTTTTCATATGAAATTGTTGCCTTATTTTAACAGCTAGAGTTGGGAAATTGTGACCACAGAGCAGAAGGATAGTATGAGAACTTTGTGACTCAGTGTTCATTGATGAGTCTAGAAATTACTTGTGGCTGTAGTAGCACTGAGTGCAGGAAATGACAGAACTTCAAATAGGACAATGTCAAGATTTTTTCTGCAGCTAGTCTTTTGTGAAAAGAAAATGTTTGCATTGTCATGACTCTTTTTAAATGATGTAGTGTAATGAAAATTATCTGTCTCTTCTTGTTGCAGGTAATAGTTGTCCTCAAGTGTATGTTCCAGTTTGAATTGTTACCCTGGAACCAGCAAGCTGTGCCAGACAATGCACCCTTTTTTCCTCCAAGAATTCTAGGTATTGAACGTAAAAGTCATTATGCAGTTTATGACTTATTGTTGTTGCTTGTGGCATTTTTTCACAGGTAAAAATCCTGCATTTCATATTATGTTGTATTTGGTATAGGAGACATACAAGAAATTTATCAACTATGTGTATTCTTCACAGATTCATGCTGAAGTCCCTTGGACTGTGGAAAAGTTCATACCAAGATACAGAAGAATTTGTGAAAGGTGAAGAGGTTTATGAACTTCTGGAAGATGAAGATTCACAGTCTGTTGATCAAAGGAAGACTGCCTCAGAGAGATCAGGTTCAACGGCAGATGACAGAAGTATTCATTCACAAATGAGGCCCAGAGATGGTATGGGATCCTTCCGTAGGAGAAGAAGTACAAATTATGATATTATGACAACAGGTGGTCGTAAGCTTGCATTTTCAAGAGGATTTCCAGATGAAGTCATTCCAAGAGAAGCAGGAAGCCGGAGAGCTACCCTTATTGTTGTCAAAACGGAGGATGCTGAGCCATTTCAACATATTCCTCAAGTTATGCTTGAAGCGTAAGTATTACATTAAGTTGTAATAAGCTTCATACTCTTATGACACAGTTTGTGCTGAATACTGAGAATGATCCAGGAATACAGTGAAAATAATTCTTAGTTTTCATATTAAATATACATTGCAACAAACCCCCTCCCCTGCCTATTTTCAAAGTTCAGATGTGCACTGTGTGATCAAAAGTATCTGGACACCTGACTGAAAATGACTTGAAAGTTCGTGGCACCCACCATCGGTAATGCTGGAATTCAGTATGGTGTTGGCCCACCCTTAGCCTTGATTACAGCTTCCACTCCCACAGACGTATGTTCAACCAGTTGCTGGAAGGTTTCTTGGGGAATGGCAGCCCATTCTTCACGGAATGCTGCACTGAGAAGAGGTATCGATGTCAGTCGGTAAGGCCTGGCATGAAGTCAGCATTCCAAAACATCCCAAAGGTGTTGTATAGGATTCAGGTCAGGACTCCATGCAGGCCAGTCCAGTACAGGAATGTTATTGTCATGTAACCACGTTGCTATAGGCTTTATGAACAGGTGCTCGATCGTGTTGAAAGACGCAATCACCATCCCCGAATTGCTCTTAAACAGTGAGAAGCAAGAAGGTGCTTAAAACATCAATGTAGGCCTGTGCTGTGATAGTGCCACGCAAAACAAGAAGGGGTGCAAGTCCCCTCCATGAAAAACAAGACCACACCATAACACCAGCACCTCCGAATTTTACTGTTGGGACTCCACATGCTGGCAGATGATGTTCACCGGGCATTCATCATACCCACACCCTGCCATCAGATCACCACATTGTGTACCATGAATCATCACTCCACACAACTTTTTTTCCACTGTTCAGTCGTCCAATGTTTACATGCCTTACACCAAGTGAGGCGTCATTTGGCATTTTCTGGTGTCATGTGTGGCTTATGAGCAGCCACTCGACCATGAAATCCAAGTTTTCTCACCTCCCGCCTAACTGTCATAGTACTTGCAGCGAATCCTTATGCAGTTTGGAATTCCTGTGTGACAGTCTGGATAGATGTCTGCCTATTACACATTACGACCCTCTTCAACTGTTGGCGGTCTCTGTCAGTTAACAGACTAGGTTGGCCTGTATACTTTTGTTCTGTACATGTCCCTTCACATTTCCACTTCACTATCACATCAGAAACAGTGGACTTAGGTATGTTTAGGAGTGTGGAAATCTTGGATACAGACGTATGACGCAAGTGACACGCAATCACCTGTCAATGTTCGAAGTTCGTGAGTTCCACGGAGTGCCCTGTTCTGCTCTCCCATGATGTCTAATGACTACTGAGGTCCCTGATATTGAGTACTTGGCAGTAGGTGGCAGCACAATGCACCTAATATGAAAAATGAATGTTTTTGGGAGTGTTCAGATACTTTTGATCACATAGTGTAGCTTGAGCTGAGCATTTTTAATATTATTCTACTTTCCATTGTTTGATTTTGGAAGTATCAGATATAGACCCCTTCACTGTATTATGCAGTATCTGATGGGAGAGACAGCTTTAGCACAATGTTCATTTTTGTAAATAAATTCCAATCTTCTCTGATGTGTGTATGTGTGTAATGATTCTGAATCAAAATCAGGAGTGCTTCTTCAGTATACTCTTCTGATACCTTCCAAAGTCAATCCTATCATTCTACAGCTTTGGAGTTTATTCCTGAACCAATGTGTTGCTCTGACCTTTGGCTGGTGAAACACACAACATATACAAATGCATGCACAGGTTCTTCCACTCCCACAATTACTGCAATCACCGTCCCATCTCAAAGACACTTGTTGCCCCTTGAAAATAATAAATCTGCACAGTTGTTGCATTATCCAGTATAATAATTTCTTATGCAGTTGTACTATTAATGAGTTTCATTAATCGGAAAGGCAAAGGCATTGTTATACATCACTCTTCTGGAGTGGTAAGTAATACCACATATTCCGTCACTTAGATGAATCAACTTAGGACAAGTTCATTCATTGTATTTTAGACATGTATTAATTTGTGCAAATAAGTAATGAGTTTCACAATTGCTGTTGATCCCGTACATGGAAAAATCTCTGCCTACTGCTGCCTTATAGAAGTAATGCTTCAAACAATGAAAATCCGGGATGAAATGTAACAATATTAGAGAATGAAAGCTTCTACTCACCATATAGCCGAGATACTGAGTCGTGATAGGCACAACAAAAAGATTCACACAAAATTTAGCTTTTGGCCATTAAGGTCTTTGGTTTCAGTTGTCTGAGACTGCAGACGTGTGTGCAAGTTGCGTTTGCATGAGTGCGCGTGTGTCTATTGGTGACAAAGGTCTTAATGGCCGAAAGCTACAATTGTGTGAATCTTTTTGTTGTGCCTATCGTGACTCAGTGTCTCCACTATACGGTGAGTAGCAGCTTTCCTTCTCTATTATTGTTACAAAAGTAATACTTCCCTTTTTAAGAATACAGCAATAAGATCTGCTTTCCTTTCCTAGCTGTTTTGCTATTTTTCTTAATACAATAATGCATGAGTGATTAAGTATAGTGCTTCTATATACGCACACATTATTTTCGTAACTGAAATTACATCCATATTTAAGAACTACCACTTCATTTATTTTCTCTGTATCTGTATATCATTTCATATCTACTGTGTTTTCCTCTCTGAGCAACTGCAGCTCAGTTTTCTTAATGTTCCTTTAAAAATCTAATTATAAGATCATCTTTGTTTTTAGGTATAATTATAAGATATAGTGGAGATGCTGAGTCGTGATAGGCACAGTAAAAAGGTTCACACAATTAAAGCTTTCGGCCATTAAGGCCTTTGTCAGCAGTAGACACACATACACACACGCAAACACACACACTCACATAAACACAACTTTCACACACATCTGCAGTCTCAGAGAGCTGAGACCACACTGCGAACAGCAGCACCAGTGCATGATGGGAGTGGTGACTGGGTGGGGGTAAGGAGGAGGCTGGGGCAGGGAGGAGGAGAGATAGTATGGTGGGAATGGCGGATAGTCAAATGTTGCAGTTTAGATGGAGGGCAGGAGAGAAGGTGCGGAGGGGGGAGGGGGTAAGAAGGGGAAAGGAGAGAAAATAAAAGACTGGGTGTGGCGGTGAAATGACGGCAGTGTAGTGCTGGAATGGGAACAGGGAGGGGGATGGGTGGGTGAGGACAGCGACTAACGAAAGTTGAGGCCAGGAGGGCTACGGGAATGTATTGCAGGCAAAGTTACAACCTGCACAATTCAGATAAGCTGGTGTTGGTGGGAAGGATCCATATGGCACAGGCTGTGAAGCAGACATTAAGGTGAGGGATATCATGTTTGGCAGCATGTTCAGCAACAGGGTGGTTCACTTGTGTCTTGGCCACAGTTTGTCAGTGACCGTTTATACGGACAGACAGCTTGTTGGTTGTCATGCCTACATAGAATGCAGCACAGAGGTTGCAGCTTAGCTTGTACATCACATGACTGGTTTCACAGGTAGTCCTGCCTTTGATGAGATAGGTGATGTTAGTGACTGGACTGGAATAAGTGGTGGTAGGAGGAAACCCTTGCCCTGCAGGAACTTGAGCAACATGCACAACGCCACCTCAAAAAGCTCTCCATCCTACTCACTTCCTACTCCCGCCTCGGAGTACCACTGTCCACCACTTCTACGACGACCTCCAAACCTCCCCCACGCCCCCTCATAGCTGACAAACCCTGTCTTGTAGACCTACTACATTTACCCCACCCTCCAAAACTCCCACCCACCACCATACAGAACCCAGAACCTAAACAGACCCTCAACACAGTTATGAACCTTTCCTCCAGAAACCTTTGTCCCACAGAAATATCAGTCCTCTCCAAAGGCCTCACCTTTTGCGCCACTCCCAAATTCAACCATGCTGGACTAGTTAAAGACCTCAGCATCATTCTTCAAATCCCTCAACATGCAAACTTACCTTACATTTGCAGAAAGAACCGCAGTCCACCATCTAAAAACTGATCCCGACCTTATAATCCTACCTGCAGACAAAGACTCCACCACCGTTGTTTTGAACCACAAGGATTACGTAGCAAAAGGACATCTAACTACAACTGTACTGTTCCATCCCAATACTCATATTGGGCTAGACCTATCGACTACTTACTGCCTTTTGCTTAAAAGAAGCCTGAGACATCCTTCCTTCTACCACAAATCTCCCTTTTCATTTCTTCTTTCCTCTCAAAAAATATCTCCCATCATTAGTAATGTACAATTTAAATTTAAAAGTATAACTGAATCTTGCTCTTTTTCTTACCATCAGTACTTCTCTCACTTTTTTTATTGCTAGTTTGAAGTCATTAGTACACAATCTTAAAACAAAATCAGGCATTTCAGCTAAGTCAACCTTAAATATTATTTGGTACCTAAAGTCGTTGCGATCAAACAATTTTTAAAAAAAATTTCTTTTTAAAATTCAGTCTTGATCGCACCACGTATGCTACAAGAACATAGGTGACCAGTTTCGGTCATATCAATGACCATCATCAGACCTGTAATTTAATTTAGAAAGTAATAGAAACCTTACTAGATTGACAATAAAATATGACAAAATGCTTATAAGGATAAAATACAATAAGATTAGTTGTACCCATGGCATCCTTCGAAGATGGTAGGTGGAGCACTCTTCTCAGCTGCTGTGATGTCAGCTGGTGCCAGCAAGTGACAGGCATACACTTAAATACGAAGATGCTCCGTCTACCTCTTCTCCCTCTACCTCACGTCGACCATTCAGTGTAAAGCGGGTTCACATAATTGTCAAAACGTAAAAAAAAGTTATGTATAAAATATCTCTTTACAACCATGGAAATACTTAAATATTGTATAAAATATCAGTTAAAAGCTTTAAAATAATTATGCAGACGTATACTCAGTGTGCCCTATATGGGCTAAGGTGGTACTACCACAATGGTTTCAAAGTCAACGATGTTGTGAAGGTCTTTGGCACTGCGGCATCATATCGATATGTGAGTTGTGGAATGATCAGCTGCAGAGTGCTATGATATTACATACACTTTTTAAAATGTCATAAAACTGATTTATTAAAAATGGAGTCATATTTCATAATATTTCTAGTTGGAAGTTTAAGATTGTGATATAAATATTTATGTACTGTTCTAAGGTACATTTCTGCCATGGATACAACTGGGTCCTATTATTTTCTGAACAAAAGAGTACATGCGTGTTCATAGAATTTTGTCAAAGAGATCATAAAAATGTTTTTCATGAAAATCCAACTGTTCATTGAGAAGCAATGATGGTTCATCTCCATAATGGGCATATATCTCGATCTCTTAAAATATTCATTCCATTATTACAATTATCACCAGTGGCAAATAAAGTTAATATAAGACACACAGACTGAATCTGGCATAGGTGTATATTTGCAGTCGAGATATCTTAAAGACTAATTAGTCCATATGCATGTCCCACTTAAAGTTGTCCTGAATTATGATTCCCAAGAAATACAACTATTTTCCTTTTTTACAATTACATTTCCTATGAATAACTTCATACCATGGTGTTAAATTCCAGTACTGCAGTCTTTGAAGCACTAACATTCAGATGGATTGTATTGAAATACTTGATTATTTCATTCATAACACTGTTGCACAACACCTCTAAACTATTGTAAGCTTTGTGTATGCTCACAATTGGTGTATCGTCTTCAAACAGTACTTCGTATCATTAACATAAATTAAGAAAAGTAGGTGTTCTAACATGAAACCTTGTGACAGTCCATATTTGATACCAATTATTTAGCATACAAATGACCCACTCTGTGCATTGAGCAATGTATATTGTTCTGTTGCTCCTATATGATTATATTAATTCATAGGCTGTTCCTTAACACTAAGGATCCACAGCTTGTCAAGTAATTTAGTGATGTTGACATAATCAACAGCTTTTCCAAGACCAAGGAATTTCTTTGTTCTCTATGGCAGTTGTTATTTTGTCTGCTAACTGTGCTATGGCTATTCAAGTTGGCTTGTTCTTCATAAAGCCATTCAGATTTTCAAATATTAGATTGTGTTGACTCAGGTATGTCATTAGTCTGGTGTAAATAACTTTCTTAATTACCTAAGAAAATCCATGTAAAGTTGAAACGAGTTGATAGTTATCAGTTTTAGATTTAGCACCTTTCTTGTAAATTGGGGTTATTTGTGCTATTTTTAGATTGTGTGGGAAACTACCTGATGTAATTACATCATTTACTGCTGTTGCCATGATATCAGACATTTTGTCTATGCACCTTTTGAATGTGGTGATAGACAACCCATCATAACCTTTGATATTGTATTGTTTAATTACCTTATTATTTATTTTACCTCCTTGCTGCTAGTTGCACCATGTATGTGCTTTGTTGAACTGGATTGCCCATATTTCCATCCTACAGTGTCACTGATGGGTTTTCCAGCAGAACAAAATACTCATTAAAAACAGTTGTGATTGACGTATGTCCCATCAGTTTAGTTGTAATGGTGTACTAAACTTAAGTAATTCCTCCCACAGAGATCTTTCACAGACAGTACATGATGATAAAAGTGTATTAACAGGTAACCCATTATTTTGCTGAACCTTTTTTCAATTAAATTATTCAAATGTTCTTCCTATGTTTCAAATGTGGATCCTTTCAGGGAAAGGAAAAAATAGTGTAGTTTGGTGTTTTTCCATGAATTCCTAGGCTTAGGCCATAGAATTGAAAACTATAGAGTTCGTCTAAATGGGTCAGTGCACCACTATGTCTCAGAGGCTGCTGCCTAGGTAACTTGTGTGGGTTGCACAGAAAAGTAATTAGAATAGGCAACTCTCAATCCATTCCAGGTAATGGTAGCTGCAGGAGACGCCAAACTATCCATCACAGATAAGAATTTTTAAAACCCTAGTGATAGACTTTCAAAGCATTCTCAATAAAGTACCAAAATTTAAAGCTCTCCTAAAAAGCTATGGAATGCACATAATACGAGGTTCAGAAAGCTGCCTCAAACTATTAGAATGACTGCAATGGGACTTTTGGGATGGATCTTAATGTATATCAAAAGGATAGACTAATGGGAAATGTAGGTGATGTAGTTATAACAGTAGACAAGAAATTCAGATCCACTGAAAAGCCCAGCAAAAGCTTTGTATCTTGGGACTATAATATTGATGCATTTCAATTAAAATCAGTCAGCTCTTGCAAATGTTTGTGTTAGGATGCTATCAGTATACAAGGAAGACTCATTTCAAAACATTTGTGTATCATATCTCAGATCATATTCAACTGTATGGGAGCCATGCCAGATAGGACTAATAGGCGATATTGAACATAAACAGAGGAAGACAGCACAAATGGTTAAGGTTTGTTTGACTATGAGAAGAGCCTCCTGTAAATGCTGGAAACTTCATTTAGTACACACTTGAAGATGAGAACTATCCTGCAGAAACCTATTTATTTCACTATGTTTCAAGAATGAGTATTAAGTGAAGAATCTAGGAATATATCGCAGCCCCCTATAGTGCTTCTGAAGGGATTGTGACAATGAGATTAGACTAATCACAGCATGCGCAGAGGCAGTTAAACAGACTTTCCTCTTGCACTTTATGCTTAAATGGAATGCAAAGAAATTCTTTTACATGTTGCCTTGGGAGATAGCTGTTGACAATCTGGTGTTAAACACTTAAAAAAAATTACAATCCACATTATACACATTCAGCTTGGCAAAATGGCTGAAGTATTGTCATGTAACCACATAATGACTGCTGTGGCATGACTTCATCAAAACATTATGGAAGTCTACAATCATGTGACATATTAAAATCCACCAGGAAGTTTCAAATCAGCACACACTCCACTGCAGAGTGAAAATTTCATTCTACGTGGCATATTGTTGTTACTGTTTATTGTGCTAAAATTAATATCATATCTTTGAATTTCAGTAATGTCTTTATACAATGTGGTGTTGTAGTGATCTGATTTTTTAAAAAATAGTACTCATTTAAATTTGCTACCCAGTCAGAATCACTCTCGTGTTTCTTTAACCAGGTACTGTTGCTATAAAAATGTATGTTGTATTCCCCTATTTTCAAAGCATTTGTTAGAGACTTGGCCAGTTATATTATAGCATTTCAAGATATCTTCAGATGTAAAAGATCAAATACCAGGCAGAAAAAATAATCCTTTGATTTCAACGCTGTAATTGTCAAAGATGGCAGCTTTACCAGATTGTCTCAGGGTGTTCTTATGGTTATCCACCTAAGCATTAGGTCACACTTTCAAGGAGACCAATTGCTCATAGCCAGAGAAATGATCATCTTCTTTTGCTGTCCTTAGGAGCTATCTAATTTCTTTGCTGTTAGGTAGAATTTGCATTGGAAATTTGTAATTATTGATAAATCAGTGTTGTAATATACGGAAAATAGGCAGAAAAACAATAACAGTGGCCTCCCCACTTACTTGAACTGTGAAGCTGCAATCAAGCAGCTGTTTATTTTTAATGTTTCCTCATCATTTTCAGATCATATTTCACCTTTGCCACATCATTTATACAATTTTTCTCATGTTATATTTTTATATTATTGTAAATATTTCTTATTGCTGTAGGTAGTGCCAAATGCATGTAGTAAAAAATGTTTAATTTCTTGCTTTAGGGGCAAAAGATATGTGAATGCTGTTCAGGATTTCTTCCATCAGCTTTTGCATCCAAGCCTTCAAGTCACTGCTGATGTTTATGCATACATGTTCATGTGTGATTTCTTCAATTTTATAATTGTCATCATGGGATTTGCTTCATTTGGGGTGAGTAGTCATAGATGATCATGTACGCTGGTGCAATTGTTGTAAATGTAGAATATAGTATTATGTTGATGACCCATAGTTCCTGAGATTTCTTGTATTTTTCTTATGTGATAGGCTGGGTTGGAAGTTCCATTTTTCTTGAGATATAGAACAGTGGTTCTCGTTAATCCTGGGTCAGTATTGTACAGAAGGAAAAAGCATCAACCCAACTGGGTGGCTGGAGTTTTATATATATTTTTTCCCAGTTTGAATGGTTAAAGCCACTTCACAAACAGCAGATATGTCACATGATTAATACAGCACATCTATCTTCACTGTACTATTTAAAACCAACAGTCTACACTGAAATACTCAGCTATGTTAACACTTACATGGCAAAGTTCTGGTCACAAAGTTGATATTTCTGTTGTGGCATTTCAAGTTATTGATACAGTAATCCAATCACTGTGGCTTTTGATGTCGGGCTACTACAGTGCATCATTCACCCTTGTAAAGTCTACGTACTGTTCCATTCTGCTCTGCCTTAATCAGTTCACTGTCATTCTACATTTGCATTTTGCAAGGGAATAAGGGAAGGATATATCACAGCACAGCAACGTGGAAAATTGACTCTGCAAGTACTGCATGTGTTAACATATTGTGTTTCAAGCAGATGTTCAGCTGTTTTTGCCAAATAATACCTCATTTATAACTCTTCCTTCAGTGCTACTATGTCTTTAATATTTAGATTTGGTAATCTTCAAACATCAGTTGCACACAAATGCAGAGTTTTGCGGACTAATCAACTTGGTGGGTGGCAGATCACACAGCTACATATTCTAAAATGTTTTTAACTTGGTTTTAGCTGTTCAGGCTAAGGCAGTTGAGTAGATCTTCATATTTTACCCAAGAATTAATCTGTTTAGATTTAATATTCATTCTGTGTATACCAAACAAAGAGGTTTTGTAATTTAAAGTAATTAAAAATATTATGATGATAATAATAATAATAATAATAATAATAATTAAAATTATAATTATAAATTTATCCAAGGGCTGTTCAGTAGGCAACCTTCCAAGGAATAAAGGTATGTTTTTCTTTAAAAAAAATTTCCAATATAGTCCCTTTTTTGGAGTGAACGTTCTTTCCAACATCCCAGCCTTTCTTTTTAAGCTCTGAAAAAAATAGGAATTGCTATGCTTTTCAGAATATGCCTGAATCGAAGAATACCATCTCATATGAGCATTTTTTTAACTGCAAGTCATTTCTTCATATAAGGGGTCAAAAACAAATCACAGTAAGACAGTTTGGGTGGATATGGGGACTGCAGTTCATGCAGTTTTGTGACAACTTCAGATGAGTGTGCTGGCACATGGTTGCAGGAAAACAATATTTAATTCATCAAATGGGGTCATGTTGCCTTCAGTTTCTTGCTTAAGTGCTTCAGTATATCTCTGTTTTGTATTCTCGATTAATCATTTTTTGGTTTTCAGAGAAGCTTATGTTTGTAACACCTTTTGCATCCCACTAATTTTATGCTCAGTGGAGCTGTCCTTGTCATTTTTTGAAACAGATTCATTGGAAGCAACCCATTATTTTGATTACTGCTTAGTTTTAGGGATATAATGATGAATGCAGGTCATATCATTGATGGCAACTCAATGCAAAAAGTCTTTTGATCTCAATTAGAGTGCTTCAAACCCAGCTCCAGAGTTGAAAACCACATTCACTTGTTGTCAGCAACTGTGGCAAACTATGACCTCTGCTACAAGCAAGCAGCAAGAATCATGTTGTGTTGGTAATTTGTTTCTTTTCGTTGTGCCTGTCTGCAACTTAACATGTCTTCTTTACAATAAGTAGCAATCTATCTTTTCCTGATAATGTTGCTATTCCAACCTGGAGTTCCCATTGTTTGATTTTCCTAACTGTATTCCTTGATAGTGAAGGATCAGCAGAAAGTACATCGAATATTGCTTTCATTTCAGCATACATTTTCCCATTAAAAGAAAAAGTGAATCACAAAGAAACCAAATATTTTCACTGGTTGATTATGCTAATCATTTTACTGCATGTATGCTGCAGATGAGTCAAATGTTATCCAGTACTCAGATTATGAATATTTTTAAGAAGATATAAATCAGCGAGTTTTGCCAAGAAATTTTCTTGTGGAGCAGCAGCCCTTGAAAATTCTTCAGATTCTCTTAAACTGTACTTTTTATGATTCTCAGAAAATTATTGAAAAGAAGTATTCCTGAACAATAGAGATGCACAGGTGCCAAAGGAAACATATTTTGCTTTTGTGAAACTTTCATTCTTGTAGTACTGATACTAAAATGTGAACTGTTTATTAAATAAAAACAGTATGGAGTTTTTAGCAAGTTTTGATGAGGAATAATAAATCAATAAGAAATTGCTCATATACCAATTTCTATTAACATGTTCCTGTAGCACGTTCTTAATGTACTAAGAAGAAACTGTTTGTATAACCAATTCTGTGAACATCTTCCTGCAGCATGTTCTCGAATTAAAACTACAAATATCATCATTTTGATCTCAGAAAACTGTAGAATGGCTCAAGGTGTTAACCCAAAAAATGGTCTGTTTGATGTTCTGGAAGGAAGGTAAGCAAAATATACCCTTTCTGGTAAAAATTTTCATTGTCTATGTACATTAGACAATATCTGCATTGCAGATAAAGACTGAATGAAAAAATATTTACTTAGACATTTCATCAATTCAGGAAATGCTCCTCCCATTGTTTTTGTTGTCAAATCATAATATCAAGAATTTACAGCTGTCAAACTCTTCTGTTAACAGTCCCCACATGTTCCACAAGTCCACTGGAGCAATGCATTTTACATTATTTGAGTTGCATATTGGGAGTTTTCTCAATGTTACATGAGAATGGATTGCCTACAAATGATTTAGCAATTAATTAATTTAATTTGATGCACTTTATAAATCGCACAGTGGGAAGTCAAGGACAGAATAACAGCAATACGGAAAGGCTAGATTGCTACTGTGGCTTTGTGGCTCATTGGTATAGTACCAGACTACAAATCCAAAGGTCTTGGATTCATCTCCAGTCAGTCCTAGGATTTTTATGTGTCACTTGGCACTTCTTTTACCTCTGACGATGTATGTGATTGTTAGTTGCACCGTGGTTCAGAACCCACTTTAAACTGTAGGTCTTCCTCTAACTGGCTAGGTAAATCAGCTCAAAGGTTGGAGGAAGGCAACAGCATACCACCTTTAATAAGACCATACCTAGTAAAGCATTGTGGAGTTCAAAACAATCTATGGATTGATGACTGCTCTATTCGGATTTCTACGCACCACATAGAAGAGGTGTTGAGTCACTGATAGGCACAATGAAAAAGAAGGCTATACATATTTTGCTTTTGGACGAAGTGCTTCTTTAGAAGTAGAGAACTCCAACACATTCACACAAGAACAAATCACGCACACTTAGCCACTGCCTCATGGCACTAAGGCCTGAATGTGGCTGCATCTGGTGTGAGCAGCAATCTTGTGGGGAGGATAGTAGTGATAAGGATGAACTCTGGGGTGGGGAGGGGGAGGAATAGCAGGCTAAGGATGGGAGGAAGATGCTAGTGTTGCCTTTAGGAATGCAGAAGAATGTGAGGCTGCTGTGTGCAAAATCATAAGGCTGTGCCTAGAGGAAACAGAGGGGAAAAGGGGGGGGGGGGGGGGGGAAGAAGAAATAGAAAAGTGGAAAGGACCATGTAAGTGCTTCGCTGGTGTAGGAGCCATGTGTAGTACTGAAGTGGGAGCAGGGAAAGGAATGGGTAGGTTGAGGACAGTGACTAACAAAGATTGAGGCCAGGGAGGAGTGGTTACAGGAATGAAGTGCTGTTCAGAAAAGCTAGTGTTGGTGGAAAATCCAGATGCATAGGCTGTGAAGCAGTCATTAAAGTGAAGAACATCATGTTGGGCAGAATGCTTAGCAACTGGGTGGTTGAGCTGTCTCCTGACCACAGTTTTCAAATTGCTGCTTGCATGACATTGTTAGTAATCATGCCCAAGTAGAATGTGGCACAACAGTTGCAGCTTATTTGGAAGATCAGTGGCTGCTTTAACAAGTGGCCATGCCTTTGATGGAGTAGGAGATCTTGTTATAGCATTGGGGATGGTGGTAGTGGGAGGATTTTTGGGACAGGACTTAGATCTAGGTCTATTACAGGGATAGGAGGCTTGAGGTAAAGGGTATGGAGTTGGAATGGACAAGGATATTTCAGAGATTGGGTGGGTGGAAGAATACCTTTGTGGGAGGGGTGGAGAGGATATTGGGGAGGATATTTCTCATTTCAGGACAAGAAGAGGGTGACCAAAACCTTGGCACTCCTTGCAGTCCTACCTTCTATATGCTTGTTAAAGTTAACACCCAATTACCCAGAATACCCCATTGTGGCTGGTTGCTGTGACACCACAGAGAGAGTTTCTGCCTGTACAGATCAACACCTTCATTCTGACTGACTCCAGACCAAATCCTCATTCCTGGTTTCCAAGACAAACTATATCCTCATCCATAATTACTTCTCTGTTGATGGCATAAGCTATGAACAAATCCATGGCACAGTGTGGGCGCTTCCATGACACTATACTATAGTAAACCTATTCAGGGGCCACCTAGAGGATCTTCTTCCTAACCACCTAGAATTCTAACGCCCTAACCTCCCCCCCCCCCCCCCCACCCCCTCTCCCCCTGCTGCTAGGTCACCAGCACAGTAGCCAGTCTGTATGATGGGGCTGTTATGTACCCCTACGGCTGAGCCCCCAGACAACATGAGGGGGCACCAGAACTGTCAGCAATCACTGCTGTTCCAGGTGGCTCTTGTGGTGGCTGGGTGGTTACCACAGGGTTAGCCCCTGACCAGAGTGGGTGGTGCGAAGGCATATGCTCTACACATGAAGTGTGCTAAGCCCACAGTTCTAGCTGCTCTTCTGTGGCCGTCTCATTAGAAAGTAACGGGTCTCTGTCTGCTCCCACTCTTGCTTCCTTGGTGTTCCCCTCCCCGGCCACCACCTGGGAGAAGGGTGAGGTTGACTAGCATGGGGGCAAAACCCTTTCCCCATTACTTAGTTTGTTCTAGGACAGATGGTTTCACTGCTACCAAATCACGTTTTTTCTCAAACATATAGAAGATAAATTTAGTGAAGTAGAGTCACTCGGTAAGGGGCAATCTGGTTCCCTATTGATTAAAACCTCTTCTGCCGGTCAGTCAGCCTCTCTTTGTGCTTGCGATCGCTTAGCAGATGTCTCAGTGAGCATCACTCCTCACCAGTTCTTTAATGTGGTCCACACATTATCGTTCTTAGGGATCTCCTCCTCCAATTTGATGATGAAGTAAATACCTACCTAACATGGTGCTGCATTTATTATTTCATCCGGCAAGTTCAGAGAGGTCCTAAGGATAATCATGTTGATACCGGCACTTTAATTCTGACTTTTGAGGGGATAACCACCCTCCTCCTCCCCCCCCCCCCCCCCCCCCCCTCCAGCATCTCCATTTTGATCAAAAGTTTTCCCGAAGTGATGTGAATCCTATTTGTGGTGACTGTGGCTACCCTCTCCATGTGGGGAGTCCTTGCATTGTACTACCCAAGTGTGTGAACTGTTCTGGCTTGCACTCTCCTTGCTCTCTGGATTGTCCAGTCTATAAAATGGAAAGGAAGATTCAGGAATTCGAAACTCTTGGCCGTCTATCCTTCTGTGAGGGACAGGAATTCAATGGTCTCCAACCAGTACTGTCAACCTTCACTACTGGTGCATGCTTTCCTTGTCCCCCTCCTCCCCTCCCCTCCTCCTCCTCCTCCTCCTCCTCCTCCTCCTCCTCCTCCTCCTCCTCCTCCCCCACTACCTCCTTTACCTCCATCCTGTCTCTCTTCCCTTCTCTCCTTCTGCACAGTTCCCATTCCCTTTCCCAACAGAACATCTCCTTCTCCTCACCCAGAGAAGAAACCCTCTTCTCTGGCACCATCCAGGGATGAGGCTTCCTCGAGGACCCCGTCCCTGTTGTCTTAAGGAGAAGAAGCCCGTTACTTTGAGTCAGATGAGGGACCCATTCTCTGTGGGCCTTGAGGCCCTTGTTCTTTCTAGGATCAAGATATTTCTGTGACTTGCTGTCTTCCTGATCGTACCTCCTCTCACCCTCCAAAGTAGAAGAAGATGTGTAAAGCACAAGACGAGGTCCCACCTGATGTCCCAGGGGATGTCACCCCTTACCTCTCAATTGGAGTCTGATCTTACATTCATGGACATCACTTGTCCTTACTGGTGATGGGCACTGACTCAGCACAATGATCGATTCTGACCCATTCAATGTTCATCCAGGCTCTTGCACTACTCTCCTCCAATGGAACTGCAATGATTACTCTCCTCACTTCTGAAATTGCAGTTTCTTCTTTTTGTCTACTCTGTAGCTTGTGTTGTATTGGAGGAATCTCATTTCGTGGATACTCATTCGCTAATTCTTCATGGTTTCCAAACCTTCTGCTGAATCTGGGTTGGCCTTCTGCAAGCCTCCAGTGGTGTCTGTACATTGGTCCACATGGACATCATTAGTCCCTGGGTTCCTCTTCAAACTGCACTGACAGTGATGGCCGTTTGGATCTATTTAGACTCTGCAGTAACAATATGCAGTCTTTATCTCCTATCAGACTGACCTATGCGTCCTGTTCTTCTTGCCCTCCTGCAACAGCTCCCTCCTCCCTTCCTTCCCCTTAGGGACTTTAACACCCATAACCCTCTGTGGGGTGATACTGTGGCCCCTGAGCAGAACAGGGTTGTTGAAGACCTGCTGGTGGGGTTAGATCTCTGCCTCCTCAACACTGGAGTTCCCACTCACTCTAATGTGGCACATGACACTTTTTTGACCTTTGATCTCTACGTCTCTAGTGCTGAATTCCTCCCCTCCATTCAGTGGGGGAGTTCATGATGATATGTGTGACAGCGATCTTTGCTGATTGTCTTATCTTTTATTCAGCATCACTCACCTCAATGCCCTTCCAGGTGAGCCTTTACTAATGCTGATTGGAATGCCTTTTTGTTGGCAGCCGTCCCAACCACTCCACCATATGATGGCAGTGTTGAGTCTGTACAGAGTTTGACTAACGCCATCCTTTCGGCAGCCACTTCAGCAATTCCCCCTCCCTTAGTCCCGAGCATGGGGTCCCAGGTTCGATTCCCAGTGGGGTCAGGGATTTTCACCTGCCTCGAGATGACTGGGTGTTCATGTTGTCCTCATCATTTCATTATCATTCCTAAAAGTGGTGACATTGGACTGAGCACAGATTGGGAATTTGTACAGGTGCTGATAACAGTGCAGTTGAGCGCCCTAAAAACCAAACATCATCACCATCATCATCATCATCATCATCAACCTCTCCCTTGGGGTCTCCTGATGAAAGACTGTCCCTTGGTGAACCTCCAGAATTGGTACAGCTATCAAAAACCACTGTTGTGGCCCCCAATGCCACAATCGGCATCCATCTTGTGAGCACCTCCTGGCTTTCAAATGGCTTTGTGGCCGGGTTCACTATGTAATCAAATGCCAGAAACAGATTTCTTGGGAGCAATATGTTGCTGCCATAGGGCCGCATACTCCCTCCTCTCAGGTATGGGCAAAGATCAGATGCATTTTTGACCACCATCATCCTACAGGTGCTCCGGAAACTTTCCTGATTGTGTTAATCTTACCAGTCCGCACTTATTGCTGAACTTATTTCTTGGCATTTTTCCCAGGCCTCAGTGTCAACCCACTATCTGCCCACATTCCATCTTCACAGATGGCATCTGGAGTGAGTCCCTTTATCTTTCATTCCCCATTGCCTAGAGCCATATGATGCCCCATTTAGCAAGTGGAAATACACAGTGCCCTTGCTCTCTGCCCTGACACAGCTGCTGAACCAGACTGAGTGCATGACTAAATGCTTCAACACTTATTGGTGGCCAACTAATACCATCTGCTTGCCCTTTTCAGTCATCTCTGGAACAATCTAGGAACTCCCTTACTAGTGGTGAGAAGGTATCCTTATTCCTGTTTTGAAATCAAGTTAACAGCCTCTTCAGATGGACAGCTATCGCCCAATCAGTTTTACTAATGCCATCTACAAGTTACTTGAATATATGGTGAGTCGAAGGCTGTATTTGATATGTGGATCATGGAACCTGTGTGTTTCACGTCAGTTCACACCACCTGAAATTGTTTACAATTGAACATTACTTTGTTCTGGATGGTTCTGAAACTTACTTGGAGTCTTGTAATTTACTAGGTCATTGTGTGTATGAATAAATATGGGGGCACACTGCTGAGGCAGGCAGTTCACACATGTGTACTTCTTCGTGTGTGAACAGTAAACGTGCTTTCAGTGTAGTATGTTGTGTCTTTCCAATGACTGTGCTCTTCTAAATGGTACTCAGTTCTGGTTTCTAAGTGATAAGACTTAGTGGGTATTGTGAATCAGACATTCAGAGACTTCATGGAACGTGTACATTTTTTCCATTTATGTCTTTGAGCAGTCTCCTGAAATACTCAATTCTTATGTACACACATAAGCAATAAATGTTATATCCTCATCTCTGATTTTATGCTTTTCACATTAGGAATTGGAACTCCTTCTCTAACAAGATGATCACGCTTACTCATCATCACTAGTTTCATCCAAACTTATGGTTTATGCAAGGCTTGGGCAGGAATGAAAGTGACGGAAGTGAGTGGTCCAGATGGCCAAGCATTTAGGAGAAGAAAAAAAAAGTTTGGCAGTGGTCAGGCAAGGTTTTGAGCTGTTTATGGCACCATAGTTTCTGGGCAGCAGTTGGCACAGTGAAATGAGTACAGAACAGCAACTCCAGATCTGTGTAGTCGATCTTCAGAAACTTTTTTTTTTTTTTTATTATACTTGCACTGCAGTTGAACTGAACATGAATGAAGTAACAGCTCATATACAGCACAATTTGCTATAACTCGTTCTGGAAAATTATTGCCTATCGTCTGCCAATGCCTACAGGAGAACGCTGGCTATTTTGGGCTGTGGATGAGACATGGTAGAATATAAGAATGACATCACTCACTTACTGCATTGGCCACACAAACTGCAGTCGATCTTTGCCTCACCAATCAGCCTCCTCCAGTGTTCTCGGTCCATGTATTCTTCTTCAGACAGCCCCAGTGCACTCATATCCTCTCTGACCTGATCAGTCCATTGGAGTTGTGGTCTTCCCCGTGGTCTTTTGCCTCTAATATCTTCCTCCACTAACTGCCTGATGATCTGCCCTTCTCGACGCATTAAGTGTCCATACCACTTAAGTCTTCTTTCTGTGATCATTTCCATGATGTCCATCGGCTTGTATAGCCCCTGCAATTCACAGTTCTTTCTTTTCCTCCATTCATCTCCATCCTTCACTGGCCCAAAAATCTGTCAGGATGGCATTCTCAAATGCCAGGAGTTTTCTTTCCATCTTTTGGAGGATGGTCCAGGTCTCTGCTCCATATAAGAGTACAGGTTATATTATTGTCTTCTAGATCTTGGTCTTTGAGGATCTCGATAGAAGTCAGGACTTTAACAGCTTTCACAGAGCAAACATTTACAGGTTTCCTGCTTGTATTCATGCATTAATTTCCTGGTCTATCTCATTCCTTTCATTGAGTATAGCCCCAAGATATTTAAAGTCTTTTACCCTTTCAAAGACTATGTCCTCCACCTTCAGGGGTCTGTCACCATTTTCTCTGCTGACTACAAGGTATTTTGTCGCATCCATATTCAACTTCAGGTCTGCTCTCATTGCATCTCCCATTAATGTTCTTGTCATCTGAATTAGGTCTTGCTCTTTCTCTGCTATTAAAACTACATCATCTGCATAGGCCAGGTTGTTGATCCTTCTTCCCAGCTGTATTCCTGTCTCTAGGCTTGCTACCTTTCTCAGGGCTCTCTCCAGTAGAGGTTAAACAGGAGAGGGGAGAGGCAGTCTCCTTGTTGCACTCCAGTCCTCACCTTGAACTTCTTTGATATGTTTCCATTTACTTTCACCATGCGTGTTGTCTCCTGGGTGCATATCTGTCAGTTTTATGAGTTTTCTGGGAACATTTCATGTCATATTGCTTGTATATTCACACTATCATATGCTATTTGGAAGTCCACAAAAAGGCAGCGAACAGTTTTGTGGAATTCCTAGCTCTTTGCTAGCACTTGCCATATTGTGTGTAAATGGCCTACAGTTGACTTTCCCTTTCTGAAATTTGCTTGTTGGAATCCCAGTACTTTCTCAACATGTGGTGTTAGTCTCTTCAGTAACAACAGGCTCAAGATCTTACAAGCTGTATGTAGTAGTGTGATTCCCCTATAGTTGCTACATCTCATTGGGTCTCCTTTCTTTAGTATAGGGCAGATGACAGACTCATTCAATTCTTCTGGGGTTCTTTCCTTCTTCCAGATTAAGCAGATTGTAGAGTAGCTCTTTCTCCTTCAGCATCTCTGCAGGTATGCCATCTATTTCTGGTGTCTTCCCCCTCTTGAGCAGTTTTATGGGCACTCTTACCTCTTCCATGCTTGGTAGTTCATACTTCCCCAATGGTACAGTATGTCTGTTTTCTCTATATGATTCTTCTTCTTCATTGTCTGTTGTAGCACTCATGGTGTTTACATCCACATTCAGGAGATTTTTGAAGTAGTTTTCCATTCCTCCATAGCTTTCATTTCATCTATGATTATCTGTCCTTCTTGACCTCTGAGCACATCAATCCTTGGATTGTATCCTTTCTTGAAGAACCTGACTGTCCTGTAAGACTTTTACAGGACTTCTTCAAAAATGTTTCAAATGGCTTTGAGTACTATGGGACTTAACATCTGAACAACTAGAACGTAGAACTACTTAAACCTAACTAACCTAAGGACATCACACACATCCATGCCTGAGGCAGGATTCGAACCTGCGACCGTAGCGGTCGCGGGGTTCCAGACTGAAGCACCTAGAAGCGCTCGGCCACACCGGCCAGCTACAGGACTTCTTCTGCCAGTTTTATTTTACTGTTTATGAACTCTCGCTTTTCTGTTCAGAGGACTAGTCTTGCTTCTCTAGCTGCTTCCATGTACCTCAACCTTGTTCTTTCATCCCGTTCATTTATCAGCCATAACAGTTTTGCTGCTTTTCTCTTGGTGACTGCATCTCTACAACACTGCTTCATCAAAACCTGGGAAACTTAAAATAACCCTGTACAAAAATACTTGACTGATGTGATGAAGCTGTATCTGCCAGAGAACAAATTTCTTTTATTAATTGACTAGTGGGAAAAAGAAACGAATCCGCAGTTATACAGTGAGATTTTTCAAGATGGAGGAGGATTGCCATTGTGCTGTATTAAAATGATTCCTCCAATTACACTCCGCTAGTGCAACCACACAATATCTGTTTTTATTGTCAGGTAAAAAGTTTGATCAAAAAGGTTCAAAACTGCTCTTGTCTGGTTGAGAGAGAAAAAGAAATCACATCCCAACAAGAGTGCATCAAAATGCATTCCACTGTATGTCACTAGGTATCCTCACCAATATTTAGTGAAATGATGCATTATGCATGGTTTGTTTCAAACAATGTTATGATAATGAATCTTTTATAAATGTAAACCAAGTTTCTTTTTATATAGTAACTTTAAAGCATACATGTAATTGTAAAAATGTGACATTTATAACGCTTGCAACATGCAGAGAAAATAACTACTTCCCTTGATTTTATGATAAATATCATCCCAGCATCTGTGAATCATCAACTGTAAAATAATAAAAGTAACTAATTTTATATGAGAAGTTCTCATGGAAAACTTACAATCCCTTCTGGAAATTTATTTCCAATCCCAGGTTTCCCTTTGCCTTTTCTTTTCAAGACTTTTATGAAAGTATTAATAAGTATGATATATTGGACATTACTTCACTTCATTTGCAGTGTAAGAAAGATAAAAATTGAAAATATAAAGTGTTTCCTCACAGGGACTCGACCATCCCACAACCCTCATATTACCATTCTATACTCTTTCAGTGGTGCCAACTGTTGCCTGTAAACTACACTAACGTAAATGGCTTGTGCCTCACCTGACCTGCATAGAAAATGCTATTTTTCTACTAAATACTTAGTCATCTGGAGCTCCCGGATCTGACACTTCCTTTTCTGGCAAAGCCTTCCACGCACCATAAATCTGATCAAAGTCAATGACGATGAGTACAGTGCTTGCAAAATGCCATAGCCACTAGATGCGCCATCAGCTGGGAGAAGCGTGGTGAGAGTAGCAGAGGTGGGGGATCACTCAGAGTGCTGTATGAAAAATGCCAAGCACTGGAGGTGAAGTGCCATCCTAAACTGAAGCCTACACTTGTAAATATTACGTGGGGCCCCTCCATGCCCACAGTTGCATTGTGACCATTCAGAGAGATCTGTGACCTCTTCTTTGGTTAGTATATAAAAGAATTCCACTGAAAATGCAGCAATTTATTGATTCCTGGTTTATTAATCATTTGTAACTTTTAGAGAAGAGCCACGAATGGGGAATTTTAAGTAAAATCTACACATTTCTCTTGTTGCCATGTTAAAAATTTTCTTCCTTTGCCAAAACTCAGTGAAGTTTACACAGTCTCATCTCACTAACATGCTGTGCAGATGTAATTGTGAGAGAATTCTGAAATAGTGGTTTATTAAGTTTTTAACTGAGGAAAAATTAAGGTCAGCAACTTACGAAAAGAACATACTCAGTACTAAATAAATGTGTAATTATGTCACTTATGTTGTTTCAAAACACATTACATTCCTCAGTTCACCAGCTATCAGTGGCTCTTAAAAATTACATTCTCTCATTGGAAAAATCTGTAGTTAGTGGTCTTGCAGTAGCATTCTCACTTCCTGCACATGGGGTCCTGGGTTCAATTCCGGGCAGGGTCAGGGATTTTCTCTCACTCAAGATCACTGGGTGTTGTTGTGTGATCTTCATCATCATCGTTCATGTCTTACTTCCACATAAATATCGCAGTAACTGTGACCATTAATGAAATGATGGGCACATCGTAGTGATCCTGACATATAAAGCTACAATTAAAGCATAAATGAAATTTTTGTACCGAATAGGTTCTGTAAAATGCTTTGAGGAGGATTACAGGACATGCATATCAATTCTGTCATCACCAGCCAGCTCAAAGGTGGCAAATACTTGGTGGCCTCCCCTCCTGAACATAAGAATGAACTTGCCCAGCTCTTTGGATGGTTGCCCAGCTCTTTGAATGGAAACTGGTTACTGCACATTGGCCACTGTATCCTGCGCGGCCTATAGATGTGACCCCTTTGTGAAAGGTCATTCACTATTGGTTATATAATGTAGATTTGCTAATTATACTTGTCAACAATGTTACCAGTGCAATGCTCCAGCATTGTTTCAATTCTGTTGCTGAATTTATAGAGACCCAATTACCCCACATGTAACTATGAGGTGTGTTTTTTAAGTAAGGTCCGTTTTGTTGTACACACTAGTAATTCGCGAGCTTACCGCAATGAGCATGTGCGTCGTGTACCAGCATGCCTCGGGAACAACTGTGCTCGGTTTCAGCACTGTAGCTAACCTGTACGGTTCTTTTCTGTGCTTTCAAAATGTTTAAGACTATCAACTCCCTCGCCGCATGTGAGGTTCGCTCAGTGATACGGTTTTTGACAGCAAGGAACCTGTCTCCTGCAGAAATTCATCAACAGATTTGTGAAGTGTACAGTGATACTGTTATGAGTGAAAGCAAAGTGCGTAAGTGGGTATGAGAATTCAAAGATGGCCATGACAATGTCCATGATGAGGACCACTGTGGTCACCCTTCTTCGATTACAGATGATTTGGTGGCCTCAGTTGAAGCGAGGATTTGTGATAACAGGCGCTTCACAATAACAGGTCTCTCAAATGAATTTCCTGATATGTCGAGATCAGTGCTTTACAACATTGTTACTGGACACGTAAAGTTTAGGAAACTGTGCTCCCATTGGGTCCCGAAACACTCTAACAGGGGACCACAACTACCAAAGATTTGAGTGTGCTGTGAAGTTCTTGACTTGTTATCATGAAGAAGGTGACGGCTTCATGAGTCAGATTGTAACTGGAGACGAAACATGGGTTTCACATATTGTGCCTGAAACAAAGCAACAGAGCATGGAATGGAGATACACACACTCGCCTGTAAAGGTGAAGGCCAGACAGACTCTGTCCCAGTGCAAAATCATGGCGTCGGTGTTTTGGGATAGGCATGGTGTTAGATCGACCTCATGCAACGAGGAACCACTATCAATGCAGAAGCATTCTGCCAAACCCTGAGAAAGCTAAGCAGAGCAATTCAAAACAAAAGGGGTGGCATGCTGACAAAGGGAATTGTCATTCTCCATGACAATGCAAGACCTCACACTGCAGGTCAGACCCGCGATTTATTGGACAGTTTTGGCTGGGAAGTTTTAGACCACCCACCCTACAGTCCTGATCTTGTGCCGAGTGATTACCATCTGTTCCTCCAACTCAAACAACACCTCAGTGGCAATCGTTACAATGATGACGACGATGTGACAACGGCAATGAACTCTTGGTTATCGGAGCTGGCAGCAAGTTTTTATCAGAAGAATGGGGAACGGGAATACTAATTTCAGTGTTCAAGAGTGGAGACAAGGAAGTATGTGATAACTGTTGAGGGGTCACACTTGTATCACAATTAGCAAAAATAATGGAGATTATAGTGGAAAGAAGATGAGAAAAACAGTGAAAGGTTACTTGGAGTAGGTTTTCAACGTGGTATATCAACAGTAGACCCAATCTTTAGTATGAGACAGTTGATGGACAGGCACTGGGAGTATGGGAAAGATCTTCTAATGATATTTCTTGACTTAGTGAAGGCTTACAATAGTGTCCTGGAGAAAAGGTTTGGGAAAATTGGAGAGAAAGGGAGTTGGAAAATAAACAAGTGAAATTCTTCAAGGAGTGTATGACAAAAGATATTCATATAGCAAGGGAGATGACCTTATTGCTATCTACCAATGATATTGTAATGTAGGGAACCAACAGTACAAGAACCAAGAGACAGCTTAAATGAAAAGCTGAGAAATATGGAATGAAATGCTGTGTGGAGGAAAGCAAGACTACAGCAGAGACATAGAAGGCAAGGGACAAATTAATAGTCAAAGCCAGAATGTTGAAATTGTGGATAACTTTAAATAATTAGAAAAGAATGCAAGAATGGAGCAGAAGTTAGCAAAAGGATACAACAGAGAAGTGCTTTTTACCAGTGTGGGAGGGTCGTAGTCTCTGAAAGGGAGGTGCCAATAAGTGTAAGGAAGTCCTGTACAAGACATACTTTATGCCCATGCTGATGTATGAGTCAAAGACCTGGCCAAGGACAAGAAAAGAGGAGAGTAGAATCCAAGCCAGCAATGTGAAATTTCTAAGAAATACTTTACGAAAAACTAGGAGAGACAATGAGAAATGAAGATGTTATGAATGAAACTGGAGTAGAAAATTTGAAAAAGATAATGGAGAAAAACAGGTTAAATGATTTTGGTATGTAAAGAGAAAAAGAAGGTGGAAGAATACCAAAAAGATTATGGAGGCCAAGTTTCAGAGCAAGAGGGAAACCTAAAGCAGATGAATTGACCAGTTTTAGAAGAAGGAATCTGGAATGGAACAAAACAGTTACAGAAGAAGAATGCTTGAAATATGGGAAATAGGAGAAGTACCTTAAATGTTACAACCCAGCCTGATGCTGAATAAAGTGAAAACCAAGACGATGATGATGATGATGATAAATACACATTTATTTAAAAATAGGAATAATTGTTTAAAACCTGTCATCACAAAAAGATAGATGTATTTTGTCCTTCAAGGTGTATGTCTTTAAAAAAATGTCATTGCAACTACAAGCTACATGCTTCATTGACAATTTTCACAGTTTGTATCTCATTTCATAAACAAGGTTTTATGGATAAATAAATATGCAAATATATAACAGAGACATTATCAGTGTTCATTTAAGAGGGTGTAAGCACTGTGGTTGGGCTACTTACTATAGAGATTAAAAATGTTTTAACAAAACTGATTATTAATATCACCTGCAACCACTATTTTAATGTTTTTTTCTACTTTTAAATAATTGAATAGATGCTAAAGGTAAATACACTCTGAAGGTGGTCAGTATGTATTTCCTGCTATTTACCATTCATTATGACATCTCACTCTGTTGAACATACATTGAAATGCTCCTCACTGTTTAATTTATTAACATCAGTGTTTCTTGTGCATATGCTAATTCATGATGTGTATAGCAGCTCCTTCTTTCTCTGTATGTTTTGAAGAATTTGGATGCCAATATGAATTGTGTACACTTATCATGTGACCATTGGTATAACTAGATTAAGGGCGTCAAATTACATCAGTAGTGTTTAATGAATGTCTGCAAGATTTGTGACCATGGAACTAATATTCTGAGGCATTTTACTACAGTAAGAAGTATTAAATGATGTAATGTAAGCCATGAATTCACCTCAGTTCTGAAATTTGTTGGACATATTTCTTAGTGTTTGAAACTGTATTGTTCACATCACTTTTTGTACATAATTTTACTTAAAATCATTGTTTTATTTATTTGGTTATATGTGTATACAGTCTGAGGCATTTTTGTACAAATATGTTTATGTTTCATAGTCACTTAGTTGTGGTATCCAAACTGTATCACTTAATAATTTGAGTCTAAACTGTACCA
Source organism: Schistocerca piceifrons (assembly GCF_021461385.2). Classification (NCBI taxonomy): domain Eukaryota; kingdom Metazoa; phylum Arthropoda; class Insecta; order Orthoptera; family Acrididae; genus Schistocerca; species Schistocerca piceifrons. The sequence continues at coordinate 591,397,188 of NC_060142.1, read as the reverse complement.
CTTTCTCTCTTTACAGACCCAGCAGGGTGATGGTGGTGTCTCATCATATCTACAAGAAAACAAAGTACCTGTTCCGTTCCTAGTTATGATGATACTTCAGTTTGCACTTATAATTATTGATCGGTCACTATTCTTGCGGAAATTTATTCTTGGGAAGATAATTTTTCAGTTTTTCTTAGTTATTGGAGTCCACATATGGATGTTCTTTGTACTGCCTGCGGTCACAGAAAGGTTTATATTTTTCTAATTATTATTCTGTTGTCTATGAATAAGAAATTATTGGATAGCCTTAATATCTGTGGAAATCCTGGTACATTCAATTTCACAACCCTTATCCCCTCCTCTCTCCACATTAACCATAAAAATAGTGAATTGTACATATCTTTTGATGTTGGTCTTCGTACCTCCCTCCTTTTCTCCTCATCTCCTATTCCTGCATTTCCTATTCATTTTTTTCTCATTTTCCACCTTTCCAACTCCCCTCGCCTCCTTTCCTCCACAAACTGTTCTCTTCCTTACCTCATCTGACCTCTTTTTCACACTTCTCTCCTCATTCTTTCTTCATGTTCTTTACCTCCAGTTCACATCATTCTCTCATCCTTTTCCTTCCTCCTCTCCTTTTCCTATTTACCCTCATATTTTCTTGCTCATGTTCTGGCCCTCCTGCTCCTCTGCTGTTCCTCCTGCTCCCCTCCTTTTTCCTCCTACCCTTTCTTTCCATCCTCCTCCTACTTATTTCTCCTTTTGCCGCTTCCTCCTCCTCTATCCCCTCTCCCTCCTCTACCCCCTTCCTCCTCCTCCATTGTCCCTTCTCCTCTTCCTTCCCCTCTCCCATCCTTCTCCTCCTCCATCCTCCCTCTTGTCTCCACCTCCTCCATCACATCCACCACCAACTTCATATTTATAAGGAAACATTCCACGTGGGAAAAATTATATATAAAAAAACAAAGATGAGGTGACTTACCGAACGAAAGCGCTGGCAGGTCGATAGACACACAAACATACACACAAAATTCAAGCTTTCGCAACAAACTGTTGCCTCATCAGGAAAGAGGGATGGAGAGGGAAAGACGAAAGGGTGTGGGTTTTAAGGGAGAGGCTAAGGAGGCATTCCAATCTCGGGAGCGGAAAGACTTACCTTAGGGGGAAAAAAGGACAGGTATACACTCGCACACACACACATATCCATCCACACATATACAGACACAAGCAGACATATTTGAAGACAAAGAGTTTGGACAGAGATGTCAGTCGAGGCAGAAGTGCAGAGGCAAAGATGTTGTTGAATGACAGGTGAGGTATGAGTGGCGGCAACTTGAAATTAGCGGAGATTGAGGCCTGGTGGATAACGGGAAGAGAGGATATATTGAAGAGCAAGTTCCCATCTCCGGAGTTCGGATAGGTTGGTGTTAGTGGGAAGTATCCAGATAACCTGGACAGTGTAACACTGTGCCAAGATGTGCTGGCCGTGCACCAAGGCATGTTTAGCCACAGGGTGATCCTCATTACCAACAAACACTGTCTGCCTGTGTCCATTCATGCGAATGGACAGTTTGTTACTGGTCATTCCCACATAGAATGCGTCACAGTGTAGGCAGGTCAGTTGGTAGATCACGTGGGTGCTCTCACACGTGGCTCTGCCTTTGATCGTGTACACCTTCCAGATTACAGGACTGGAGTAGGTGGTGGTGGGAGGGTGCATGGGACAGGTTTTACACAGGGGGTGGTTACAAGGATAGGAGCCAGAGGGTAGGGAGAGTGGTTTGGGGATTTCATAGGGATGGACTAACAGGTTACGAAGGTTAGGTGGACGGCGGAAAGACACTCTTGGTGGAGTGGGGAGGATTTCATGAAGGATGGATCTCATTTCAGGGCAGGATTTGAGGAAGTCGTATCCCTGCTGGAGAGCCACATTCAGAGTCTGGTCCAGTCCCGGAAAGTATCCTGTCACAAGTGGGGCACTTTTGTGGTTCTTCTGTGGGGGATTCTGGGTTCGAGGGGATGAGGAAGTGGCTCTGGTTATTTGCTTCTGTACCAGGCCGGGAGGGTAGTTGCGAGATGCAAAAGCTGTTGTCAGGTTGTTGGTGTAATGGTTCAGGGATTCCGGACTGGAGCAGATTCGTTTGCCACGAAGACCTAGGCTGTAGGGAAGGGACCGTTTGATGTGGAATGGGTGGCAGCTGTCATAATGGAGGTACTGTTGCTTGTTGGTGGGTTTGATGTGGACGGACGTGTGAAGCTGGCCATTGGACAGGTGGAGATCAACATCAAGGAAAGTGGCATGGGATTTGGAGTAGGACCAGGTGAATCTGATGGAACCAAAGGAGTTGAGGTTGGAGAGGAAATTCTGAAGTTGTTCTTCACTGTGAGTCCAGATCATGAAGATGTCATCAATAAATCTGTACCAAAGTTTGGGTTGGCAGGCCTGGGCAACCAAGAAGGCTTCCTCTAAACGACCAATGAATAGGTTGGTGTACGAGGGGGCCATCCTGGTACCCATGGCTGTTCCCTTTAATTGTTGGTATGTCTGGCCTTCAAAAGTGAAGAAGTTGTGGGTCAGGATGAAGCTGGCTAAGGTGATGAGGAAAGAGGTTTTAGGTAGGGTGGCAGGTGATCGGCATGAAAGGAAGTGCTCCATCGCAGTGAGGCCCTGGACGTGTGGAATATTTGTGTATAAGGAAGTGGCATCAATGGTTACAAGGATGGTTTCCGGGGGTAACAGATTGGGTAAGGATTCCAGGCGTTCGAGAAAGTGGTTGGTGTCTTTGATGAAGGATGGGAGACTGCATGTAATGGGTTGAAGGTGTTGATCTACGTAGGCAGAGATGCGTTCTGTGGGGGCTTGGTAACCAGCTACAATGGGGCGGCCGGGATGATAGGGTTTGTGGATTTTAGGAAGAAGGTAGAAGGTAGGGGTGCGGGGTGTCGGTGGGGTCAGGAGGTTGATGGAGTCAGGTGAAAGGTTTTGCAGGGGGCCTAAGGTTCTGAGGATTCCTTGAAGCTCCGCCTGGACCTTGGGGATGGGGTTACCTTGGGAAACTTTGTATGTGGTGTTGTCTGAAAGCTGACGCAGTCCCTCAGCCACATACTCCCGACGATCAAGTACCACGGTTGTGGAACCCTTGTCCGCCGGAAGAATGACGATGAATCGGTCAGCCTTCAGATCACGGATAGCCTGGGCTTCAGCAGTGGTGATGTTGGGAGTAGGATTAAGGTTTTTTAAGAAGGATTGAGATGCAAGGCTGGAAGTCAGAAATTCCTGGAAGGTTTGGAGAGGGTGATTTTGAGGAAGAGGAGGTGGGTCCCGCTGTGACGGAGGACGGAACTGTTCCAGGCAGGGTTCAGTTGGACGGTGTCTTGGGGAGTTGGATCATTAGGAGTAGGATTGGGATCATTTTTCTTCGTGGCAAAGTGATATTTCCAGCAGAGAGTACGGTTGTAGGACAGTAAATCTTTGACGAGGGCTGTTTGGTTGAATCTGGGAGTGGGGCTGAAGGTGAGACCTTTGGATAGGACAGAGGTTTCGGATTGGGAGAGAGGTTTAGAGGAAAGGTTAACTACTGAATTTGGGTGTTGTGGTTCCAGGTTGTGTTGATTGGAATTTTGAGGTTTTGGAGGGAGTGGAGCTGGAAGTGGGAGATTGAGTAGATGGGAGAGACTGGGTTGGTGTGCAATGAGAGGAGGTTGAGGTTTGCTGGAAAGGTTGTGAAGGGTGAGCGAGTTGCCTTTCCGGAGGTGGGAAACCAGGAGATTAGATAGTTTTTTGAGGTGGAGGGTGGCATGCTGTTCTAATTTACGGTTGGCCTGTAGGAGGATGCTCTCAACAGCCGGTCTGGACGTGGGAGAGGAAAGATTAAGGACTTTTATTAAGGATAGGAGTTGACGGGTGTGTTCATTGGCTGAGTTGGTGTGTAGGTGAAGGATTAGGTGGGTGAGGGCAATGGATTGTTCAGTTTGGAACTGGTATAGGGACTGATGGAAAGAAGGGTTGCAGCCAGCTCCACTCCCTCCAAAACCTCAAAATTCCAATCAACACAACCTGGAACCACAACATCCTAATTCAGTAGTTAACCTTTCCTCCAAACCTCTCTCCCAATCCGAAACCTCTGTCCTATCCAAAGGCCTCACCTTCAGCCCCACTCCCAGATTCAACCAAACAGCCCTCGTCAAAGATTTACTGTCCTACACCCGTACTCTCTGCTGGAAATATCACTTTGCCACGAAGAAAAATGATCCCAATCCTACTCCTAATGATCCAACTCCCCAAGACACTATCCAAATTGAACCCTGCCTGGAACAGTTCCGTCCTCCGTCACAGCGGGACCCACCTCCTCTTCCTCAAAATCACCCTCTCCAAACCTTCCAGGAATTTCTGACTTCCAGCCTTGCATCTCAATCCTTCTTAAAAAACCTTAATCCTACTCCCAACATCACCACTGCTGAAGCTCAGGCTATTCGTGATCTGAAGGCTGATCGATCCATCGTCATTCTTCCGGCGGACAAGGGTTCCACAACCGTGGTACTTGATCGTCGGGAGTATGTGGCTGAGGGACTGCGTCAGCTTTCAGGCAACACCACATACAAAGTTTGCCAAGGTAACCCCATTCCCGATGTCCAGGCGGAGCTTCAAGGAATCCTCAGAACCTTAGGCCCCCTGCAAAACCTTTCACCTGACTCCATCAACCTCCTGACCCCACCGACACCCCGCACCCCTACCTTCTACCTTCTTCCTAAAATCCACAAACCCAATCATCCCGGCCGCCCCATTGTAGCTGGTTACCAAGCCCCCACAGAACGCATCTCTGCCTACGTAGATCAACACCTTCAACCCATTACATGCAGTCTCCCATCCTTCATCAAAGACACCAACCACTTTCTCGAACGCCTGGAATCCTTACCCAATCTGTTACCCCCGGAAACCATCCTTGTAACCGTTGATGCCACTTCCTTATACACAAATATTCCACACGTCCAGGGCCTCACTGCGATGGAGCACTTCCTTTCACGCCGATCACCTGCCACCCTACCTAAAACCTCTTTCCTCATCACCTTAGCCAGCTTCATCCTGACCCACAACTTCTTCACTTTTGAAGGCCAGACATACCAACAATTAAAGGGAACAGCCATGGGTACCAGGATGGCCCCCTCGTACACCAACCTATTCATGGGTCGCTTAGAGGAAGCCTTCTTGGTTACCCAGGCCTGCCAACCCAAAGTTTGGTACAGATTTATTGATGACATCTTCATGATCTGGACTCACAGTGAAGAACAACTTCAGAATTTCCTCTCCAACCTCAACTCCTTTGGTTCCATCAGATTCACCTGGTCCTACTCCAAATCCCATGCCACTTTCCTTGACGTTGACCTCCACCTGTCCAATGGCCAGCTTCACACGTCCGTCCACATCAAACCCACCAACAAGCAACAGTACCTCCATTATGACAGCTGCCACCCATTCCACATCAAACGGTCCCTTCCCTACAGCCTAGGTCTTCGTGGCAAACGAATCTGCTCCAGTCCGGAATCCCTGAACCATTACACCAACAACCTGACAACAGCTTTTGCATCTCGCAACTACCCTCCCGGCCTGGTACAGAAGCAAATAACCAGAGCCACTTCCTCATCCCCTCGAACCCAGAATCCCCCACAGAAGAACCACAAAAGTGCCCCACTTGTGACAGGATACTTTCCGGGACTGGACCAGACTCTGAATGTGGCTCTCCAGCAGGGATACGACTTCCTCAAATCCTGCCCTGAAATGAGATCCATCCTTCATGAAATCCTCCCCACTCCACCAAGAGTGTCTTTCCGCCGTCCACCTAACCTTCGTAACCTGTTAGTCCATCCCTATGAAATCCCCAAACCACTCTCCCTACCCTCTGGCTCCTATCCTTGTAACCACCCCCTGTGTAAAACCTGTCCCATGCACCCTCCCACCACCACCTACTCCAGTCCTGTAATCTGGAAGGTGTACACGATCAAAGGCAGAACCACGTGTGAGAGCACCCACGTGATCTACCAACTGACCTGCCTACACTGTGACGCATTCTATGTGGGAATGACCAGTAACAAACTGTCCATTCGCATGAATGGACACAGGCAGACAGTGTTTGTTGGTAATGAGGATCACCCTGTGGCTAAACATGCCTTGGTGCACGGCCAGCACATCTTGGCACAGTGTTACACTGTCCAGGTTATCTGGATACTTCCCACTAACACCAACCTATCCGAACTCCGGAGATGGGAACTTGCTCTTCAATATATCCTCTCTTCCCGTTATCCACCAGGCCTCAATCTCCGCTAATTTCAAGTTGCCACCACTCATACCTCACCTGTCATTCAACAACATCTTTGCCTCTGCACTTCTGCCTCGACTGACATCTCTGCCCAAACTCTTTGTCTTCAAATATGTCTGCTTGTGTCTGTATATGTGTGGATGGATATGTGTGTGTGTGCGAGTGTATACCCGTCCTTTTTTCCCCCTAAGGTAAGTCTTTCCGCTCCCGGGATTGGAATGCCTCCTTACCCTCTCCCTTAAAACCCACATCCTCTCGCCTTGCCCTCTCCTTCCCTCTTTCCTGATGAGGCAACAGTTTGTTGCGATAGCTTGAATTTTGTGTGTATGTTTGTGTTTGTTTGTGTGTCTATCGACGTGCCAGTGCTTTTGTTTGGTAAGTCACATCATCTTTGTTTTTAGATATATATATATATATAGTGTGTGTGTGTGTGTGTTTCTGTAAGAGGTAGGAGTTAGTATTATTTACAAGTTGTTACTCTGCAGCTGTGTGCTTGTACAATTTCTAGAGATGTCTGGTAATGCATTGGCTTTATAAAACTGCTATTAAAGATAAGAGTTCATGTTATTGTGCTTGTTTACTAAGATTGGCCGTCCTAAAAGTAGATGTGGTCTTGAAGGGTGTTCTGGCATCTATCACGTTAAATGATTATGATCTTCATTACTCTTTCATAATTATTTATTCTTAATGGCTGACCTTGTGCAGCTTGTAGTGTTCTAGCCTTTAAGTATGTTGTCCACAGTAAAGGCTTTCATAAATAATGCTGCCACTGTTCAGCACATACATATTCAGCAAATAGCACATTAGTGGATGACTGCCTTTTCTGTGCCGAAGCTAGATTCATTAGATGAGTGGTCTGTAATTCTTTGTAATTTTGCCTTCTCTACTCTTGTGAAGTACTTGCATTGTATTAGTGGTCAGCCTCAGGAATAGGAGACCTCTGATGCACAACAAATTGCCCAAAAATCGTTGAGTACCATAAAATTTCAAGAAAAAAATTAAAAAAAAATATTGGTTGCAGAAAACACTTCAGTTACACTGCACAAAACTCTTGAGTGTCAGCTGTGAATAATATGTATTCATTTATATGTATTGCATGATTTTTGCCTGTTTATTCAATTTTATTATAATCATCAGTGTTTCTTTCATGTATGTGTTTATCTTGACTGGCATCTTTTTTAAAAGAGTGAGTGAACTTATTCAGAATCAATAAATCTGTATAAATTCCAGGCCTTTTAATGCTTCTCTGCCACCCCAGATGTGGTACATGGTGAAATGCTTCTACTTACTATTATCTGCATACCAAATAAGGAGTGGTTATCCAACCAGGATATTACGGAACTTCTTGTGCAAGAAATATAATATCATCAATCTCTGTCTCTTCAAGCTGTAAGTAAACAAACTTGAAGTGGGAATTTATTTTTTGAAGTGTTATCTTTTTTAAGTTTAAGTAGCTTATCATTAGAAATCAGCAACAAGTAATGCCTTGGGATGACCATTTTAAAGGCAGTTTTGTAAGAAATTGTTACACTGCCAGTGATGCCCAAATCAAGGTACTGACTTGGATTCTGCCATTGTGGATACTTGCTCATTTCACTGTGTGTGTGTTCTGCTGCTCATTTCATTAGCATAGTGAAAGCAAAAAATTCCAAGAATGAGAGAGAGATGTAATAACATATCAACAGAACTCACCATAACGTTAAAGGTTTGGCATTTCTGGCTTAATGTCTTAGTAGATATGATTTTATTTGCACTAGTTTGTAAATTGTATGGTGTGCTTTATGTAAGTAGTATCATTATTTATGTTATCAGGACCAACAAAGCACTTGGCCTCAGTGCTGAAAATTCAGTTGTATATGTGGAGAGAGAATGGAAACTCCTGGAGCCAATAAATGTAGCTCCTTAAACAATGGATCACACCCTGTTTCTACAGTAAACTGAAACTGGCATTTCCAAAAGGGGAGTCATAAAAAATAAAGTATTTGTTCTCCATTCTCTCCCCTTCCATCAGTCTGTAAGCTCCCTTGCAGAAAATCTGTTACAGTTTATCTAGGTTAGCACCCACTGCTTTGCTCACATAGACTGTATGATGTACACAGATTTTTGTTTTCTCTAATCGAATTTTTATGTTGTCTATAAATTGCAACACCTTCTGAACTTTTCAGATTAATTAAGGACATGGTCTTTTCCAAATGTTTTTCTGACCAAAAAGTGATTCTCATAGGTGGAGCCCAAGGTTTTTGTTAATCATACCTTTTGCATTTTTTGGTGATATTTCTGTAGGATATTTCATCCTTAACACATATTTCTGTGTATCTAACCAGTAACTGAAATATCAGTTTTCATAGGTTTAGCGTTAAAAAATTTTTAGTGTAACAAAATATTTTCCTAAAAATCTTCATCCCTTACTTCACCTCCCTTAGGGGCTGAATTACCAAAAACAATGAAACACATTTCTATTTTCTTTCTATTAAAAAAAAAGGGGGAGAGAGAGAGAGAGAGAGAGAGAGAGAGAGAGAGAGAGAGAGAGAGAGAGAGAGAGAGAAGACAAATGTCAGTTTTCATAGATGTAGCTTTAAAAATGCTTTAGTAGTTCTTTAATAGTGATTTATTTTCAAAAAAACGTTCGGCCACTAGTTTAGCTGCTTAGAGGCTGAAATTTCAAAACTACTTAAATATGTATTTTATTATTTCTGACTGAGACCAGATTACAATTTTTGTAGGTCTAGCTTCAATGTTGCCTTAATATTTCACCCCTTAGGGCTCGATTTTCCAGAATCAGTGAAACACGTAATTTTTCATTTCTAATGAAGAAGCCAAAACCCAATTTTCATAAATGCAGCTTTAAAAACACTTTCACAATGAAATATTTTCGTAAAACAAAATTGGAAATATCTCCAAAAACAGTGAAACATGTATTTTTTATTTCTAACAGGTAAGCCATATACAGAGTGAGATTTTCACTCTTCATAGGAGTGTGCACTGATATGAAAGTCCCTGGCAGATTAAAACTACCCTGGGGGACCTTTGCCTTTCGCGGGCAAGTGCTCTACTATGTGAGCTACCCAAGCACGACTCACAACCCGTCCTCACATCTTCAGTTCTTGTCTCTTACCTCCCAAACTTCACAGAAGCCCTTCTGTGAATCTTGCAGAATGGCACTCATGGAAGAAAGGATATTGTGGAGACATGGCTGAGCCACAGCGTGGAGGATGTTTCCAGAATTAGATTTTCACTCTGCAGTGGAGTCTGTGCTGATACGAAACTTCCTGGCAGATTAAAACTGTGTGCTGGACCGAGACTCGAACTCAGGACCTTTGCGTTTCGCAGGCAAGTGCTCTACCATCTGAGCTACCCAAGCATGACTCACGACCCTTCCTCACAATGGTACAGCACTTGCCTGTGAAAGGCAAAACTCCCGAGTTAGACTCTAAGTCTGGTACACAATTTTAATCTGCCAGGAAGTTTCAGGCCAAATACAGATATTCATAGATTTAGCTTCAAAAATGCTTGCATAATGAAATATGTCTGTAAAAACTCTCGTTCCCTTTCTCACCCCCATACCCCCCGGGTGGTTGAATTTCCAAAAACAGTGAAACACTTTTTTATTATTATTTTTATTTCCAACTGAGAAGTCAAATTCAAAATTTCATAGATTTATCTAAAAATGCTTTCATAATGAAGTAATTCATAAAATATTTCATCCTCTATTTCACTCCATTAGGGGCTCAGTTTCCAAAAACACCAAAACACAATTTATTTATTTGTTACCAAGAAGCCAGATACGAATTTTCATAGATGTAGGTTTAAAAATGCATTAGTAGTTCTTAATTATAATTTATTTTCAAAGAAACTCTCACATGCCTATTTCCCCCATAGGAGTTAAATTTTCAAAAATATGTAAACATATATTTCTTTATTTCTGACTGAGAAACTAAATATCATCATCTCTTAATTGACTCCCTTAATTGTGGAATTTGGAACAATCCCTTCCTAGATGATGCCTACATTATAAGACCAACACCCTCATAAACACACACAATCAAGGTTGAAATCCCAGAACAGAATACTGTCCTGTACAGTATTACCGAGAGATTTGAAATAAGAGAAGTTATTAAGTTAAATTTCACTATTTTAATTTCATTCTCAAAATACAAGCTAATACTTCTTATAAGTTGATGCCATACAAGTTCCATTTAAAGTTCACAATTCTAATCTTTTACAAAAATTAGTCCATTACTAGATGTGTGAATTTAGCTGTTTCTTTTTTGGGCTGGTCAAAGTAAAGTGTGGCACCATAAATGATGTGGACTCTTCCAAATTTTGCTTGTAAATGTTGAACAGTCAGGTTTATTTCCATTACGTATACATGCAACAATGAAATCCCCAATAATAGCAATAAAATTCTCTCTTCACAATAACTCACAATACTTATCAATAAAATTTTCCTCAGATTGATTTGATTTTATCAAGGAAACAGACAAAGCAGTTTCAGCTCACTACTGCCTGCACTGAGACAGGTTTTATTGTGTGGGTTCACTCTCTGTGATTCTAGTACCCTTAAAGCATAGTAGAAGGCCCTTTACTAGTTCTTTATTAGCATGATTTCCTCACGAATTGATTACCTGTACATATTGTGTCTTTTGATCTGTAACATTTCACACTGGGATATTAGTTGTGGGGCACTTCCATCGCCCCTCACCACACAACCTACACTTAGGGCTTCTTTCTCCATAGCCATCATGTGTAGGTGTTCTTAAAGTCCCCATGACCTGTTATTAGTCCTGCCACGAGTTTAGTCTCTCTCTTCAAGCCAAGTATTACAGAACGTCTCTTAAAACATCACTTTGGTAACATTAGCTTCCATTGGTTTTGTTTCTGGATCATAGTCTAATATTCTATATGCTGCCTTCTGATTCAGCTTCACAGTTTTTATTTAACTATCACCTTAGTGATGATTAGGGCAGGATCCAATCGAATAAATGGAACTGTCACACCTGTCCTGGTCAGTCTATCAGCTTGTTCATTGCAGCTGATTCCTGGGTGACCAAGACCCACAGCAAGTTTACCCTGTTGGTTTCCCCCCAGTCTGACAAGGTCTTTGTGGCATTTTGCAGCAGTCTTTGATCTTGTTGCAGGGTCTGATAGAGATTTCAGAACCTCTTGGCTTTGTGAATATACAGTGTCTAGCTGTTATTATCTTTGTAGTGCCTACACAAATTCTCCTCCACAAGTATCCTGATAGCGGATATTTCTGCCTGGAATACTGTGTCCAGCAGAGAGATTGCTGTCTCTAGTCTAACTGTACACCATAAACGCTGGTCACAGCACCTTCATCTGTTTTTGACCTGTTGGTAAACCAGACTGTCTCCCCTGCATGATGTCATGTTTCGTTCTTCCAGTGCTCCCTACTTCCATTTCCTTCACTAAAAGATTTATCGAAGCAGCTGGAAGTTGTTAAATAGTCAGTTAGCATTTACCTGACCATTCCTATATTTATTGTATTCCATTTATTGGCATGGGATTCAGGATATCCTAAAGATATCCAATTATTTCCATTTTTTAGCCAATATTCCCGTACTGCTGCTGCCAGACAAGTCTGTGCACCTTACATAGCTCCTTAGCAGCCACCTTCTCCTCCACTATACTGCAGCCCAATGAATTACCACTGCTCTTATTACAGTGGTTTTTTCAAGAACAAACTCTTGCAGTGTAGCCCCAGCTGAAACCCACCGGAGTCAAACAAGAATATCTGAATGGCTCAAGCAAGCCAAGAATCTGTGGAAGGTTATAAACATTCTTGTCAATTATCAATGTACACAACACTGGAAATGATTATGAAAGTATGTGATGTGATTCACAAAGGCCAAAGGCAGACAGTTCACAATGTTTGTAGCAAACTTGGGCTGTCATACAGTAGGTGTCAAAGGATTCTAACCAATGAACTGTACACGAGACAAATTGCAGGAAAGTTTGTTTCTCGCCTTCTCAGCATCGACCAGTAAAACCTCAGGATTCAGACATGCCCTCAGCAGTAACAAAGAGTTCAAAAGTGTCAAAAATTCTTATCCAGAGTCATAAAAGGTGATGAATCTTGATTCTACAGTTAGGACCCTGAAACAAAGCAGCAGTCATCATAATGGAAAATGCTGCCTTCTTGAAGGCAAAAAAAAGCTCAACAAGTTCACAGAAACATGAAGTCATTTCTGATCAGACTATCAACAGGCAGTTTTACTTTAAAATTTTGAAGTGACTGAGGGAAAATGTTCACCTTAAATGGCCAGAGTTGTGGAGGAAAGACTGGTTGGTACACCATGACAATGCACCCGTGCACAGCTCACTCGTTGTGAAGGGATACCTGACCACAAACAACATGGCAATGGTCCCCCACCCTCCCTACTCATCAGACCTAACCTAATGTGACTTCTTCCTGTTCATGAATATGAAAATTGCATTGAAAGGGCGAAGTGTTGACTCAGTTGAAAACATCCTAGTGCGATCACAGTAGATCCACCCTGCATATTTCCAGATGTCCTCTCAAAAATGGGACAGACTGTGGGACTATTGCATACATGTCCAAGGTGATTACTTTAAAGGTGACAGAGGAAATTAGGACTTAAGTATAGTTTTATGATTTTTACGATGCAATTTTGGAGATTTTGAGTTGCAATTCATATCAGCAAAAAAAGAAAGATCTGATACCAATTTTGATTCTGTGAGGCAAGAAATTACTTAACCTTGTATGTCTAGAAGCAAAGTAATTTCCTCACAAATTGCAAAAAGTCATCATGAATCTTACTGCTGCTGATCCGCTGCACACTGCAGTGATAAGGTATTTTATATCTCCGTACTCAGATTCAGTATCTTGAAGAAACCTCTTGAACTGGTGGTGGTTGATGCTGTGCCTTTGTACAACATTGACATTCTTCACCACAATGTCCACTACATGACAACATTCCGCAGTATCAGCACACAGTACCTCCTGATGAATGAAACAGTGTATACCACAGACATCCTTTCCATAGTCACTCTTCAGTTTATTTTGTAAGTGATAGCAAAAACCTTGCTGACATCCAACCATTTTTAGCCCACTGTCTGTGGCCACAGAATGTAGATTTTTGCACAAGTTCATTGAAGTCCATGGACCCACATATTACTTCAAAAATACATTCTTCTTGTACAATCCAGTGGTACCATATTTAGCAGCTCCACTGCAACTTGCATTTGGATATGCACACTACATACAAACATAACAAGTTGAGCACAATTGGATATATCTGTGCTCTCATCTCATAGTGTGAAAGAAAAAACTGTAAAACTCTGGGCATTATTCCTGAGTTGTGCCTCCATATTAGCTCTCATATCCAGGATTTGATGGAACACCATTTGCTTGGAGAGACAAATGCCTTTAAATGTTGCTAATACCCTTGGGACTGTGCATTCCACTACTGCTACTGGATGTGATTTAACAAGAGGCTCCAAAGAGAGTGGTTTGGCAGCCAATGCTATAATGTGAGCTACTTTGTAACTTGCTTGAGTTACAACTTCATGCAGGATTTCTTCAGAAGCATTCAGCTGAAATAAATAAACTTATTACAATAGTAGAAGAAGTTATTTTACAATTGTCAATTACAATATTTTTAACTTACGTTTTCCTTTATGTTGAGCTTCAAATTGGAAACGACTTCCTTGCAAGCTTTCTCTTCTATTTGATCTTCATGTGTTGCATGAAAGTGATTGTAACAACACTGTAAATTGTATTTCTAAACAGAAACAAGCATTTTGTGACACACCAGGTACTGTGGACATCCATCTATGTAACTAAAGAGAGATCAAACAATGGAAAATCCAGGGTGGAATGTAGCTATACAAGAGAAGGAAAGTTGCTACTCACCATATAGCGGACATGCTGAGTCATGATAGGCACAACAAAAAGATACACACAATTATAGCTTTCAGCCATTAAGGCCTTTGTGACCAATACATACACACACACACACACACACACACACACACAAACGCAACTTGCACACGTCTGCAGTCTCAGAGAACTGAAACCTCAGTTCTCTGAGACTGCAAACGTGTGTGCAAGTTGCGTTTGTGTGTGTGTGTGTGTGTGTGTGTGTGTGTGTGTGTGTGTGTGTGTGTGTGTGTGTGTGTTGGTGACAAAGGCCTTAATGGCTGAAAGCTATAATTGTGTGTATCTTTTTGTTGTACCTATGGCGACTCAGCATCTCCGCTATATGGTGAGTAGCTACTTTCCTTCTCTGGTATTGTAACTAAAGAGAGATGTTTCTTCTAATGAAGTAGACTGTGGGCTTTCATGACTAGACATTATTGTTGCTGCACATGTGAAAGAACTGAACAGGCATGGGTGCATCTGTTTCTTGTACCAACAGAGTACTAGCATGCGTAACATCAGCTCCCCTCACTGCCGCATCTCTGAGCTGAGGCCATGAGCTGTCGTCCCCATAAAGCACTCATTGGAACAGCCTTACTTAGGCTCAGGCTAACCTATGTCTCCACAATATCCTCCCTTCCATTAGTGATATTCCTACAAGTTTTGCAGGAGAACTTTTGGAAAGTTTGGAAAGTAGGAGATAAAGTACTGGCAGAAGTAAAGATATGAGGATGGATTGTGAGTCATGCTAGGGTTGTTCACTTGGTAGAGCTATAATCCGCGAAAGGCGAAAGTCCTGGGTTTGAGTTCCAGTCTGACACAAAGTTTTAATCTGCCAGGATGTTCCAAAGCAGTACATACTCCACTGCAGAGTGAAAATTCACTTTGGATCTATAGCACAACTTTAAAAACTTATCAAAATTTGCTTGGATATTTGTGCACCTGTTTTCGAATAGTGCTTCATTATATAAGTAAGTGCATCCTGTAAAAAAGTCAGAGGTTACTATTAATATTTCATGCAAGATCATTTATATACAACATGAATCGCAAGGGTCCCAATACATTTTCCTGCAACATACCTAAAGTGACTTCTAGTTCTGTCGATGCCTCTCCATTGAGGATGACGTAATGCATTCTCCCTGCCAAATAAATCCTCAGTTTGGTCACCTATTTTATTGGACACCCAATATAAATGTAAATGTTTGTGTGTTCAAATGTTGCTTGAAAGTCCAGAAATACTACATCCAACTGATAGATGTAAACAAAAAGTACAATTCATTTTTAAATGAATTCATGTCTGTATTTGAATCCATCTTTCCCAAAAAAGTAGTTAGAAATAGTCATATAGGCAATGCCAAGAAGTCTTGGATCACTACAGGGATAATAACATCTTGTAGAACAAAGAGGATGTTATACAGTTCTCTCAGGACTTGTAATGATCCAAAGAAACGACAACACTACAAACTTTACTGTAGCATTCTCAA
Source organism: Schistocerca piceifrons (assembly GCF_021461385.2). Classification (NCBI taxonomy): domain Eukaryota; kingdom Metazoa; phylum Arthropoda; class Insecta; order Orthoptera; family Acrididae; genus Schistocerca; species Schistocerca piceifrons. Next base: position 591,381,508 of record NC_060142.1, on the reverse strand, counting down.
GAAGGTTATAAATAAATCTAAAAGTATGTGCATAAAATCAGAAATTGAAAGCTCAGAAAATAAAATTAAAACTATATGGAATGTAATAAAGAGGGAAACTGGCAGGACAACAGGGAACATGTCTCAGGTAGAGATTAATACAGGGGACAGTATCATAAAGAAACCTGAGTTGGTTGCAGAAATATTTAATAACCACTTTTTGAGAGCAGCAGAGAAGACAGGCTGTAATGGTTCTATGGAAGAATCATTGTCCCTCCTACAGAAAGCTATTAGCAACAGAATCCCACAGTTATCTTTACCTCCAGTTACTGTAAGCGAAGTCATAAGAGTAATTAGATCATTAAAAAATAAAAATTCTGCTGGTGTGGACAATATTTCTAGTAAAATACTGAAACACTGTTATAAATTTGTTAGTCCCGTCTTATGCAACATATTCAATGCATCCCTACAAGATGGGATTGTCCCTGACAGACTTAAGTTGGCTGTAGTGATTCCTATCTTTAAAAAAGGGGATAAAAGCATTGTTACAAACTATCGCCCAATATCCCTATTAACTACCTTCTCGAAAATTCTAGAAAAACTCATGCACAGGAGGATTGTAGACCATCTCAACATCCACAGTATCTTAAGCAAAAATCAGTTTGGGTTTCGTGCCGGGCTTTGTACTGAACAGGCAATATTCTCTTTCAGCAACCAAGTTTTGGAAGCCATTAACAAAAAAATGTCTCCAGTGGGTATTTTTTGTGATCTTACGAAAGCCTTTGACTGTGTAAACCACCAGATTCTTTGGAAAAAGGCAGAATACTATGGTTTAGGTGGTACTGTTGGCTTGTGGCTACAATCATATCTACAGGATCGGAAGCAGACTGTAATGCTAAATGGCTCTTCTGGAGAACCTGCCTCGTCTGAATGGGGCACGATAACGTGTGGTGTGCCTCAAGGCTCCGTTTTGGGCCCACTGCTTTTCCTCATCTTTATTAATGATCTTCCTCTTTGTTCTGAGACAAACAGCAAATTTACCCTGTTTGCCGATGATACCACAATTCTAATTGACGATTTGATTGATCATGATCTTGAAAAAACTACAAATACTGTTTTTAATGACATCTTAAATTGGTTCTCCTCAAATGGTCTCTCGCTCAATGCAGATAAAACTCATTATATGAGGTTCCATACATCACAAAGTAATCCCGATGAAATTAACATAAAATGTAGAGATCAACCAATACAGAAAGTTGAAGACACAAAATTCCTGGGTGCTTACATAGACAGTAAATGTAATTGGTCGGTTCACATTCTTCATCTATGTAAAAAACTTAGCTCGGCAACATTTGCATTACGGGTAATTTCTTCAGTGGCTGAAGTTGGCACTATTAAGGTTGCCTACTTTGGCTACTTCCACTCATTGATGTCATATGCTATCATATTCTGGGGGAACCAACCACTTGCAAAAAAAGTTTTCACCATCCAAAAAAAAGCAATCAGAATAATGTGTGGGGTCCATCAAAGACACTCTTGCAGGCACTTGTTTCGGAAGATAGGTATCCTAACAACTGCCTCACAGTATATTTTTTCCTTGCTGACCTTTGTGTGCAAAAATTATTCCATCTACCAAGACAACAGTAAATTCCATGGTTATAATACCAGAAACAAAAACAATCTACATTTAGAAATGAAACGTCTCACTCTGGTACAAAAAGGAGTTTACTACTCCAGCATTAAGCTGTTCAATGCTCTACCACTACATATCAAATGTGTTCATACAGAACTGCCAAAATTTAAACAAGTTCTCAAAGATTACCTGACAGAGAAATCTTATTATACTGTGGATGAATACCTGAAAGAAAATGTATACCATCACTAAACTTATTGTGTCTAGAAGTAGTTCAATTGATTTTATTGTGCATTTGGGCATTAGTGCACTTTTTGTAACAACAGATTGGCTGTACATGTATTTACTCTTGTAGGTCTAATATCTGATTTAACTTTGTGCTCTTATCTTTAACCTTTATTTGAAACTCCTTTTTCTGTCAAATGGTAGTTATGTTATCTAGCTGACATTGTATCTGTTACTTTATTTATAGTATGTCTTACTTAAACTATGTACAATTTTCCATTGAATTGCCCTTGTATTTATTGTAAGTTTAAATTGAAACCTGTACAATTTGACACGTTCCATATCCTTGTGATTGACTCACTAACTGGATCTACGGAACAAGAAATAAATTAATAAATAAATAAATAAATAAAATAAATGTCTTGATCCATGGCTGTAAGGATATCATAAGAGAAAAGCACTAGTTTCGTTTCACGAGATGGACGGTTTTGGAATTAATGCTGGTTGTCATGAAGGAAGTCAAACTGTTCAAGATAATTCATTATGTCTGAGCCCATAATATGTTCAATGATATTTACTGGTGGTTTTGTGTGTCACTCCTGTTACTCTTCTTACAGATGGGTGTGATTTTTTAGTTCAAGTGATCTAATATATATTTTGAGAATGAGCAGGACCAACTCAGTTGCAAATTCTTTGTGATATATATATCCTGGCAGGTCGACAGACACACAAACACACACAAACTTACACACAAAATTCAAGCTTTTGCAACAAACTGTTGCCTCATCAGGAAAGGGGGAAGGAGAGGGAAAGACAGAAGGATGTGGGTTTTAAGGGAGAGGGTAAGGAGTCATTCCAATCCCGGGAGCGGAAAGACTTACCTTAGGGGGAAAAAAGGACGGGTATACACTCGCGCGCACACACACACATATCCATCCACACATATACAGACACAAGCAGACCGTCTTTCCCTCTCCTTCCCTCTTTCCTGATGAGGCAACAGTTTGTTGCGAAAGCTTGAATTTTGTGTGTATGTTTGTGTTTGTTTGTGTGTCTGTCGACCTGCTAGCAGTTTCATTTGGTAAGTCATATATATATAAAAACAAAGATGAGGTGACTTACCGAACAAAAGCGCTGGCAGGTCGATAGACACACAAACAAACACACAAAATTCAAGCTTTCGCAACAAACTGTTGCCTCATCAGGAAAGAGGGAAGTGGGTTTTAAGGGAGAGGGTAAGGAGTCATTCCAATCCCGGGAGCGGAAAGACTTACCTTAGGGGGAAAAAAGGACAGGTATACACTCGCACACACGCACATATCCATCCACACATACAGACACAAGCAGACATGGTCTTTAAATATGTCTGCTTGTGTCTGTATGTGTGGATGGATATGTGCGTGTGTGCGAGTGTATACCTGTCCTTTTTTCCCCCTAAGGTAAGTCTTTCCGCTCCCGGGATTGGAATGACTCCTTACCCTCTCCCTTAATACCCACTTCCTTTCGTCTTCCCCTCTCCTTCACTCTTTCCTGATGAGGCAACAGTTTGTTGCGAAAGCTTGAATTTTGTGTGTATGTTTGTGTGTCTATCGACCTGCCAGCGCTTTTGTTCGGTAAGTCACCTCATCTTTGTTTTTATATATAATTTTTCCCACGTGGAATGTTTCCTTCCATTATATATATATATATATATATAGGGAAACATTCCACACGAGAAAAATATATTTAAAAACAAAGATGATGTGACTTACCATACGAAAGCGCTGGCAGGTCGATAGAAACACAAACAGACACATACATACACACAAAATTCTAGCTTTCGCAACCAATGGTTGCTTCATCAGGAAAGAGGGAAGGAGAGGGAAAGACGAAAGGATGTGGGTTTTAAGGGAGAGGGTAAGGAGACTTTCCGCTCCCAGGATTGGAATGACTCCTTACCCTCTCCCTTAAAACCCACATCCTTTTGTCTTTCCCTCTCCTTCCCTTTTTCCTGACGAAGCAACCATTGGTTGCGAAAGCTAGAATTTTGTGTGTATGTATGTGTCTGTTTGTGTTTCTATTGACCTGCCAGCGCTTTCGTATGGTAAGTCACATCATCTTTGTTTTATAGGGAAACATTCCACGTGGGAAAAAATATATCTAAAAACAAAGATGATGTGACTTACCAAACGAAAGCGCTGGCATGTCGATAGACACACAAACATACACACAAAATTCTAGCTTTCGCAACCAACGGTTGCCTCGTCAGGAAAGAGGGAAGGAGAGGGAAAGACGAAAGGATTTGGGTTTTAAGGGAGAGGGTAAGGAGTCATTCCAATCCCGGGAGTGGAAAGACTTACCTTAGGCGGAAAAAAGGATGGGTATACACTCGCACATACACACATATCCATCCACACATATACAGACACAAGCAGACATATACAGAGGCAAAGGCATATATATATATGAATTTCCCGTTATTATCAGTGTTTGTAGATTACTATCAGTCACAATTTGTTGGTAGTTTACTTTACAGATGTAACCTGTAATAGCTGCCTTTGTTAATGAATAACTATATTTATTCAATAACATTGGAGGCTCTTTTTCATAATGGGACATATGGTACTTGTTGTGTCGATAAATTAATCTATCAACTGAACTGTCTAACAACATAAAAAAACTATCACCTAGATATATACAAGATGGCGTGGAAGGTGAAAGTTCGAAATGTGTCTCTCCACAAAAACGTAAATTTTGCGACAAAAAAGAAATCATGTGAAAACTGCAAGGGCGAAGTTACAAAGCTAAATGAACGAATTATTAGCCTACAGTTCATAATCAATGCCCTGAAAATGGATATTACTAAAATTCAAGAACGAAAAACTGAAGTGAACATGCCACATTTTCTGCAAGATAGTACGACAGTTTCCGAAAAGTGGACAAAGGTGAAGTGTAGCAGCCGCAAACAAAAAGTACAAGATCAAGAGAATTGTGAAATAAATGTAAGCTTCATGCACGACAACGTATTTCAAGTACTTTCCACAACAGATTGTGGAAGTGTAGTGTTTAGTGATAGTGCTCATGAACCATGTGAAAAGCAAAAGGATCTTGTAAATAAGCCAGAACAAAAGAATTTGTTGTCACAAAAAAGTAAGAAATCCGACGTAAATTTAGTAAACAAACATCTACCGACCTTATGTAGTTCCGATGGATTATCGGCTTGTGTGAAAAAGAAAGAGGAAATAAACAGCTCAGTTAGGCCTACATTTTGTAGCTCCAAAACAATTACAAAAATTGAAATATATTCAGACAGCCAAGGGCGAAACATAGCTACTGACTTCCATAATAAAAGCAATGTGAACTTAACTTCCATGGTGAAACCAGGTGCGAAATTCTGCACAGCAACTGCAATAAGCCACGAAAAAATTCCCACATTAAGCAACAAAGACTTTGCCGTTTTCCTGGCAGGAACAAACAACGTTGCAAGAAACGAAAAACAAGATCTGTTGCTTTCACTAAAAAGGCGACAGTATGAACTAAGATGTACTAACGTCATTGTATTTTCAGTACCACATCGTCATGACCTAGCGGAATGGTCCTGCGTTAACAAAGAAGTGGAAAGTGCAAATAGTGAGATGAAACAGATATGCAAACGATTCGAAAATGTGACTTTCATTGATACAAGCAAACTAGGAAGGAGATTCCATACTAGACATACTAGACATTTCGTAATTGCAAAAATAATAGAAATACTAAATGCCAAAATGAAAGTAAGTTGTGACACTTCAAACATAATTCCCCTCAAGGACAAGACCCACAAACTACTTGGTGAATGTGAAAATGAAGCACCACCACTACAAGACAAGTGTGATGTTCTGACATTGCAAGAAAACACCCCAAGTGCTAGCAGTTCACAAGGAAGCATATCAATAACAACAGAACCAACACCTGAAGTATCAGAAACAGCTACACCACCATCATCATCATCATCATCATCAATAACAACAACAACAACAACAACAACAACAGAAATGACAGCATCAATGACACCGGGAGCCACACCAGCAGCAGCAAGCAACTCACCATATCCCAGTGAACGACCTACAAGGTGCAGAAAACCTGTCCTTCTGGAGGATTTTTGGTACCTCGCCAGGGTAAGGAACGGAGTATGACACCACAAAATGTAAATACAAATGTAACCAGTTCTCATCCTCATCACCTGCAGATTCTAAGCTTAAACATTCAGTGTCTTAGAAATAAATCATTAGAACTTGAGGTAGCTATGAACAGTGCAAATATTGACTGCATGTGCATTGTGGAGCATTGGTGCAGAAGTTTTGAACTAAGTAGCATTAATATTCATCCGTTTAAGTTGGCAAGCTAATATTGTAGAAAAAATACCAAAAATGGAGGTGTATGTATATTTACCAAACCAAGTATCAGCTATAAAAGAAGGTGTGAAGCTGAATCATTGAGTGTGAAAAATCATTTTGAAGCTGCAGCTGTGCAGTTGAATGAAACACAGGGAAAAGTCATAGTCATAACAATATACAGACCACCTACTGGTGATGCAGACATATTCTTTAACCAATTAGAAATATTGCTTAACACTCTGTTCACCGATAGAGCCACTGTAGTTGTGTGTGGGGACTTCAATATTTATCTTATGAGTGAAAGTGGGCTAAAAGACCAGTTCCTAAATCTGTTATGTAGTTTCAACCTGCTTCCACACATACACACATCCACAAGAATAACAAATAATACAGTCAGTCTTATTGATAATATATTTTCAAACGTAGGACCCACAGAAGTTGAAGTAACAAATACTGATTTGGGATTGTCAGACCACAATGCTCTTGTCCTCAAAATCCCTTCAAGGCCACTGAAAGAGGAAAAAACACACTTCATGTATAAAAGAAATTTTTCTACAGAGAACTGTGTAGAATTCATAAATATTCCAAACAATGAGGCTTGGGCAGAAGTACTATCCCTAACAAATACAAATGATGCATATAACACATTTTCTTCCATTTTCATGGGATATTTTGAAATGTGTTTTCCAAAAAAGCTGTCAAAAATCAGGTCACATGGCAATACAAAGCCAAGTTCTTGGATCACAGCTGGCATCAAAACTTCCTGTGGAACTCGAAAGAGACTAATTTCTAAAATGAAAACACCCACAGACCCACAATTCATAGAATATGTCAGGAATTACAAGAGGGTATATAGAAAAGTAATTGCTAAAGCAAAATTCATGAGTAATGATAGTTTTATAAGACAGTCTGAAAACAAATCAAAAGCCATATGGGGTATTGTGAAGACCAGGACATTAGCCTCAAAAATTTTAAAAATGTCAATATTAATAAACAAGATTTGCCAAATTATATTAACAATTATTTCATAAATGCAACAACTTCATTAAACTTAAAATTTACAAACGAAGAAAAACCTGAATATCCAAAAACAGCTTGTAGGATGAGGGTAGAGCCAACAAATGAGGGTGAAGTGTTGAAAGTGATACAAAGCTTGAAACCCAAAATGTCGGCTGGCATAGATGAGGTGCCTGTGTCAATTATAACAAGGACAGCACCACAAATTGCAAAGCCCTTTGCACAAATAGCCAATTTATCATTCAGTGAAGGAGCCTTTCCAGAAAGGCTGAAAGTTTTGAAAGTGAAGCCATTATTTAAAAACGGCGACAAGTATAAGGTAGAAAACTATCGCCCAATATCTCTCCTCCCAGCATTTTCAAAAATATTAAAAAAATTGCTGAAGCACCGAATCAACACATATCTAAATGACCATAATTTACTTAACAGAAATCAGCATGGCTTCCAAGCACGTAAAAATACCAAAACAGCAGTAATGTGCTACACTGAACAAATAATCAAAAATCTAGAAAAAGATTATAGTGTAGTAGGAGTAAATTTAGACCTCTCCAAAGCTTTTGACACTGTGAACCAGGACATTCTCTTAGAAAAATTGGAATCATTGGGTATACATGGGATAGGAAAAATATGGTTTGAATCATACCTAAAAAGCAGAACACAGGTTGTAGGACTGACATCAACTTACTCCAACCACAAAATAAATTCAGTATCAGAGGCAAAAAATGTAGAAATAGGAGTACCACAAGGCAGCATCCTAGGGCCCATACTGTTTCTTGTCTATATAAATGATTTTCACACCTCAGATGATGCAGCCAAAGCAATAATATTTGCAGGTGATACTAGTGTGATAATAAGTGCACCAAAGCAATTGCTACCAACAACTGCTGATAAAGTACTAAATTACATCCACTCTTGGCTCAATGCAAACAGGTTGATATTGAATGTAAATAAAACAAATTATATGCAGTTTGGGAAAAGATGTCAAAATGTAAATCTTGGTCTGGTGTGGGGTGACAAAGCCTTAGACAGAGTGACATCCACAAAATTGCTGGGGATTCATGTGGATGAAAATTTAAATTTTAATGACCACATAATAAAACTTGCACAGATACTTAATTCAGCCTGTTTTGCTCTCAGAATTATTGCAAATGTTTGTACCTCAGAGGGTGCCAGAATGGCATATTTTGGCTATTTATCAATCTCTTGCCACATATGGAATAATATTTTAGGGTTCCACAACAGGGCGCCTAAAACAAATTTTTTTGTTGCAGAAGAGGGCCATCCAAATAATAACTCACAGTCATCCACAGATGCACTGCAAACCCATATTCAAAAAGCTTAGAATACTTACTGTACCATCATTATACATATACAAATGTGTATTGTATGTCAGGACCCACATTGCAGATTTTCAGACAAATGCCGACTTTCATAACTACAATACCCGAAATAGCACAGCACTCCATACTCAGCGAACAAAAAGAACGAATACACAAAGGCATGTGAGCCATATTGGTGCAAAACTGTACAACACACTGCCAGTCAACATCAAGCAGTTAGAAGATGATAACAAATTTAAAACAGAATTTTAAAAAATTCTAGTAGAACAATGTTTTTATTGTGTAAATGACTATGTAAATTTTTTTCTGATGATATTTATAAAGGCAAAATGGAAAATACTCAATATGTACCTAATTATTCATTACCTAATCATTCATTACATTTACATACTTAAAGGACAGCTGTTGTGTGATGTAAATATATACTTAAGCAGTGTTGTGTATATAAGGACTTGCCGTTTAGGGAGGACAAAACTAAAGCCTTATGAAAAACAGACTATGCATTTAAAATAACAAGCAGGGATGTATATAGGCTATATTACTTTCATTGTATTAATATTAACCTCTTTGTATTATTTTGTTTTGTACTTTTTTACGTATATATTGTTTGTGACCATTTCTTTGAAATGGCGTGACAACATCCATACAATATTTATTGTCAATGGATGAATAAATAAAATAAATAAATAAATAAATTATCAGATACAAAATCACTTGTTTGTTAGCAGAAACAAAAATCAATGGTATCAACAGCTGCTTCAAAATGTGTGTCTTTTGATCCACAGTGTGTATGATTAACATAAAATGTGAGAGATCATCATCACCCACAGATATGTTCCAGTTTTCCCTGTCTACACTTGTAATTTTGTCTATTTCTTATGGTTACTCTCACTTTTTATTGACCAGTGGAATGACAAAAGAACATACAATGTTTCAGAGGCTGGTTCCAACTGTAATTGGCCATTATTTATTTTGTGCGTGTGTGTGTGTGTGTGTGTGTGTGTGTGTCTGTGTGTGTGTGTGTGTGTGTGTGTGAGAGAGAGAGAGAGAGAGAGAGAGAGAGAGAGGGGGGTCATTTATTTTTTGTGTGGGTCCATGCACTCTGTACTGACAAGTGAGAGCTAGAACAAGTTCTGATTTTAGCAGATAGTGATATATGAATAATTATTTTCATAAATATCGCAGCCACAGTAAATGATAATGAGTTTGCACTCACCATCGACCCCCCTCTCCCCCCGTCTCTCTCTCTCTCTCTCTCTCTCTCTCTCTCTCTCTCTCTCTCTCTCTAAAGCCATCAGCACACGGACTGTGCATCCGAACGTTGAGCATTGAGCATGCCGAATTTCTGACGTCATGGCATGGAATAGCACATTGGGGAGTCTTTCCAAACATGCAGAGCAATATCTAGCATGTCATATATTCTGAACGTGCGTCTGAGCATTGACCAATGAGGTGGCACAATGCCACCTATGTCACATGCACGCCATTTCTGAGCACCAGCAAATTGTAAATCACTCTAAAACCCATTGTTAACTGTGTGATTCATTAAAATAAAATAATGAAAAACATCATATTCATGGCAAAAGAATTATTGTAACTTGTGTATTATCAGAGTATGCCATTTTAAGGCAACGCCACGCTGAGGATCTACCAAAAACGTATTTTTCTTGATACAGTTTGCTATAATTCAATTTTAGTTACTAACATAGCTATGATTAAAGAGTTTAGCATGTGGCAACATGCTAGGGCTGGCCATCAATGGTTTGTCGTCAGTTTAGTGTAGTCAGTAGCGTCAACGATTCACTATGAGGTGCGTGATATGGCGATAGTTTGCATCTCACCACATCTAAATTTTTTTCCTAACACTCATGTTTTTAGTAGGTTCTAATGCTTTATTATTAGTTTAATATAAGTATATACTATAATATTTGATGTTATGTAAATGTAAGTTCACCTTTTGTTGCGGGGTGAGTTCGTTAAATTGGCTTAGTCTACAGGAAAGCTTGCACTACATGTATAAAGATATTTTGCTCATTTTTCTTTTAAGTTTCATAGCTCATAGTCTGCTACTAGATAGGAACAGTGATCAAATAAGAATAACCTTGGGATTTTACTAAAATGTGGGAATGATGAAATAATGTTTATTTTATGTGTAGAACTATTGCAAATTTGTATTGAACTGTTTGTAATGGAACTTTTATAAGTATGTGTCCTTGTTGATTGGATGCGGTAATTTCCTTTTTGTCTTAAAACATGTACATGGATATTCAAGTTTTTATTTGTGTTTATTACATGTAGAACAACATGACTAGCTTCTGAATAGTGGAGGAAATGTGCATTTTAATAAAGCTAACATGGGGATTTTATGGGTGCCTGTCAAGTAAACTGTGTAATTTACGAACTGGAAACATCCCACAAAAGCCACTGGAGTACGTTGCAATGGCGTATACCACGTTGGGGCCCACATACCGTATGCACAAGTTGCATCGTTTCTGAGCGTTAAGCAGCACGTTGAACTCAGCATGCTCAACGTTGATGCTCGACAGCACAGTCCATGTGCCAACAGCTCACCAAGGCTGTCCTGTTGTCATATAATTCTTGTCTATGCTTTTCTGAATCCAGTCAGTTCTAATTTCCTCTCTTTTTTCGAGTTGTCTGTTGCCAGAATAATGGTATTCCTTTTTGTTGGATTCATTCACACCACTAATTTTCTTCCATTTCTTCGTTCATGAATATTATATTTCTAATTTGCAGGTTTATGGTTACACCATTTCTTTTTGAGCTAAGAGCTCTCATGGATTGGGTATGGACTGACACTTCGATGACACTGTTTGACTGGCTCAAAATGGAAGACATATTTGCAAATATATTTGAACTGAAATGTGGGAGAAGAATGGAATCAGAGTATCCACAGCCAAGAGGACAAAAGAAGTCTCCTACTACCAAATACCTGATGGGTGGAGGATTTCTATTTCTTATAATAGCTATTATATGGTTCCCACTAGTGTTCTTCGCACTTGGTAACACAGTGGGAGAACCTAGTGTTCCATATGAATTTACCTTGGAGGTTAGAATTGGAGCATATCAGCCAATTTTTAAAATGTCTGCTGGAAACTCTACTATCCACAGGTACGTATGAGCCAGTGTGGTCTAATTATCTTAATACTTTGCATGATTTTTTATTCTTAATTCTAAACATTTCAGAATGTATCTTAAATTGCAGATGAGCGTTAAAATATGAGGTTTCTTGTCAAATTAAAACTGTGGCCTGGAGTGGGACTAGAGCGACATTGGTTGCCTTTCACTGGCATTGCTCATTGTTTCTTTGATGATTGCTCGAGATTTATTCAGTAATGGGGAAATAGTTAATATTAATTGCTTGTTAAGTCTTCAGGTTCATTTGAAATGTTTGTCCATACTGTTAAACAATTGTGCATGTAATAGTTGCAAGCCTTGTAAAGTGGCTGGTAAAATGCAGCAGAACCTCTTTGCCTCTCCACTGTTTCACAGCAGGATAACTGACACTCTGGCACTGACACCTGTGAATGGACTGCATGACTTGTTCTGTGGCTCGGCTTCTTCCCAAGTTATCAAAACACCGACTTGGCACACATTAATCCCTGAAATCAAGCTACTGTACCGCTGGAAGTGATAATACAACGTTATTCACCTGAGGGACATTGAATAAAAATTCTCATTATAGTTACTTTACAGTTCTTACTCTGGAGAACTGCTATCCCTTCCAATCTTTTTTCAGCAGTTCTGAGTTATTGATACTGTTTGCATGTTATTCACCAATGGAAAGAGAACAAGTTTTATGTACTACATGAAGAACACATTGAAACTACTGAAATAAATTACAAAAAGGGACACGATAAGTAGAATCAAGAAAGAGATGTAAATGAAGACACAGCAGGTAATGCACCATGTAGCATATGGTGCCCTCATTAAAAACAAATAACCAAAGAATTACACACATATACATGGATATTTTAAATTAGTAGTTATTGTTAAATGAGCTGAACATAATTGTATACTTCGATTGGATAAACTGCAAAAATGGCAAAAGAGGATGCATACTGTAATGTGTAATGTTTGAATGAGTTTATTTTTACATTATGTGCAATCAGATTCCAGGATTTTATATACTCTGATTAGCCACAACATTATGACCAACTACCTAATAGCTGGTGTGTCCACCTTTGGCATCGATAACGGTGGTGATACATTGTGGTATGGAAGCAGTGAGATCTCGATAAGTTGCTAGAGGGAGTTGGCACTCATCTGCACTCATATGTCACGTAATTTCCATAAATTGCAGGGAGGGGGCCAATTCAGTCACATACCATATGTATGATAGATAGATAGATACTGCCTGCAGGAAAATTAAAGAGACCTTTGGAGAAAGGAGAACCACTTGCATGAATATCAAGAGCTTTGATGGAAACCCAGTTCTAAGCAAAGAAGGGAAAGCAGAAAGGTGGAAGGAGTATATAGGGGGTCTATACAAGGGCGATGTACTTGAGGACAATATTATGGAAATGGAAGAGGATGTAGATGAAGATGAAATGGGAGATATGATACTGCATGAAGAGTTTGACAGAGCACTGTGAGACCTGAGTCGAAACAAGGCCCCGGGAGTAGACAACATTCCATTAGAACTACTGACAGCCTTGGGAGTGCCAGTCCTGACAAAACTCTACCATCTGGTGAGCAAGATGTATGAGAAAGGCGAAATACCCTCAGACTTCAAGAAGAATATAATAATTCCAATCCCAAAGAAAGCAGGTGTTGACAGATGTGAAAATTACCGAACTATCAGTTTAATAAGTCACAGCTGCAAAATACTAACGCGAATTCCTTACAGACGAACGGAAAAACTGATAGAAACCAACCTCAGGGAAGATCAGTTTGTATTCCGTAGAAATGTTGGAACACGTGAGGCAATACTGCCCCTATGACTTATCTTAGAAGAAAGATAAAGGAAAGGCAAACCTACATTTCTAGCATTTGTAGACTTAGAGAATGCATTTGACAATGTTGACTGGAATACTCTCTTTCAAATTCTGAAGGTGGCAGGGGTAAAATACAGGGAGCGAAAGGCTATTTACAATTTGTACAGGAACCAGATGGCAGTCATAAGAGTCGAGGGATGTGAAAGGGAAGCGGTGGTTGGGAAGGGAGTGAGACAGGGTTGTAGCCTCTCCCCGATGTTATTCAATCTGTACATTGAGCAAGCAATAAAGGAAACAAAAGAAAAGTTCGGAGTAGGCATTAAAATCCATGGAGAAGAAATAAAAACTTTGAGGTTCGCCGATGACATTGTAATTCTGTCAGAGACAGCAAAGGACTTGGAAGAGCAGTTGAACGGAGTGGACAGTGTCTTCAAAGGAGGGTATAAGGTGAACATCAACAAAAGCAAAACAAGGATAATGGAATGTAGTTGAATTAAGTCGGGTGATGCTGAGGGAATTAGTTTAGGAAATGAGACACTTAAAGTAGTAAAGGAGTTTTGCTATTTGGGGTCAACGTAGAGAGGATATAAAATGTAGACCGGCAATGGAAAGGAAAGCGTTTCTGAAGAAGAAAAATTTGTTAACATAGAGTATAGATTTAAATGTCAGGAAGTCGTTTCTGAAAGTATTTGTATGGACTGTAGCCACATATGGAAGTGAAACGTGAATGATAAATAGTTTAGACAAGAATAAAATAGAAGCTTTTGAGATATGGTGCTACAGAAGAATGCTGAAGATCAGATGGGTAGATCATATAAATAATGAGGAGGTATTGAATAAAATTGGGGAGAAGAGGAGCTTGTGGCACAACTTGACTAGAAGGAGGGATCGGTTGGTAGGACATGTTCTGAGACATCGAGGGATCACCAATTTAGTATTGGAGGGCAGCATGGAGGGTAAAAATGGTAGAGGGAGACAAAGAGATGAATACACTAAGCAGATTCAGAAGAATGTAGGCTGCAGTAGGTACTGGGAGATGAAGAAGCTTGCACAGGATAGAGTAGCATGGAGAGCTGCATCAAACCAGTCTCAGGACTGAAGACAACAACAACAACAACAACAACAACAACAACAAAGCCTTGCAGACAAACAAAAATTACGCGAAGCGAAATGTAGTGTGAGGAGGGCTATGCGAGAGGTGTTCAATGAATTCGAAAGTAAAGTTCTATGTACTGACTTGGCAGAAAATCCTAAGAAATTTTGGTCTTATGTCAAAGCGGTGGGTGGATCGAAACAAAATGTCCAGACACTCTGTGACCAAAATGGTACTGAAACAGAGGAAGACAGACTAAAGGCCGAAATACTAAATGTCTTTTTCCAAAGATGTTTCCCAGAGGAAGACTGCACTGTAGTTCCTTTTCTAGATTGTCGCACAGGTGACAAAATGGTAGATATCGAAATAGACGACAGAGAGATAGAGAAACAATTAAAATCGCTCAAAAGAGGAAAGGCCGCTGGTCCTGATGGGATACCAGTTCAATTTTACACAGAGTACGTGAAGGAACTTGCCCCCCTTCTTGCAGCGGTGTACCGTAGGTCTCTAGAAGAGCATAGCGTCCCAAAGGATTGGAAAAGGGCACAGGTCATCCCTGTTTTCAAGAAGGGACATCGAACAGATGTGCAGAACTATAGACCTATATCTCTAATGTTGATCAGTTGTAGAATTTTGGAACAGGTATTATGTTCGAGTATAATGACTTTTCCGGAGACTAGAAATCTACTCTGTAGGAATCAGCATGGGTCTCGAAAAAGACGGTCGTGTGAAACCCAGCTCGCGCTATTCATCCACGAGACTCAGAGGGCCATAGACGCGGGTTCACAGGTAGATGCCGTGTTTCTTGACTTCCGCAAGGCGTTTGATACAGTTCCCCACAGTCGTTTAATGAACAAAGTAAGAGCATATGGACTATAAGACACAATTGTGTGATTGGATTGAAGAGTTCCTAGATAACAGAACGCAGCATGTCATTCTCAATGGAGAGAAGTCTTCCGAAGGAAGAGTGATTTCAGGTGTGCCGCAGGGGAGTGTCATAGGACCGTTGCTATTCACAGTACACCTAAATGACCTTTTGGATGACATCGGAAGTTCACTGAGGCTTTTTGCGGATGATGCTGTAGTATATCGAGAGGTTTTAACAATGGAAAATTGTATTGAATTGCAAGAGGATCTGCAACGAATTGACGCGTGGTGCAGGGAATGGCAATTCAATCTCAATGTAGAAAAGTGTAATGTGCTGCGAATACATAGAAAGATAGATTCCTTATCATTTAGCTACAAAATAGCAGGTCAGCAACTGGAAGCAGTTAATTCCATAAATTATCTGGGAGTATGCATTAGGAGTGATTTAAAATGGAATGATCATACAAAGTTGATCGTCGGTAAAGCAGATGCCAGACTGAGATTCATTGGAAGAATCCTAAGGAAATGCAACCTGAAAACAAAGGAAGTAGGTTACAGTACACTTGTTCGCACACTGCTTGAATACTGCTCAGCAGTGTGGGATCCGTACCAGATAGGGTTGATAGAAGAGATAGAGAAGATCCAACAGAGAGCAGCACACTTCATTACAGGATCATTTAGTAATTGCAAAAGCATTATGGAGATGATAGATAAACTCCAGTGGAAGACTCTGCAGGAGAGACACTCAGTAGCTCGGTACGGGCTTTTGTTGAAGTTTTGAGAACATACCTTGACCGAAGAGTCAAGCAGTATATTGCTCCCTCCTATGTATATCTGGCGAAGAGACCATGAGGATAAAATCAGAGAGATTAGAGCCCACACAGAAGCATACTGACAATCCTTCTTTCCACGAACAATACGAGACTGGAATAGAAGGGAGAATCGATAGAGGTACTCTGGGTACCCTCCCCCACACACCGTCAGTTGGCTTGCAGAGTATGGATGTAGATGTAGATGTAGATGAACAACAACCATGTACACGTTTTGCAACCACTGTATGATACTCCTTGGCCATTGTGGTGCATTGAACGAGTTCCACTGGACCCATGGATGTCCACATGAATGTTGCCCAGAGCCGCTGCTAGCTTGCCTCCATCCCACAGTACATCTTTCAAGGAGCTGTTCCCCTGGAAGATGACGCGACTTCCCATCAGCATGATGAAGAAGATATTGAGATTCATCAGATCATGTGATGCTGAGATTCATCAGATCATGTGATGCTGTGCCACTGTGCCAATGTCTAGTGCTGATGGTCATGTGGCCATTTCAGTCATAGTTGCTGGTGTCATGATGTTAATATTGGCACACTCATGGATTGTCTGCTGCGGAGGCCCATCGTTAGTAGTGTTCGGTGCACCTGGTGCTCAGACACTTTACACTTTTATACTCCATCCAGAATTAAAGTTTGATGTTAGGCCCACCACAATTCACTGCTTGTCCTGTTTTACGTCTGCCCAGCATATGATATCCGACATCTGTAATGAGAAGTGGCCGCCCAACCCCCACGACATCTTGACATGGTTTCACCTAGGTTTCACAATGTGTTGAAGACACTCAGCTCAGCACTTCTCGAACACGTGACAAGCTGTGCAGTTTTCCAAATGCTCATGCCGAGCCTCCGGACCATTACAGTCTACCTTCAGTCAGACTCAGATAGATCATGTGCCTTCCTCATCCTGCACATGGACAGCATGCTCACTGATACTACATCCACTGTGTCTGTGTCTGACTAGCAGTCGTTCCTCGCCAGGTGACACTGCTATCACCTGGACAGACTTATATTGATACATAGGTCAGTAGTCACAATGTCCTGGATGATCTGTGTAGTATTTCACTGTATAGTTTGTTTGTGTGTGTGTGTGTGTGTGTGTGTGTGTGTGTGTGTGTGTGGATCCTCCCGCCCCCTCCCCCCCCCCTCCCCCCTCCCCAGCAATCGCAGGCTTTGTTGTGTGTCTGTGCGCCCCTCCCCCCCTCATTAGACTGTTAGTTACAAAGAACAATGTTGTCTGAAAGCTGAGTGCTAATTTTAATCTGGTTTTTGTGTGTGTCACCCATTTAACATCTCAACTCTGTGAGAAGTGTTTATCAGTACTTGATCCATTGTTAGAAAGTGTAACTTGAAATAAGAGTATTTCTGACTGGAAACATTTGTAAAATAAAAATCATACTTCAGGTTGTGGGAATTCAAAACTATTGTTAAATAAATGGCAAAAGGGAAAGGGTAAGTAAAGTCAGGAGAGACAAAATGAAGCCACTGTATAGATTGATTCTGAATGAAACTTGTTTGGCTATCAGAGCAGTGCATGATGCCTTCAGTAACGACAATTGCAGGAGATTGTGGAATGATCTTTCACAAAACAAAGAAACTCTAGTTGTATGAATGTAAAGTTAGTGTCTAGTCCTTAGCGAATGAGACAGGAACTGAAATTGAAAATGAAGGTAGCAAAGCAAAAACTGAAATGCTTAACTCTGTTTTCAAAAGTTCCTTTACAAAGGAAAACCCAGGAGTATTGTTCCAATTTAATCTTCATACTGCTGAAAAGATGAATGAAATAAGTATTAGTGTCAGTGATGTTCAGAAACAGCTGAAATTGTTGAAATTGAACAGAGCTCCAGGGTGCAATGAAATCCCTGTCAGATTCTATACTGAATTTGTGGCTGAGTTAGCCCCTCTTCTGACTATAATCTGTCACAGATATCTTGAACAAAAAACTGTGTCCAGTACTTGGAAAAAAACCACAGGTCACATCCGTCTACAAGAAATATAGTAGAACTTATCCACAAAACTACTGTCCAGTATCCTTGACATTGTCTTTATGTAGAATCTTAGAATATATTCTGAGCTCAAAAATAATGAGGTATCTTGAACAGAATGACCTCCTCAATATCATTCTGCACAGATTCCGAAAATATCAATCATGTGAAACCTAACTTGCACTTTTCTCACTTGATATACTGAAAGCTTTGGATCAAGGCAGTCAGGTGGGTGCAGTATTTCTTGATTTCGGAAAAGCGTTTGACTCAGTATCACACCTATGTTTATTGTCAAAAGTACCATCATATAGGGTGTCAAGTGAAATTTGTGACTGGGGTGAAGACTTTTTGGTAGAGAGGACACAGCATGTTATCTTGGGTGGAGAGTCATCATCAGATGTAGCAGTAACTTTGAGAGTGCCCCAGGGAAGTGTGTTGTCTCTGTTGCTGTTCATGTTGTAATTAATGACCTTGAAGACAATTTTACTAGTAACCTCAGACTTTTTGCAGGTGATGTAGTTATCTACAATGGAGTACTATGGCAACTTGCTTTAAAGTTTCAGAAATGTAAAATTATATACTTCACAAAACTAAAAAACGTAGTATTCTATGACTGTAATATCAATGAGTCACCGTTGAAATCGGCCAACTTGTACAAATACCTGGGTGTAAATCTTTGTAGGGATATGAAATGGAATGATCACATATGCTCAGCTATGGGTAAAGCAGGTGCTAGACTTCAGTTTAGTGGTAGAATACTGGGGAACTTCATTCAGTCTACAAAGAAGATTGCTTATAAATCACTCATGCAACTGGTTGTAGAATATTGCTGGAGGCTGTGGAACCCGCACAGAGGCATTCAGAAAGTCATTCTTCCTGCACTCCATACATGAATGGAATGGGAAGAAACCCTAATAACTGGTAAATGGGACATACTCCGTGCCATGCACATCAGGGTAGTTTGCAGAGTACAGACGTAGAAGTAAATGTAGCATAGGATGTGCTCAGTGAAAACAAAAAAACCAGGGAAGTACATTTTCTATGTGTTGCTATCCAGTAGACTGCTTTATTGATAAGTACTGAAATGGGTGGCTTTTGTTTTAAAAACAAAATTTTGGTTCCAGAAGAAAGAAAGATGAAAGCTTAATGTCCCATTGAGGAAGAGTTCAATAAGGATGTGGCACAAGCTCTGATAGCAAAGGATATGACAGGAAATCAGCCCTTGCCTTCTCAAAGTTATGATCTCTGAATATGTGTTAAAATTGTTGGGGAAATGAAAAAACGTAATTTGGATAGCCTATACATATGTGAAACTCACTAAGAAAAACAGACTGGTAAATTTATGTTGAAAACACTTTTTTTTTCAAAATTTGTAGAAGTTTTCTTAATATCATCTGTATGCTAATTTCTATGATTATAATAATACAATAATTATAGTACAGGTATTATCACTGAAGCTGTTTAAATATGATTCTGATGGAACTTGCATCAACTGTAGTATCACAAACTGTGTACAGTTGTTAATGTGGTAACCTTCACCTTTTAGTGTAACGTCAGTCATGACAAGAGGGAGGAATTATGTGCTGAAATTCAGGAGACTAAGGAGGGTAACGTGATAGAGGAATTGCCTTTCATGTTGAACTGTACTTCAAGCTGTAGGGATAGGTGTATTTTCCCAGAACAGAAGATAGTTTCTCAATACGTCATTTAGTTTTATCCCACTGGATTCTGTCACAGGTGCTCAAGGACGCCTTACAAGTAAGCAGCAATCACTGACCGTACTACTAAAAAAATTTGTGAATTATGCCTCCTTTATTGAATGTGATATTTATGATTCTTGTTTGGATTTGTCTCCTGTGCTTTAGTGGCTCTCAGCACACAAGTGCAGAATCACTTAGTCATTTCACCATATGCCCATTTTGAAGGTGGAAGAGTTCTAAGCTGTGATTCAGTCATTCATTTCTGTGTCTGGTCAGTATTGTCAGAACACAGCAACTTTAGTGACTTCGTTATTTGCCTCAGTCAAGTCCTGTGTTGTGCAAGGTTGTTCCAGTAGAGAGCATATGAGCAAGTGATTGGATCTTGGGTTGTTCCACACTCATGGAACATGGCCCATCATCTGGAAGAATGCCCCATTTTTGCATGTTGTTGTTGCAGTGGGAGCATCCTCCCTAAGATGATTTAATGATGGGTAGGGCATTTCATTTCCTGGGGATCTCTCTTGTTTTGCAGGGATATCTGGCAGCAGTTTATTCTTCATCTGGTGATGTGATTAGAGTCTTGTTATTGAATGCAAACGATGAAGCTCTTTCTACATTTCATTCAACAAGCTGCAGCTTGATGATCATGCAGTGGCTGATGGGGGATCATTGATCTGTTTTGCCCTCCCTGCCTTGGTAGCAATAGCCCTTTTGACAGTGGGTGGAACTATTGCTGCTATCATGGAGAGTTTGTCAACTGGAGTTCACTAAAAACATCCTTGCAAGATTTGGACAGTCTAATTTACTGTGGTGTCAACCTCCTTATTGTGAGTATATGCACTCCACAGAAGGGAAGTGAACTGTGCAGCTGACACACACAGAGAAAGAGCAGAAGTTCAAGGGACATGAAAACTATATCTCCAGCTGGTGGCTGTGAGCTTCCCCAAAATATTTTCTTTGCACTGGCCTTCAGCCTGATGTTTGTGGCAATGTTTCATGACTTGCAGAGTACTGTCAAGAGAAACATCCAGATACACCAGTGTTGGACAATGTTGGAATCATTTGCTTTGCCACATTTTCCAGTTCATGCCAAGCTTCTCTATTCCGTAAGTGTAGTGTGCACACATTTTGGGATTTGGCTTTAGATGATTGACCTCATAGTAAAGACCAAGCAACCTAATGAAGTAGGCAACTTTTCTTCCACCTCTCCATATGTCTTCCCTTGGGCAGCCACTGCTGTGTTAACAGCATAGATGAAATGCCAGATGTGTTCTGTAATGGGCTGATCATTATTGTAGATATTAAACAGCATGGGAACAAACAAACTGTATTTATGTCAGCCATTGTGTTTTATGTGCCCTTTGCTCTCCTTACCATGTAGAAAGTAGAATTCTTATGAGGGGTATTAGCTAGTAATCAGTGGTGAACTGTAAATATTCTTAAGAATTTTCTATGGGTGGTAATGTCTTAAGCAGCTGTTAAGTTGACAAAGGCAACTCCAGTAATATTACCCTGTTTGAAACCATTCTCAATATGTTGTGAGAGGTTCAATATCAGATTGTAGCATGATTTTCCAGACTGAAAACCAGCTTTCCTTCAATTATGCTGTTAATTCCATTAAGAATGAGATGTTCGAAGACTGTGATACAGTGGCACAACAATGATAAGCCACAAAAGCTTTTAGGACCATTTGTCTCCTTACCATCCTAAATCAGTGCAATCTCTCAACCTTTCCTGTAGAACATGGAACATAAAGCTTAGCTGTGCACTCATTTATCAGCTTAAGCAGCTGTTGCAGGATGGTCCACCGAACTTCTTCATCTGTTCTACTCAGAGGTGATGGATATCCGGAGCTTTATTCTGTTTCAAAGTGGAGATGGCAGACTCAGTTAATTCGAGGTGGAGGACAATCAGAGATAATTGTTCTCTCATCATGGGATTTGTTCCAATTATTCACATGTACTCCAACCTTTAGTCTTGCCATATGTGAGTAATTGAGCTGCAGTTTGATGTGCTGTTACTGTGGTGAAGTTTCTAGATTTTGATGGGTCACTGCTAAGATTTTTTGGGATATTGTTGGCCTACATACTATTTAACCTTACATCAAGATTCTGTACCAGTGAGATCCACTTAGTTGTTCAGTGTGACGGGATGTTTTGCAACAACTCCTCACCAGCCTGGATAGTGTCATCAGCAAATGGATCTGTCTCAAAAATATTGTTGTAGTAGTATATGAGCCGTTTGCTATCATCAGTCAGCTATTGTATATAGCTTGTTCTGCAAAATCTTGGGATGGTCCTTCTTAAAACACTGTTTATGTATATAATGAGTGTCTCATACATCATAGGTTGCAGTGAGATCTTGGCAACTTCTATATCGAGTTCACTAATGAACTTTTCCCAGTTGAGCTTCTGAAAATTAAAATTTTGCATGTAAGGCACTGCCTCTTGCTCTGTAGTGGCATTCGCTCTGCAGATCACAAGCCTACACTGGATAGAGGGGCTTAGCCATCACCTTCAACCAACTGCCAGCATCTTTGTATGGTGCAAAAATGTTTTCTGCGTTGTAGCTTGTAGCCTCTCTTTGACTGACCACTACTGAATAATGCTGGAAGCTTTAGGTTACGGATTAGTTGCGGATCATGAGTCTCTTCACAGGTTTCCAGTTTCCCCAAGGTGTACTTTTACAATTTTATTCACCAAGGATGAAGTTTATGTCCTGGTAGCTGAAGTTTGTGGCTTCTTTATAAATGAACCATGGACCTTGCCGTTGGTGGGGAGGCTTGCGTGCCTCAGCGATACAGATAGCCGTACCGTAGGTACAACCACAACGGAGGGGTATCTGTTGAGAGACCAGACAAACGTATGGTTCCTGAAGAGGGGCAGCAGGCTTTTCAGTAGTTGCAAGGGCAACAGTCTGGATGATTGACTGATCTGGCCTTGTAACACTAAACAAAACGGCCTTGCTGTGCTGGTACTGCGAACGGCTGAAAGCAAGGGGAAACTACGGCCGTAATTTTTCCCGAGGGCATGCAGCTTTACTGTATGATTAAATTATGATGGCATCCTCTTGGGTAAAATATTCCGGAGGTAAAATAGTCCCCCATTCGGATCTCCGGGCGGGGACGACTCAAGAGGATGTCGTTATCAGGAGAAAGAAAACTGGCGTTCTACGGATCGGAGCGTGGAATGTCAGATCCCTTAATCGGGCAGGTAGGTTAGAAAATTTAAAAAGGGAAATGGATAGGTTGAAGTTAGATATAGTGGGAATTAGTGAAGTTCGGTGGCAGGAGGAACAAGACTTCTGGTCGGGTGACTACAGGGTTATAAACACAAAATCAAATAGGGGTAATGCAGGAGTAGGTTTAATAATGAATAGGAAAATAGGAATGCAGGTAAGCTACTACAAACAGCATAGTGAACGCATTATTGTGGCCAAGATAGATACGAATCCCACACCTACTACAGTAGTACAAATTTATATGCCAACCAGCTCAGCAGATGACGAAGAGATTGAAGAAATGTACGATGAAATAAAAGAAATTATTCAGATAGTGAAAGGAGATGAAAATTTAATAGTCATGGGTGACTGGAATTCGAGTGTAGGAAAAGGGAGAGAAGGAAACGTAGTAGGTGGATATGGATTGGGGGTAAGAAACAAAAGAGGAAGCCGCCTGGTAGAATTTTGCACAGAGCACAACTTAATCATAACTAACACTTGGTTTAAGAATCATGAAAGAAGGTTGTATACATGGAAGAATCCTGGAGATACTAAAAGCTATCAGATAGATTATATAATGGTAAGACAGAGATTTAGGAACCAGGTTTTAAATTGTAAGACGTTTCCAGGGGCAGATGTGGACTGTGACCACAATCTATTGGTTATGACCTGTAGATTAAAACTGAAGAAACTGCAAAAAGGTGGGAATTCAAGGAGATGGGACCTGGATAAACTGAAAGAACCAGAGGTTGTACAGAGTTTCAGGGAGAGCATAAGGGAACAATTGACAGGAATGGAGGAAAGAAATACAGTAGAAGAAGAATGGGTAGCTTTGAGGGATGAAGTAGTGAAGGCAGCAGAGGATCAAGTAGGTAAAAAGACGAGGGCTAGTAGAAATCCTTGGGTAACACTAGAAATATTGAATTTAATTGATGAAAGGAGAAAATATAAAAATGCAGTAAATGAAGCAGGCAAAAAGGAATACAAACGTCTCAAAAATGAGATCGACAGGAAGTGCAAAATGGCTAAGCAGTGATGGCTAGAGGACAAATGTAAGGATGTAGAGGCTTATCTCACTAGGGGTAAGATAGATACTGCCTACAGGAAAATTAAAGAAACCTTTGGAGACGAGAACCACTTGTATGGACATCAAGAGCTCAGATGGAAACCCAGTTCCAAGCAAAGAAGGGAAAGCAGAAAGGTGGAAGTAGTATATAGAGGATCTATACAAGGGCGATGTACTTGAGGACAATATTATGGAAATGGAAGAGGATGTAGATGAAGATGAAATGGGAGATACGATACTGCGTGAAGAGTTTGACAGAGCACTGAAAGACCTGAGTTGAAACAAGGCCCCCCGGAGTAGACAACATTCCATTAGAACTAATGACGGCCTTGGGAGAGCCAGTCCTGACAAAACTCTACTATCTGGTGAGCAAGATGTATGAAACAGGTGAAATACCCTCAGACTTCAAGAAGAATATAATAATTCCAATCCCAAAGAAAGCAGGTGTTGACAGATGTGAAAATTACCGAACAATCAGTTTAATAAGCTACAGCTGCAAAATACTAACACGAATTCTTTACAGACGAATGGAAAAACTAGTAGAAGCCGACCTTGGGAAAATCAGTTTGGATTTCGTAGAAATACTGGAACACATGAGGCAATACTGACCTTACGACTTATCTTAGAAGAAAGATTAAGGAAAGGCAAACCTACGTTTCTAGCATTTGTAGACTCAGAGAAAGCTTTTGACAATGTTGACTAGAATACTCTCTTTCAAATTCTAAAGGTGGCAGGGGTAAAATACAGGGAGCAAAAGGCTATTTACAATTTGTACAGAAACCAGATCGCAGTTATGAGAGTTGAGGGGCATGAAAGGGAAGCAGTGGTTGGGAAGGCAGTAAGAC
The DNA here is from genome assembly GCF_021461385.2 of Schistocerca piceifrons. Classification (NCBI taxonomy): domain Eukaryota; kingdom Metazoa; phylum Arthropoda; class Insecta; order Orthoptera; family Acrididae; genus Schistocerca; species Schistocerca piceifrons. Next base: position 591,356,403 of record NC_060142.1, on the reverse strand, counting down.
AGGGTTGTAGCCTCTCCCCGATGTTGTTCAATCTGTATATTGAGCAAGCAGTAAAGGAAACAAAAGAAAAATTTGGAGTAGGTATTAAAATCCATGGAGAAGAAATAAAAACTTTGAGGTTCGCCGATGACATTGTAATTCTGTCAGAGACAGCAAAGGACTTGGAAGAGCAGTTGAACGGAATGGACAGTGTCTTGAGAGGAGTCTATAAGATGAACATCAACAAAAGCAAAACGAGGATAATGGAATGTAGTGGAATTAAGTTGGGTGATGCTGAGGGAATTAGATTAGGAGATGAGACATTTAAAGTAGTAAAGGAGTTTTGCTATTTGGGGAGCAAAATAACTGATGATGGTCGAAGTAGAGAGGATATAAAATGTAGACTGGCAATGGCAAGGAAAGCATTTCTGAAGAAGAGAAATTTGTTAACATCGAGTATAGATTTAAGTGTCAGGAAGTCTTTTCTGAAAGTATTTGTATGGAGTGTAGCCATGTATGGAAGTGAAACATGGACGATAAATAGTTTGGACAAGAAGAGAATAGAAGCTTTCGAAATGTGGTGCTATAGAAGAATGCTGAAGATTAGATGTGTAGATCACATAACTAATGAGGAAGTATTGAATAGGATTGGGGAGAAGAGAAGTTTGTGGCACAACTTGACCAGAAGAAGGGATCGGTTGGTAGGACATTTTCTGAGGCATCAAGGGATCACCAATTTAGTATTGGAGGGCAGCGTGGAGGGTAAAAATCGTAGAGGGAGACCAAGAGATGAATACACTAAGCAGATTCAGAAGGATGTAGGTTGCAGTAGGTACTGGGAGATGAAGCAGCTTGCACAGGATAGAGTAGCATGGAGACCTGCATCAAACCAGTCTCAGGACTGAAGACCACAACAACAACAATATAAATGAAGTTGACACTGGAAGCCTCATATGTAAAAGTTGCACAGAATACTGGCATACGTACTGAAAGAATCTCGATCTTAGCCGTTTCAGTCATTGAGGTTGATGTGATAGCCAAGTTCGCTGTCCCTCAACATTTATTGAGATAACAAGTGGTTGTCAACAGTACTATTTAGATTATAATACTTCTTCTGTGGTGATCAGTGTTAGAAGAATCAACCACTGCTAATAAGCAGTGCTGACCAGTCTTAATTGTACTGATTTTTCATGTTGTAATGTAAACAATCATCCCAGGGGCTGCCTCTGTGCACCCCTAAGCTGCGATAATTTTTTGAAACAGCAATTCATTGATAGATTTGCATGTTTCAAACTGGATGTATGTATACCCATAGGGGTGGTGCAGATGAATGAAGAGGTGCACAGCCCTACATCACTCTTTGCGAGACACATTGGGAAATGTATAAGGGTTCCATTCTATCATTCATAGTCATCATATATTCATTAAAAATTATTCCATTCCATTGTGGCAGGATGCTGCAGCAACCAGTATCAAATTATTTCAGAATAAAAACAGTCTTAGTGCAAAATTATTTAATGTCAATGACACGTTTTATCCTCTTAGGGAATCATCAGATTCTTTATAAAAACAAGAAACCAATCAGTTAGTAACAAAAGAAGGAAGGGGCTTGGTCCTATCTTGCATGACTATGCAAGTAAAATGGACAAAAAGTAATTGAAAATCATGCAAAAGTGTCATAGCTGGATATGAAACCCATCCGTCATATAGCCATATAAAAGGGAAAATGGATGCAACAGTAACTGGATGTGTAATCCATTTGTCATGAAAACACACAAAATGTATGGTGTACCTAGTCAAAAGAAAATAAAACTGCCAGTGTATCATCGAGAAGGTACAGGAAGGTGGTGGAATAATTTCACAGACTAATGCATGTTACCTTGAACACACTAACTGACATCACCAGAGTAGTACAAAATAGGGCCATGCATACAAAGTTTGAGCCACATGCAGCACAGTGTCCCTTTGGTGTGCACACAACTGCTACTGTGACTGATCAGCATGCAAATACTGTGTTTAATGTGGCAAGAGGTGCCCAGGTAGCGTACATGACTGGCATAGGGCACATTTATGAATTGTAAAAACTACATAAACCTAATAATTAAGATAATATAAGCAAACCATTGCAACCTCATGAAGCCAAAAGTATTTCAAGGTACTCCTATATAAAACAGAATAATTAAGTAAAATGAAGACATAAAATAGCAAGTCAGAATATGTCATTAAAACTGTCATACAGAGTAAAATAGCTAAATTTTAGAATAGTTGCACAGTGTATGTATACGATACCAACAACCCAAACATCAGGACATCAGGAACAAGGGCAGTCATGAGCATTACAGACTATTGACAAAGACATATTTCTAATCATTAGAAGAAAAAGGTAAGTTAAAGAATATAAAAAAGTTGTCAACTATGACAAAATTAATTCATTAATAAGCCCCCCTTTGAAATATAATACCCCTGATGTCATACACAACGAAACAAACAAGTTAAAAATTAGGTTGTCAGCAAAATAAAAGGTATTGTAGCAGTATTGACATTAAAAAATTCTGCAATCAAGACTGTGAAATATATTCATTACATTGTAGGTTCAGCATTTCTGAATGATTTTCACTGATAGAACTTCATGTCACTGGATTTTTATCAATTGCATTCTTAGAGACTCCATTCATTTAATTTCAGGGAGTTCAGTTCTGTTGGTATATAGCCTACAGCAGGGTAAGCCATAGTCCTCCATCAAATCTCTTACATTTGTGTGTGTGTGTGTGTGTGTGTGTGTGTGTGTGTGTGTGTGTGAATGGGTGGCGGGGTGGGGGGTAGTGGTAATCAGTCTTCTGACTTGTTAGATGACTTCCTCTCCTCTCCTGTACCGAATTCTTCTACATGCATACTTTTCAAGCTGCTGTGAAGTGCATGGCAGAAGGTTTTTACCATTGTACCACATGGTAAGGTTCACATGTGCTCTTGGTGGAGGTGTACTGTTTAAAAGCCTATTTGCATACTATAATTACTCTAATCTTGTCTTCACAGTCCAAATGGGCCCACACTTGGGGGGGCTGTAGTATATTCCTAAATCCTTCGTTTACTACTGGTTCTTGAAAATTCGTCAGTAGACTTTTGAGGTATAATTTGTGTCCGTCTACAAGCATGTGCCAGTGCAGGATTTTCAAGATTTCCATGACACACTCCCATTAGTCATAAAAAATTGTGGGTATTTTCGCATCTTTCTTTCTATATGTGCAGTATTGCTTATTAGTACTATTTAATATTTGATATTGAGGAATATTCTGAGATAAGATGGACAAGTATTTTGTAAGCAATCGTAGTTGTGAACAATCTGTATTTTACCAGTATCCTACCAATGAACCAAAGCCTGCAACCTACTTTAACTACAATTGAGCCTGTGTGATACTCAGTTTTGTATCTGCAAAAATTGCTTCACCCAGGTATTTGTACAAGTTGACTGATTCCAATCATGAATCATCATTTCTGTACATTTGAACCAAGTGGTCAATATTTCGACAACTTTAAAATCATATTCTACTTCTGTTGATGACTCTCCATATGAAATACAGGGCTATTACAAATGATTGAAGCGATTTCATAAATTCACTGTAGCTCCATTCATTGACATATGGTCACGACACACTACAGATACGTAGAAAAACTCATAAAGTTTTGTTCGGCTGAAGCCGCACTTCAGGTTTCTGCCGCCAGAGCACTCGAGAGCGCAGTGAGACAAAATGGCGACAGGAGCCGAGAAAGCGTATGTCGTGCTTGAAATGCATTCACATCAGTCAGTCATAACAGTGCAACGACACTTCAGGACGAAGTTCAACAAAGATCCACCAACTGCTAACTCCATTCGGCGATGGTATGCGCAGTTTAAAGCTTCTGGATGCCTCTGTAAGGGAAATCAACGGGTCGGCCTGCAGTGAGCAAAGAAACGGTTGAACGCGTGTGGGCAAGTTTCACGCATAGTGATGTGAAAGATTCAGTGTTTAAACCTCCTCTACCAAGAAACGTGCCAGAACTGCAAGCTCGCATCAACAATGCTTTCGAACTCATTGATGGGGACATGCTGCGCCGAGTGTGGGAGGAACTTGATTATCGGCTTGGTGTCTGCCGAATCACTAAAGGGGCACATATCGAACATTTGTGAATGCCTAAAAAAACTTTTTGAGTTTTTGTATGTGTGTGCAAAGCATTGTGAAAATATCTCAAATAATAAAGTTATTGTAGAGCTGTGAAATCGCTTCAGTCATTTGTAATAACCCTGTATATGCTTTATTCTCCCTCCCAATTAAACCTCAATCCAGTAATAAATTTCATATGTAGCTCCATTTGATTGTTGTCTTGTTAATAAGAGTGTTGGTGTAATATTGTGTTGAATGCTTTTCAAAGGTGAAGATACACTACTTCTACCCAACTGCCTAGATCCATGACTTTCAGTGTGTCATATGAGAAATTTGTAAGCCGGGTTTTGTACTGTCGATTTTTTTCAAAATCCTTGCTGGTTGGCATGGAATAGGTAAATCTGTTTTGGGCAACTCCTCATGTTTGAGCTTAGAATATGTTCTAAGGTTCTACAACAGATGGTTATCACTGAAACCAGACAGCAGTTTCCTCCCTCTAGAGGGATCCGTCCTAACCACCCAGAATCCCAAATCCTTCACCCTGTTCAGATTCAGTGATGCTGTCTTCTAAATCTGGATTGAGAATGGGGACAGCCTCTTCACATTCCTCCAGAACCTTAACACATTCTCTCCCATTTGCTTCACCTAGTTGTCCTCAACCCAGCAAGCTACTTTCCTCAGTGTTGATCTCCACCTCAAGGATGGCTACTTCAGAACCTCTGTCCATATCAAACCTGCCAACCACCAGCAATACTGTTGACAGATGCCAGGCATTCCAAACAAAGGAGTCTGTTCCATACAGCCTAGCCACCCATAACTGTCACATCTGTAGTGAGAGCAGTCCCCCTCCAAATATTTCAAGAGTCTCGCTGAGGACTTCACAAGCCAAAATTACTCACTCAACCTTGTTCAGAAACAGATCTCCCATGCCTTGTTTCTCCAGTCACCTACCATCTCCCACATATCCACGATCTGGCCACAAATGACCACTTGCCTTCTGACCCAGTACCACATTATACAGGATCAACTGAATCACGTGGAGGGTACAAATGGTACTCAAACTCTTGTCTATGTTTCAAAAAAAGATACCTATATACTCACACAGACTGTATATCTTGGGCTCCAGGATGCATGATTGCTGACTTGGATCTAAGGTACTCTGTAACGCTTGCTTGTGGCTCATCCTTCGGCAGGACAATAGTGTGCTGACCTCAAAGCAGTTTTCTACTGCTCATTATATATTTTTGAGTCGAGGTATAACAAAAAGAATTAAGATAATGAAAATGAGATGGGTGGGACATGTAGCCGGTTGACTAGATAGAAGACAGACCAAGAAAATTTTTGTTTAATTTCAGGAGATAAGAAAAGACCAAGACGACAACCTGACGCAAACTGAGTTAATGACGTTAGAAAACATGCAGGAAGAACATGGGTGTGTAGAGTAAAAGATCATAATGTGCGAAAAAGTCTCTTGAGAAGATCTCCATTCAGCGACATATGTAAAATGGCTGATGATGACACTGATGAGTACAATCTTGAGACTACAGATGTTAATGATTGTGTATTTAATACTGATGCAGCATAATAATCTAGGATGAATGAAAACTGAGGAAAACTAGAGATGTTAAGCATGGGGAACGCAGCATTCATTGTCACCCCAGTGGGTGCAATTTCTGTCTGTGTTCTTTCATGACTATTGTATAGTGTGTAAAAATTTTTCCAGTAATTTACATTAGAAAAACAGTGCTCAATAAGGAGAAGTGGCTGTCAACAATAAATAAGTGTGCTGAATAGTCTCTTATGATGCGTTTAGCTCCCACTGTAATCTGTGTACTCAAATTATTTGGAGCTTTGTGGCTCTAGCTAATAAATCTCTGTTTCCAACTGTGCAATGCCTCGGGTGATAAGGCTATTAAATTTGAAACCAGAAACTTTGGTCAGTAATTCTTTGCTTGCTGTACTGAGTCATTTAACTGAACAGAAGTTGTTAACTGCCTATAAATTTGTTCTTCGTAAAACATCCTCCACAGAGAAAGCAATGCAAGACCTCAAACATGAAGTGCTGGCAGAGCTAAATAATAAAAACTGTAGTGTTGGTATATTTTGTGCCCTTGCCAAAGCGTTATATTGTGTGAGTCACAAAATTCTACTTGACAAACTGAAGTGTTATGGCATTAATGGCATAGCACCCATCATGTATGGATAATAGAAAGCAGAAGGCCTCACTGACAGACTATCAAGGAATGAAACTGATGTGAGAATGGGATAACATTTAGTTGTCTGCCTGTGTGCTGTGCACTCAAGTTTAGTGAGCTACTGTTCATATAACAGTTTGTGCTTGTCGTTTTGCATTGTTTGTCATATCAGCTTCAGTGTCGTCTAAAAGTCACCGGAGTCAAATGAAAACTTTAAAAGCATAATTAAAAATCAATATTTTGCACCATTGTTCTGTGAGTTGGCAGTAGCATTACCAGTGATACAAGGAATGCTCTACAGGCAGCAGACTACTACAGACCAGGGAAACACGGCCTCAATACCGGTTCAAAATAGCTGACCTACCTGCGACATGCGTCAAGGAAGAACAGCATTCGAACCTATTGAAATCCATCGGTGAATGAAGGTCCAATATGGTGATGCACATTTATTACTGCAGCAAGTGGATGAGTGGAGAAGAATGTTCAGAAGTGGTGTGACTTCCGTGACAGATGCTCAGTACCCAGGTCAGGCAAACTGCATTGTGACAACAGGATCTAATGCAGCATTTGAAGTGATTGTGATGGAAAATCACCATGCAACAATGGATGAAATAACCACAAATGTGAACATTATGTGTGGTTCAGCACATCAGGTCATTCGTGAAGTGTTCAAGTTTCACAAAGTGTATGTAAGACGGGTACCGCAGGAGCTCATTCGAGAACTGAAACGGCAACATGTTGATGTCTGGGAAGAGCTTTTGCAGCGTTTTGGAGCAGGTGATGGCTTCTTTGCAAGAACTGTTACAAGCGATGAAATCTGTGTACTATCACCAACCCGAAACAAAGAGAGCAAGCCAGGAATGGTGTCATTCCTTATCACCAAAACACAAGAAGTTCTGGATGTAGCTATCTGGAGGGGTGGTTTTGTTGACTCTCTTTTGGGATGAAAGGTGTATTGTCTTAGAACACCATTACCAGTGTGTTATATTCCAATATGTTAAAAAGTCTGCTTTGGCCCGGAATAAAATCAAACTGACATGGACTTCTGATTACAGATATCATTTTGCAACACGACATTGCTCAACTTCGTGCTATCTATGCAACACCTGCAACGGTCGATGACCTGCACTTTGGTACTCTGTATTCACTAGATCTCACACCGAGTGATTATCACATGTTTGGACCACTCAAAGAGCGATGGAAGGAAATAAATTTCATCCCAATGAAGAAGTGCAGCAGATGGTGCATACGTGGCTGCGTAGAAAACCAAAAGAATTTCCTCCCTCCCTCCCTCCCTCCCTCCCTCCCTCCCTCCCTCCCTCCTCCTCCAACGAATCTGTTTGCTTCCTGTGTGTTGCAGGAAGTGTGTTGAACAACAGAAAGACTGTTGAAAAATGATACACTTGTCTTCCACTTTTGTTCAATAAAAAATGAAAAAAATACTTAAAGTTTTCATTTAACCTCCCTCTTATTTTGAGTGTATCGTAGTTTTAGTAGTATGGATTTGTGCCACCTGAAATGACACATTCAGGCCATTTGAAAGTTGTAGACCAACCAGCTGGTAGACATCAGGGCTTGTTTTCATCTGTATTGTTTACCTTTTGTTTTCATTTGAATTGTATTAATAGGATGGATAGGTAGCATGCACGCTATGTATGGATCCAGAAGAAGATGGCCATAGTTCGCAAATAGCTGAAGATGCTGTTGGTGGCTGTCAGCTCTCTGCAAGCTGTTGCCTCAGGGTGTAATAGCATCTGAGAAACTGGAACATCAAATGGGACACCTCAGGTGTTACCCATTTCGGCCGCAGGCTCAGCTGCTGAGGCACTTTCCAGCATTTCCAACATTTGGCAACGTTGCTTGCCATAGAGTGAATGATAGGTTATAGTGCTTTTGTGTTGCTCGTGGTGGAGAGTCAGTGCGTGAACTGGGCAACTGGCTTCACTCATTCACCCTGTGAGTGGACAAGTGGCTACACTTCAGCAAGATCTGAGCAGGCATGTGGGAGGGGGAGGGGGGTTGTTAGTTATCGGGAACTCCCAATGTTAAGCAAGTTATGGAATTCCTTAGGGAAATAGTGTCCAGGATTGGAAAGAATTCCATTGTATGCTCATATGTCTGCCAGGTGGCCTCATCTGAGATGCAGAGGCAGGGCTTCAGTGATGGCTCACATCGTGGTTAGTGATCCCTGTCGCTTTGGTTCTGAGGTCATCCTCAGTTTTTATGGACAACTGGGGAGGTGATGAAGACTGCTGGCCTTGCTCACAGAATGTGAACAGAGTTTACAATATGCAGTATAGTACCCGGAACTGATTTGGTCCTTTGGTTTGGAGCTGACTGGAGAGACCGAGCCAGAGGCTCCATCGATTCGTTGTCAGTCTTGGCTGCAGATTTCTGGGCCCACATGATGGGATAGAGCACTGAAGGACTCCTTTTGGTAGGTCAGTGGTGCACTACACTGAAGAAGCAACTATTCGGTTAGCAGCGTATTTGGGCAGTGCAATTATGGGCTTTTTAGGCTAGACAGTTTGAGGTCATCTGATGAACACTCTCCAATTGATACACAGAGAATGAAATCAGATCTCGTACAAAGTAAAGACACTATGAATGTTAAAATTTTGGCAATAAATCGTTGAAGCATTTGTAATAAAGTCCTGAATTTACAACTGCTCAGGAAACCTATCATATTCAGTTATACTAGAGTGAGTCAGATATAAGCCAGATTTTTTTTTTATATGACTGTATTTAACCTTCAGAAAAATTCATACACAGGAACTTATTTTTCTATATAGTCTCCTGCATGGGAAACACATTTTTCCCATGGATAAACAATTTCTTGATCCTGTTTTTGTGAACTGAATGTGGCTGTGACAGCAGCCTGTTGCACACAAACACTTTAATAACATCATGAAATCTATGTCCTCCAAGTGCTTCCTTTAGAGGTTCAAACAAATGAAAATTATGGGGTGATAAGCCTGGGCTACAGGTAGGATGTTTTAGTGAGGTCCAGAACAATTCTTGAAAATTTTGTGCTCTGCAGTGAAAAGAGGCATCCATCATGTGAAAACTTTCCAAAATCCAAGATTATCAGTAATGATTGCCTGAGCACTACCATAGCTTATGGTACCTCAGTAGCAATTTCAGCAACTGTTATTCAGCAATTATCTTCAGTAAGCTGGCTGACAGCATGAATATTCTCCTCAGTCCTGCTGATCCTCAGACTCCGTCAGCAAGTTGAAGTCACAAGAGATTTTTCCTCAGAAAAACTGTTTGTGCCATCCGTACACTTGAGTCTTTCTCAGGGTGTTACTCCCAAACTGTGCTACAAGCCTTTTCTAAATTTCAGGTGCTTTTTACGCATGAAACTTAATTAAATAATATGTTGTGCAGCAAGTGATGCTACCTCTTGCTCTGACACTGTGCTTCTGTCTAAAGAAATGTTATGAAAATGTTTTAGCTGCATAGGACAATCACTGGGAACAAAAGCAACAGTGAGCAGAGATCATACTGCTCTCCAATTACAATAAAACATGTGAAACAAAAAGTCCAGTTTATATTTGGTTCACCCTTGTGCTTGGAACTGAAAGTGGTTGAAACCTGAAGTACAAAGGTCTGAAATATTTAATGAAGGATGGAAAGTACATTCAAAAGATGAGTTAAACACAGGTGGGCGAGTGTTTTTTTTTCCTGTTGACGAAAATATTGTGTCTGTTGAAGTCAAAATAGGGCCAGATTGTAAATTTATCGGGATGCGCCTAACTGACCTAGGGGAACTCAAGTTAATCAGTTACAGAATCGTTCAAAGAAAGTCTACACTCAGTAGTGCAGAAGTACCCCAGCCATGCAATATTATTTGGCTGGCAACATTAACCTATCAAGTATAGACTAGGACATCTATGGATTCATTAGAGGTGGTACAGTTAATCTTGTGAAGTAGATCTGAACACATTTTCTAAGAACTAACTTGAGCTACTAGTTTGACAATGCATTGGCATTGGAAATATTTAGACCTTGTAGTTACAAACATGTCTGACCATAACCAACCATGTTAGTACAGAGACAGGGACTAGTGATCATGATGTCATCATAGAGATGTCTGTTACTAACATTAATAAATCCATGAAGAAGGCTAGGAAAGTTTTTATGCTGGAAAGAGTAGATAAGCAGTTATTAGCATCCTACTTAGGCAATCATCTAGTTCCATTATGACAGATGTAGAGGAATTTATGCAAAAGTTTAAACTGATTGTAAATTGTGCTCCGGAGAAGACTGTGCCAATTAATTGTGTTAAGGATGGAAAAGACCTACCGTGGTTTAATAACAAAATTCATGAAATGCTGAGGAAGCAGAAGTTGTTGCACATTTAGTTCAAAATGCAGAAATTCTGACGAACAAAAGTTGGTAGAGATTTGTTCATAAATAAACAGATCAATGTGCGAAGCACACTACTACCTCCACCACCATACATGAGTGGAAGATCTTGCTGAGAACCTGAGAAAATTCTGGCCCGTTGTAAAACCTCTGAGCAGTCTCAAGGCTTCTAATCAATCAGTTATCAGACAGTCTGCTGTGGCAACAAAAGACAGTAAAAGGGATGAAGTTTTCAGTTTTGCATTTTAAAAAATCAATTCATGCAAGAGCAAGAGAATTGTACAGTCATACCATTGTTTAACTGCTGCACAGACTCCTGTATGTGGGATACAGAAATAGGCAACCTTGGTGTTGAGAAGCAGCTGAGAGGTGGAAACAAATATTTCGTCAAGTCAAAATGGAATCTGAATTCGGTTTTACAGAGAGGACTTTTCAGATTTTTCTCTCTTCTTGCCTTTTATTTGTAATGAATAATATTTTGTTGCAAAGCCCCCAAGTGAATGGAAAGGAACACAGGTGTGTCCTGGTGAAAGAAGGGTAAAAGAGCAGACCTGCAAAATTACAGACCAGTATAATTAACATCAGTTTGCTGCAGAATTGTTAGACATGTCCTAAATTTGAATATAATTTCCTTTGCACAGAGAAGCTTCCATCCATAAATCTGCATGGATTGGGAAAGCATCACTCGTGGGGAAACTTGGTTTGCCATATGATGTCCTGCAAATCATAGACGAAGGGCAAGAAGCAGTTTCCATATTCCTAGATTTCTCGAAAGCATTTGACACAGTGCCTCATTACAGACTCTTAACGAAGCTCAGAGTATAAGGAATAGGATCCAGAAATGTGAGTGGCTTGAAGACTTCTTAAGCAACAAAAACTAGCATGTTGTCTTAGATGGCAAGTGTTCATCAGGGATGAGAGTGTCATCGAGAGTGCCCCAAACAAATGTGATAGGATCACTTGTTTATTATATACATAAATTATCTGATATACTGAGTAAGCAGCAATCTCTGACTGTTCGCTGATGACACTGTAGTGTATGGGAAATTATCATCATGGTGCGACTGTAGTAGAATACATGATGACTTGGACAGAATTTATATTTGATGTGATGAATGGCAGCTTGCTCTAAATGTAGAAAAATGTAAGTTAATTGAGGTGAGTAGCAAAAATAAACCTTTAATTTTCAAATATATTATCAGTGGTGTGGTCCTTTACTCAGTCACAGAAATTAAATATCTAAGTGTAATCAATTAAAACCTACTCGGTTTACAAGCCACATCATTTTGAATAAAACACTCGAGCTTTCGATGGCTCTCTCTGCTATCATCATCAGGAGTTGAAATCACTGACCGTCATGACGGGCATGGTTTTCTGTGTACATAGAAGTAATGGCAACGTCTGGAACCTTCCAGATAGGGCCAGAGTAGAACATGTGCGGAAGGCAAGTTGGGCAGCTCCTAGCAGCTCTGCCGTACCACAGAATTGAATGACATTCCTTGTCCACGTGGCTGGTGCCACATTGGAAAATGCCACTCCCATGTCCCTACAACATCAAGTGTTTATCTTTGCTTTTGCTCAATGTCCAAAGCCGGACTCCATGCCCTGCTAAGTGTGTCACCCTGGTCTCTGTGAAAATTGTTGCTGTTTATTCTTACTTTGGCTGCTTCTTTGATAAAAGACTACCACTGCAATGTTGTTTGAGCCAAAACTCTCATTTATTCAAACTTAGTTTTATGCCTGTTTTCTAGGCAATGTTCAGCCATGGCCAACTTCTCAAGTTCCCTTTGTTTAATATTTTATGAGTAGAATGTTCTGCACAACACTCGGCAACATTGTGAATGGTTTGACCTATGTAAATGCCACCACATTCACACAGAACACCATACATGCCAGAAATTCAGAGACCTGTGTTATCTTTAACGAGGCCTAATGTACCCCTTATCTTGCAGGCAGACCGGAACACTGGTTTCAATCCATGCCTCTTCAGCACATGCCCTGTCTTGCCAATAGTGAATCAGCGGAAGAGGCCAAGCTGGCTGCATTTCTTCCATGCCATGGAACTCTCATTAGTAACTTGTTCTACTTATTATCAGACTATCTAGATTAAGGAATAGAAAAGTTCTGCTAACTACATAGTAGGTAGGAGTGTTTGCTGTAAAGCTGTGTGAAAAGTAGTAATGTACTGTAAATAGGATTCAGCATTGACAGACATGGGTAAACATTTTCTTGAAAAAATACCATTGTAAATATTAATCTAACAGTAGGATACACAAAGCTGCCACTTAGTGTAGTTAAGGCTGCAGTAGTTTCTTTCAAAGTGATAGCTTTCTTTCAGATTTACTTGACTAAATTTAGCTGGCATAAACACGAATAACATGAAGTAGTAAGCCCTAGAGTGGTAGATTACTGTCAATACAGGTAAGTTTCCATGATTACTTTGTCTGTTTTTCACGTATACTATGACTTGTTCCACATTCCTGAGGGCTCTCCTGGGAACTACAAAATATGACGGGTGGCTGGATGGATGGATGAATTAATTAATTAATTAATTAATTAATTTCTAAATTGGTTGTAGCTTATGCTCATAAATATGGTTCCATACAATTAAATATTAAATCATGTAATGTGTCTTATCTCCTAGGTTGCAAGAAAAAGAGTACATGCAGATTGTAAACATATACAAGAAAGATCGTTCGGCTCAGACATTTTTATCAGCTTACAATTACGATGATATTGCAGTTGCTGTATTAAACAGAAATTCTACAAGTGTATGGGGAATTTCGCCTCCAGATCAGCAGCGACTTATTGATGAAGTTTCAGAAGGTGAGCTTCAGACTTTTTTCCAATATATCTGCAGTTTTCATTTTAAAATTGTTGTCATGATATTTGATTACTTACATGTAATTTATAGGTCATTGCTCAACAAATTACTTACTTATCTTTATGGCCTGTGACTGTTTTCACTTAAATGTCGCTAGTAGTATGCTTAAGAAGTTTTGGAACTGAGAGTCCTTCATGAGTCATTCGGAAATAAGAAGGTGAGATTTGGTTAAATTCCCAGTTCATTGTTAAGTTTCAATATGTCAGTGAGTTTAATCTCTTAATAGTTGTTTGTAAGATTTCTGTGAATTTATTTGGACGTGAACTGTAAATATGGTGAGGTGATGTCCTTAGTAAAATATGGATAATGGAAGGAATGAAGGTAGCAACTCAAGTGTATAGCTGATGCATCAAATTATCGATAAGTGTATAAATGAGACCAAGAATGTTGCAGACCTTTCTTAAAAATTATTCTACACAATTAACAGGATACACATACACATACATACATACACACTCACATCTGCACGGCTAGGTTTTTCTGACATTGCAGCTTCACTAGGGTGACAGGTATGACAGGTGAAATGGGTGAGGGGAGAAAATAATTGCAGATCAGGAGGGAGTGTTGGGGTAGGTGTACAACAGCTCAAAGAAAGCAGCGGCAACTGCAGAGGACAGGAATGTGGTACCTGCAGAGTCACTTTTGTGAATTGTTGGTATTGTGCACAGTGCACAATGAAATGGAGGAGCGAACTGGCATAGGAAAATATAATAAAGGAAGGAGGAGACTGTGGAGAGGAGGGTGTGGTTGAAGGATGAGTCAAGTAAGCAAGTAAGGGTCATGAGATCAGGCATGGAAATGGGTGTAGGAGATGTGGTAGCAGAGATAGAGAGGCCAGGAAGATTGCAGGATTGTTTGATGTTTCGTGAGGAAAATTCCCATCTATACTCCAGAGAAGCTGATGTTAGGGTGGGAGACATAGATCCAAATGGTATAGATTGCGAAGCACCCATTGAGATCAGCATGATGTGCTCAGAGCAGCACATTCTGCCACTTGGTCATAGTTTGGAATTGCTCATTTATTTGGGTGGCATTATAGGATAGACTAGAATGTTTTTTAGATTGGATGGACAATAGAATACCATTTTGGGAGGGGTGAGAAGGCTTTTATGTAGAGTATTCCTCATTTTCAGATGCAATTATACATAGTCAAAGTCCTGACAAAAGGTACGGCTGTTCCAGGCCAGGGTGATGAGGGGGGTGGACCTTTGCAGCTAGTTTGATTTATTAATACAGATCACAATTTTATACAAACAGTTTTCATATAGTCATCATTTCATAGAGAAAATATCTTTGACATGTTTCACCTGCTAGTGTATCACCAAGTTTAAGATACATGTAACATGCACAAACATTTTGGCTTAGGTTTTGCCTTGAGTGTTACTGATATCAAGTGAAACAACAAGCTTACTGTTACCAGTCACTATTAATTTAGTTCTTCAATGCACTTCAGAGATTTGAAACTCCGTCACCAGGTGGATTTATGTTAATTAGTTATGTTTCCATGAATTTCCCATATGAACAATGGAATGGTCCTACTCACAAAAATGCCAGCAGTTTGTACCCTCCTTCAGCTTGAGAGTATACATATCAGTTTATATTACAAATTGTATTTTATCTGCATATTATTTTAAAGCAGTATCAATTAGTATTTCAACCTATACCTACTTACAACATATAACAGTTGTAATCTTAACAACACGCAGCTCTGGCATAACTCGCAAAACTCAACAGATCTACCCAAAAGCCAACAGTTTGTACCCCATGTCGGCCTGATAATACATAATTTGTATCTGTTTATATTATTAAGAGTTTATTTACCTAACTATCCTTAATTCCTCATCATTGTATTAATTCAACATTTACTTAGACAATGTAATAGATGTAAGTCTAACAGACCCACAGCTTTGGCATAACCAGAGCTTTGCGCTCCTTCTATCACTCCTTTCATCCTCTCTCTCTGAATCCCAACATAAATTGTTAAATGTGTAACTTTGTCACTGTGGACAGCAGAATTATTACACTTAATGTTTTCAATATGTCACCTGATTACATAAATGAGTACAAAGTTTATATAGCTTAAGCTTCACAGAAAAGGATTCATGTACCAATTGAAATATTTATTCAAATATATCTATTCATCTACTCAACCAAAGATCTCCACAATACTTTAAGACTTACTCTGAAATAATGGTTTTGTTTTGTTATATGTTCTTTGTATAATATTTCTGTTTTTCATATGTTCTTAACATCTCTCAGCTTTTAGACTCTGTCTTTGTTTACAAAGTGTGTGAGTTTTCATGTGATGTATTACGACAGAGAAAGGAGTGCGACCACTGGAGGCATTCTATTTTAGTTATTTTATTTGCACATTTGCAGTCAAATAATTCCATATAACCGTGTTCTGAAATAGTGTTTTTGTTTCTCTACTAGACAGTGCCAAAGGTTTACAAAACCCTTTATATACATTAGAAAAATATCATTATAATAGAGGGAAACATTCCACGTAGGAAAAATATATCTAAAAACAAAGATGATGTGACTTACCAAATGAAAGTGCTGGCAGGTCGACAGACACACAAACAAACACAAACATACACACAAAATTCAAGCTTTCGCAACAAACTGTTGCCTCATCAGGAAAGAGGGAAGGAGAGGGAAAGACGAAAGGAAGTGGGTTTTAAGGGAGAGGGTAAGGAGTCATTCCAATCCCGGGAGCGGAAAGACTTACCTTAAGGGGAAAAAAGGACGGGTGTACACACACACACACACACACACACACACACACATATCCATCCACACATATCCATCCACACATATACAGACACAAGCTTGTGTGGATGGATGGATGTGTGTGTGTGTGTGTGTGTGTGTGTGTGTGTGTGTGTGCGCGCGCGCGAGTGTACACCCGTCCTTTTTTCCCCCTAAGGTAAGTCTTTCCGCTCCCAGGATTGGGATGACTCCTTACCCTCTCCCTTAAAACCCACATCCTTTCGCCTTGCCCTCTCCTTCCCTCTTTCCTGATGAGGCAACAGTTTGTTGCGAAAGCTTGAATTTTGTGTGTATGTTTGTGTTTGTTTGTGTGTCTGTCGACCTGCCAGCACTTTCATTTGGTAAGTCACATCATCTTTGTTTTTAGATATATTAGAAAAATATCATGTGTACATGCAGAATAAGAAGTGCTTTGGAGGAAAAAATATAAATAGCATTCAGAAAACCATATATTTGTGATCTTGTCACATGATAGTCATTGATGTATTCAGAATAATATATTGTTGTGTTATGTATCAAGAATTGTAAACTTCGCTGTTTTTGTATATTTCCAACAACTCATTTGATGTTTATTATTATTATACACCAAAGTTGTAACACATCTCACATATCATATTAATCCACAGAGATCCGCCTCATTGTGAAGGTCTAAGTCTTCGAATCATATCATGGAGATAAGTTAAATAGTGACTGGTAACACTGAACTTATTGTTTCATTTTAAAAACCAACTTCTTAAGTATCTAACTTTAGGTAAAGACTTTGGAAATACATTTCATTTATTGAATGTATCTTCACACTAACTAGGACATCAGAATGAATTTAATAATATGGTTAATGCTTTATATACATAAGTCTGTGTGTTCAAAGTTGGCATTGCAAAGTTAATACATATTATTCCTAAAACAGAGTCTGGCATGGCTGGCACAAAGAAGATCATCTTTTTTAGCATGCATTTAATATCCAATACTTTTTTAAAGAATCACTATGACAGAAACCTTCTTTTTACGTGGCTACAAAAGATGTGTTCTCTCATCCCAATACTCTTTATTTCATCTTAATATATTGTTTGAAAGGTCATCTTCAGTGTCAGTTTGCTGCATTTAACTAATTATCAACTCCATTAGTGAGCTTCTAATCGTTTCTGACGACACGAGACAGTGTGGTACTGGGGTGCAAGACTCACACGTCTCTCGCAGTTGACTTACGTATTGTGTGTAGCCGATCTTCTCCTCGGGTCAGATGGCTATGTCGATCTTCACAAACTCTTCTTCCCCAAAGACTATAGCTGGTTAAAGGAATTTCAAAATAGACTTGTTTTCTACTCTAGAATTATTCTGTACTCTCAGGATACTTTTTGTTCAACTCTGTTATATTTTCATCTCCACAATAAAATAACTTCACAAGTTTCACATAATCATTCAACTCTCACACGTCAACTCCATCTTGGACCATTAGATACTAACAGATACAATTACAATATGCTTGGTTTAATAACCACTATAAAACCAGTTCTTGCTTCTAGCAAGTCCAACACCAGAAAATCAAAATGTAAGTGTCTTTAGTTCAATACATAATTCATTTGTTCACAACAAATATAGTCATTACACCATCAAGGAATAAAGCATGCTTGCTCCTTGTATTGGACATACAGTTTCTATGGCATGAGCAGCAAATACTTGCCCACGCCAATCAACCATCACTATTGCAGTATTCTCCCGATACATGTCCATCCTGCACACACACAGAAACCGGCAATGAGGTTGACACACCTCCACTCTCTCACCCTCGTACTTAAAATATCAGGTGTTCGAGATGGTGGAAACTCAGTGTCTCTAGAACTTACACCGAAATTCTCAAGGCACTACATGCTCAAGTTTGACTTTTCTGTAGAGCATCCTAAAGTACTAACAAATCATTATTCAGAAAGTGTACCTACACTCTTCCAGAACTAACAGTGTTGTTAGTATTTCATTTTCACTCTTTGTAATCAGCAAAATTTTTGTTCCTGCTGCATCATGATCCAAAACTGATTGTAATCTCAAGGATCGGGACACATTTGAGTATGCCTGCTGACTACAAATTCAGAAACTGTTGACACTGAAACTGATGTGTTTATATTTTTGCTGTCAGTTTACTTCAAATTTCTTCAATTTCCATTGTGATTCAATCCATTAACAAAAGTCCCAAGAGAAAAGATATTATTGTAATTATTCGTAAAGTAATGAGGACCCAAAATATGGAAATATATTTCCCTTGCTGTCATTTTCAGTGAAGTTTTTAATTTACTCAAAATGGCAACAACCATTACAGACTCTTCAAATTTTAAATGATTCTTTCCTCTTATAACACAATGAGGACTACTTTCTGACACTTGAGACTGAATCAGAATATGTAACTTCTGTTGGCAAAAGCCAGGTCTGTTTCTAGCAAAGGATGTGGTCTGTTTCCTATGTCACAGCAGGTAGGCTTTTTCCCCTACCCCTTCATGTAAGTTGGCAACAGTCCTATTTTTTGTAGTCAAAAGCTAGAGGGGTTGCCTTTGAAGCCTTAAATGCTCAGAGTGCCACCATGTCATCCCCCAGGTAGTTTGAGCTTTGATAAGGATGAACAGATTCAGCTCCGTTAACATTGTAGAGTCACTTTATTATGGGCACTTACTACCTCGCACTTATAGTAACAGTTTAACTGCTGTCACCTCGAACAGAACATACAGATGTCATTCACAAACAGGCAATGCCTCATTCGGTTTGGTGGGTGCCACTATCTTGCACTATAGCCACAAAATGGCGATACCAGCCATGTAAAAAGGGTTGACTGTGACCTGTCCCTTTTGTCCCATGGGATGGTACCTTGTGGTTCAGTACACTCGGTGTAACTGAATTCTTTCATTCAGTCTTCACCTAGCACATCACTGGCATCTGTATAGTCCAAAGATCTTTGTATCAGGTTATGTGGTTTCTGTGCACTTTTGCTAAGGTGTCTGTACATGTAGTCTGTGGCCTTTAGTGTTGCTTAATGTCAGTGAAGGTGGCCCTCAGCTGAATGCTGTCTAACTATATCTTCACCACCTCTGCAAACTGGGACACATTCCTTTAATGCTAGTTGCCTGGAGTGGGAGTACTGTTAACAACCAGTGAGAAGGGCAGCACAGTATCATCTTCAGTCCAGTGAGATTAATTGAAGTGCATGTGGTCTTGGGAATTTGGAAAATTTGTGGAGAAATTTTCACCATAGACAGAAAAAGCTTTATTTTATATAAATTACTGCAGTTTGCATCTAGAGCATTATTAAATTTATTTATTTACAATCATAATTTTGTTTATTGTACCATAGTCAGTTTGTAGCTCTTATGAAGTGTGTCAGATGCATATTTGTTCATCTCCAGTTGTGGAAAATTAGAAAGGAAGGTCTGGCCATTCAGACAGCTGGATGAAAGGGACACCCCCTCATGTGAGGATGAATGGAGACAAAATGATGATGAAGCCATCAGAGTACAATAGTACATAGTTAAGCATGGTGGCAGCTTCAGTCCAGAGAGATTGAACAGTATGAGAAGTAAAGATGGGTTAAGGGATAGAGAAAAGAGAATTGAAATGAACAGAGCAATTAAGAGCTAGGAGGAAAGTGATGAAGAAGAAGGAGAAATCAAAAACAAAGAGAAATATTAAGATAAAAAAGTAGTAATGTAATAATTCTCCATAAGAAAGCAGTAATAAGTCCACAAACTAGAATACTTTTTTTTTACTGTTATACGTATTATGACAGGTACTTGGAACTTTGGCTGCTGAGGCTAAGTATTGACTAACCATTCTGTCGCCTTGTAATTAAATCTTAGAATTGCTGTCTCTTTGTGTCTCATAAGTGGCAGGAAGGTGAATAGAAACCCCCATTACAAAGCCTGAAAAGGATATAGGACAAATTTCTTTTGTAATTTCATGTTCTGCCCTTGACTGGAATCTGAAGACAAATCTCCACCTGCAGTTGGTTACCTTTGTTTCTGAAATATAATGGTTCATTAATTGTGAATATGAACTAATTAGTTAATATAAACAACATATTTTTAAGCTTTAAATACTCCTTTTCTTGTTTCAGAGCGTGACATTGTTATAAAGTTACTGTGGACTGTGAAAAGAAACACAAATGATCCTTCAACAAGTGGAATTATCACTGACTCAAAGGATTGGGTTATTCAGGGGCGAGTAAATAATGTCAGAAATCCAGAACTTGATAAGTTGCTAAAGCTGCTGAAAGGAGACAAAGGAGAAAATTATGTTGTGTTGCATGATGTGCTTCCAAAATTTTTAAAAGTTACAAATAGGGAGACAGCTACGCCTGTGACGCAATTTATGTATGGGAATGGTATGTATAACTCTTAATATTCTTTCACCTTTCATAAATGTTTTTAATTTTTTTTTTTCAAGTACTATAACAGAAGGAAACATATCTGAACTTTGACAGTTATACTAGTGATTGAAGTGTCAAAATTGTCAGTCACAAACTTACAATTTGTGAACCTGACAGACTTGTTCAAAAATTGAGATAATTAATTATGCAGCACAGTACTATGTACTACATTTTATAAGAAGTAATAATTGTGCTTAGATCTGTTTTGTGTACTTGAAAAGCCCAGATCTAAAACAGCTGAGTGTACTACTTACATTTTAGTTATTTTGATACTTGTAACAACAAAGTGCTTATCTCACTAAGGCTATTACTAAATCATCTTACTTTCATTGGTCAGACAACCCTATGCAACACATGCTGGACAAGGACAGAACACCCATAGGTAATGCTGCGTAATTACAACAAAATGGAAGGGATAGATTGTTACCCATCACATAAGGAGACATTGAGTCACAGATAGGCACAGTGGAAAAGAATTCTAGAAATGCTCAACTTTTATACTTAGTCTATGATCAGATGTAGAAAACTCACACACAGTCTCACAAACACAACTCTTACACAGTATTTCTAGAATTCTTTTTCACTGTGTCTGTCTGTGACTCCATACCTTCTCTATGTGACAGGTAGATCTATCCTTTCCATTTTTTACTTATTCCATCGTGGATTTTCCATTATGTGTGCAGTTATTGTGATAATATCAATACTATAAAAGTATACATTAGGACAAAGCAGGCTCGTTGCCACTGTGATTGTTTTATATGAGATCGGTGTCTGAATGGCGCGCACTCACCTTCTGATGTTTAGGGTATAAGATATAAGTTTAATATTAAGTGTGAAAATCTGGATAAAGTTAGATTTGGCAATACTAAAATGTAACAGTAATGCACACCATCTTATGCTCTCCCCCTGCCCGATTCCTCCTCCAAATAAGCATCTAATTCCGTTTTATTCATAGAACAAATAGTTTATGAACATTCACTCTTCTATTCTATTCTTCTCTTCCATTACATCTTACTAGCCTCTGAAAGCTGCCCCACCTCCCGATATCGCTGTATACAACACATTATTTCCATTATCTGTACCAGAGGGATGGTGTGTTGCTTCCATCTGCATAGTGTAATCATCACCAGCTTGCATTTTTTCATTTGACCTAGCATTATGGGTCTGCCATTATCACAGCTGTTGTCTTGGTGTAGCTTTTTATGACATACTTTGTCATTTTCTGAAGCACAATTTGATTTCCCGAGGATCAATATTAATTACTTGCTCTTTCTGAGTGTCAAAAATTGTACTGTGTAGATTATAATTTGTAAAAAAGCTGTAGTTTTATATCTATACTTAAAAATGTTTCTCTATGTGTCATAAATTAAGAAATTATTCATGGAACATGAAATGTTCTGGTGATCTTTTCCAAAACAAATGTCATCCTATCCCACAGATATCATTGTCTGAAAAAAAGGAATGTTGTACTTATTTTGAATCTTTCATGAGACTCAACTAGAGTAGCATATTTCAGGTACTGGAGTTTCAGAAAAAAATCATTTGCCACATGTTTACTGTGCTGGTAGAATATCGTGATCAAGGAAATTATGTAGGCTGTAGGTTGCAGTAGGTACTGGGAGATGAAAAAGCTTGCACAGGATAGAGTAGCATGGAGAGCTGCATCAAACCAGTCTCAGGACTGAAGACCACAACAACAACAACGAAATTATGTCTGTTAACTAGAAGAATGGGTAGCTTTGAGGGATGAAGTAGTGAAGGCAGCAGAGGATCAAGTAGGTAAAAAGATGAGGGCTAGTAGAAATCCTTGGGTAACACAAGAAATATTGAATTTAATTGATGAAAGGAGAAAATATAAAAATGCAGTAAATGAAGCAGGCAAAAAGGAATACAAGCGTCTCAAAAATGAGATCGACAGGAAGTGCAAAATGGCTAAGCAGGGATGGCTAGAGGACAAATGTAAGGATGTAGAGGCTTATCTCACAAGGGGTAAGATAGATACTGCCTACAGGAAAATTAAAGGGACCTTTGGAGAGAAGAGAACGACTTGTATGAATATCAAGAGCTCAGATGGAAACCCAGTTCTAAGCAAAAAAGGGAAAGCAGAAAGGTGGAAGGAGTATATAGAGGGTCTATACAAGGGCGATGTACTTGAGGACAATATTATGGAAATGAAAGAGGATGTAGATGAAGATGAAATGGGAGATACGATACTGCGTGAAGAGTTTGACAGAGCACTGAAAGACCTGAGTTGAAACAAGGCCCCCGGAGTAGACAACATTCCATTAGAACTAATGACGGCCTTGGGAGAGCCAGTCCTGACAAAACTCTACCATCTGGTGAGCAAGATGTACGAAACAGGCGAAATACCCTTAGACTTCAAGAAGAATATAATAATTCCAATCCCAAAGAAAGCAGTTGTTGACAGATGTAAAAAATTACCAAACTATCAGTTTAATAAGTCACAGCTGCAAAATACTAACACGAATTCTTTACAGATGAATGGAAAAACTTTTGACAATGTTGACTGGAATACTCTCTTTCAAATTCTAAGGGTGGCAGGGGTAAAATACAGGGAGCGAAAGGCTATTTACAATTTGTACAGAAACCAGATGGCAGTTATAAGAGTCGAGGGGTGTGAAAGGGAAGCAGTGGTTGGGAAGGGAGTAAGACAGGGTTGTAGCCTTTCCCCGATGTTGTTCAATCTGTATATTGAGCAAGCAGTAAAGGAAACAAAAGAAAAATTCGGAGTAGGTATTAAAATCTATGGAGAAGAAATAAAAACTTTGAGGTTCGCCGATGACATTGTAATTCTGTCAGAGACAGCAAAGGACTTGGAAGAGCAGTTGAATGGAATGGACAGTGGCTTGAAAGGAGGATATAAGATGAACATCAACAAAAGCAAAATGAGGATAATGGAATGTAGTCGAATTAAGTCGGGTGATGCTGAGGGAATTAGATTAGGAAATGAGTCACTTAAAGTAGTAAAGGAGTTTTGCT
This sequence comes from Schistocerca piceifrons, assembly GCF_021461385.2. Classification (NCBI taxonomy): domain Eukaryota; kingdom Metazoa; phylum Arthropoda; class Insecta; order Orthoptera; family Acrididae; genus Schistocerca; species Schistocerca piceifrons. The sequence continues at coordinate 591,332,658 of NC_060142.1, read as the reverse complement.
ATTTGGGGAGCAAAATAACTGATGATGGTCGAAGTAGAGAGGATATAAAATGTAGACTGGCAATGGCAAGGAAAGCATTTCTGAAGGAGAGAAATTTGTTAACATCGAGTATAGATTTAAGTGTCAGGAAGTCATTTCTGAAAGTATTTGTATGGAGTGTAGCCATGTATGGAAGTGAAACATGGACGATAAATAGTTTGGACAAGAAGAGAATAGAAGCTTTCAAAATGTGGTGCTATAGAAGAATGCTGAAGATTAGATGGGTAGATCACATAACTAATGAGGAAGTATTGAATAGGATTGGGGAGAAGAGAAGTTTGTGGCACAACTTGACCAGAAGAAGGGATCGGTTGGTAGTACATGTTCTGAGGCATCAAGGGATCACCAATTTAGTATTGGAGGGCAGCGTGGAGGGTAAAAATTGTAGAGGGAGACCAAGAGATGAATACACTAAGCAGATTCAGAAGGATGTAGGTTGCAGTAGGTATTGGGAGATGAAGAAGCTTGCACAGGATAGAGTAGCATGGAGAGCTGCATCAAACCAGTCTCAGGACTGAAGACCACAACAACAGCAACAACTATACTTTCTATTAATTTTTTAAAGTATAATCTTGTGAGGTATGGCTTCAGTTGCTCAGTGGATAAGTGGCAGATTATAAATCCAGAGGTCCAGGATTCGATACTTATGAGGAGAACACGACAAGTGCCATTATTCTATTTCCCAGGAACTTCATTCAGTGGAAGAGGAGTCAAAATAAATGAACATATGTCTCGGCTTACCCATACATATTCGACAATTTCTGAAAAAAATGATGGTCAAAGTTTTTGAGGTACTTTATGTGCCATTTACCATGCAATGTCCTCAGTGAAATGGTGGTTTGGTGGTTAGTGTCAAGGTTTTTTAATTTTGCGCCACTTGTTCAAAACCTGATTATTGTTTTTATTTATTTTATTTTTATTATTTTCATTTGTGTACCCATGTCCATAGAAGGTTACTGCATGAATGTTTCTTATCAAATTAGGGGATACAAGGGAGTGATAGTAGTAGTAAAATTACAATTGGATTTCTCAATAAGAGTCATACGTTTATTGTACAGTACATATGTGTATAGTATGTTGAGGAGTCACAAAATTTTTAAATTATTGTGTTGTAATACTTCATTCTCATAATAATTCTTACATTTTGGCGTGCAGTCTAAGGCGTCTTGCCACGGTTTGCATGGCTTCCCCCGTTGGAGGTTCGAGTCCTCCCTTGGACATGGGTGTGTGTGTTGTCCTTAGCATAAGTTAGTTTAAGTTAGATTAAGTATTGTGTAAGCCTAGGGACTGATGACCTCAGCAGTTTGGTTCCATGGAAGTTAACGCAAATTCCTTTTATTTTATTCAAATGTTTATTCTTCAGGAAAATTTAGTGCATTTCCTGGATGGTACCAACTGTAGAAACATTCCAAAGAGAGAACATATTGAACTGCAGGCCCTCTCTAATTGGTTGGATATGGCAGTTCAAGGACCGGAAGAGGGCAAGAGCATATCACCTCCAGTTGGACCATTCTTAGCAAAGCATTTCAGTATTCGAAATGACCTTAAAGTTGAAGACAGTTTTACTTTAATCTTGCTCTACAAGAGACTGGAATTAATGAGGGCTAATGATTTAGACCATATTCACAATATGAAACAAAACAAAAAAATTGTGCTTCCCATACACCACCCAAAACTATAAGCTTAGCCTCCAGAACTTTCCATATTGTTTAGATCCAGTAAGAAAACTGCAGAATTTTATGCTGTAAGAAAAGCTACTTTCCATGGAAGTATTCATAAGGATCCATAATTTAGCACAGTATTAGATCAAGGAAGCACCTAATATTCAGCCAAACATCCATTACAGCCAGTTGGATTATGGTGTCTCATTACTTGTAATATTGTATATCTTGTACAATAATTAAGTAATTTTTTTGTTCTTTCCATTCAGGATATTCTTATTTTATTGCTTCAAATTTTGCAAATAATAACTTTGATAAAATTTAATTTGATTTTCATGAGCAGAGGACGAGCGATCATACCGAACTGTTTTCATGAATCTCTACCATGGACAGTTTACGGACCTTCAAAGCACGCAGCAATGGTGGGAAATGACAGAGAACTGCAGTGATATCAACCATAAGCTATATCTCCAATATCTACCATATTCAGACTGTGACAGTCTTGTCATTTATACATTCAATGATAAAGTGTTTCCAAGGACACTTTCATTCCTTTCTGCAGGAGGGTGAGTAACTTACTACAAGTTTTCCTGCTCCAAATTTACAATCGTTCCCCTCTTACATAGTATCACCCTGTTCATGTGGTTAATAATATATAATAATTCGTGCTGATTTGGAGAACAAATAGAAATAAACAAATGTAATTAACAAAACATTTGATTTGGCCAACAATGGTAGTGGACGTAAAATCAGTACTTACTTATTTATTGTGAAATACTTTTTTTTATTTCCAATTAATTTGGCAGATAAGAGATTTAATCAGTCAACAATGCCAGTTGAAGTTTCGTTAACTTCCCCTTCCCTTGTAACTAGACACAGTGTTTCCCTACAACTGCAAAGGTATAAAAAAAAATTATGTCTATAGATTTATCATCAAAACTTAAAAATTATGCTATCACAATAAATTTTGGTTTAGTATTTATCTGCTTATATTATCCACATTCTCAGAGTTAACACTCAAATCTCTTCTTATGATTCCAGGAACTTATGTGAAACATGCAAATATTTCAGAATTCAGATTTATGTAATATATTTGTAAATTGAAGTTTTTTTAATGATTTGTTTAATCCATTTTCCACTTTGCTGTCCAGCATTCACATAAAAATTGTTACAGTTTCTTCTGCTCAAATAACTTCGTGATTTCTTTTCAAACTATTTCTATTAGCAGCTCTCCATGAGACTGCCTAAGAACATGTACATGAAGCTGTAAACTTTGTTTATTTGTTTGTTGGTCCTGTGAATGGAGGACTGTACAGTTTACGAAATATATTGGACCATTCCTGAATTATGATAGACATTTCTTGAAATTTGTTACACACATCAATTAAGTGAAAGGTAATGTTACGTAATATTTTGTTATTCTATACACTTTACAAAAACAATCTTAGTTGGTGCTCCAATATTGTTTCTCTAGAGACTTTCTCCTGTATATTAATGACTTGAGCCTGAATGTTGATGCACACAAAACAATAATATTTGCTGATGACACAACTGTACTCCTCAAAGGGGAGAATACAGAGGCTGTGCAAAAAGCTGTGAACTTGGCTACTGATCAACTCAGCAACCGGGCAAAAATCAACAGATTAACTATCAACACCAAAAAGACAGCTTCCATGAACTTCCACACAACACGAAATGCAAATTCCTCTCAGCCGTCTGTCACTATAAATAACCAGTCAATAGATACCGACACTGTTTTCAAATTCCTAGGTCTGTGGGTTCAAGATAATCTGAAATGGAATACACATACAGGAAAGGTAAATGCCAGGATTTGTACTGGCTGTTATGCATTGAGTGTACTGAAAACATGTGTTAGCCTTAAAACATTAACCAGTGCATACTACGCTTATATACAAGCCCACCTAAAATATGGTGTAATATTCTGGGGAAATGCTCCAACTGCTCTGAGCACATTCAGAATCCAGAAGAGAGCAATGAGGATTATTACTGGGAGCAAACCCAGAGACTCCTGCAAACCCATCTTCAGAAAGTTGGAAATCCTTACACTGCCTTGTCTCTCTATTCTTGAGACTCTAAAATTCTTCAGAAAACACATAGTGCCAACTGACCCCAGAGTCGTAAAAAATAGTGAAATACATGAACACAACACCAGGAAAAACGCAAACCTGCATGTTATACGTACAAACACTCAACTGTGTAAAAAGGGAGTTTTCCACATGGGCCTCCAACTGTTCAACAATCTTCCCACTAGTATTAAGTCCATCGAAGACAACATAAAATTTAGCAAAGCCGTGAAGTCATATTTGTTGTGTCACTGTTTTTACTCTGTAAATGAATACTTAGAACAATAATCTTGCTGTTTGTGTTAAATTGAAAACATTGAGCAATATAACAGATTAGGATACTTTAGGCTTACGTTAATACATGTTAACAATGTTAAATGATATTTTCCGACATCTGCAACACACTGTGTACCATCAGATCACGTGGAATAAATAAATAAATAAAGACCATATGCAAGCAGTGCTTGACCAAGTATCTCTTCACTGTTGATTTGAATTGTTTCTGTCTATTATTATTTTGGTGGATTTTGGTTATGTATTATACCATGGACCTTGCCATTGGTGGGGAGGCTTGCGTGCCTCAGCGATACAAATAGCTTTACCGTAGTTGCAACCACAACACAGGGGTATCTGTTGAGAGGCCAGACAAACGTGTGGTTCCTGAAGAGGGGCAGCAGCCTTTTCAATAGTTGCAGGGGCAACAGTCTCGATGATTGACTCATCTGGCCCTGTAACACTAACCAAAACAGTCTTGCTGTGCTGGTACTGCAAATGGCTGGAAGCAAGGGGAAACTACAGCCGTAATTTTTCCCAAGGGCATGCAGCTTTACTGTATGGTTAAATGATGATGGCGTCCTCTTGGGTAAAATATTCCGGAGGTAAAATAGTCCCCCATTTCGATCTCTGGGCAGGGACTACTCAGGAGGATGTTCTTATCAGGAGAAAGAAAACTGGCATTCTACGGATTGGAGCGTGGATTGTCGGATCCCTTAATCGAGCAGGTCAGTTAGAAAATTTAAAAAGGGAAATGGATTGGTTAAAGTTAGATATAGTGGGAATTAGTGAAGTTCAGTGCCAGGAGGAACAAGACTTCTGGTCAGGTGAATTCAGGGTTATCAATACAAAATCAAATAGAGGTAGTGCTGGAGTAGGTTTAATAATGAATTTAAAAAATAGGAGTGTGGGTAAGCTACTACAAACAGCATAGTGAACGCATTATTGTGGCCAAGATAGACATGAAGCCCACACCCACCACAGTAGTAAAAGTTTATATGCCAACTAGCTCTGCAGATGACGAAGAGATTGATGAAATGTATGATGAGTTAAAAGAAATTATTCAGGTAGTGAAGGGAGATGAAAATTTAATAGTCATGGGTGACTGGAATTAGATAGTAGGAAAAGGAAGAGAAGGAAACATGGTAGGTGAATATGGAATGGGGGTAAGAAATGAAAGAGGAAGCCACCTGGTAGAATTTTGCACAGAGCATAACTTAATCATAGCTAAAACTTGGTTCAAGAATCTTGAAAAAAGGTTGTATACATAGAAGAGGCCTGGAGATACTGGAAGGTTTCAGATAGATTATATAATGGTAAGACAGAGATTTAGGAACCAGGTTTTAAATTGTAAGACATTCCCAGGGGCAGATATGGACTCTGACTGTAGATTAAAACTGAAGAAACTGCAAAAAGGTGGGAATTTAAGGAGATGGGACCTGGATAAACTGACAGAACCAGAGGTTGGAGAGAGTTTCAGCAGGAGCATAAGGGAACAATTGACAGGAACGGTGGAAAGAAATACAGTAGAAGATGAATGGGTAGTCCTGAGTGATGAAGTAGTGAAGGCAGCAGAGGATCAAGTAGGTAAAAAGACGAGGGCTAATAGAAATCCTTGGGTAACAGAAGAATAATTGAATTTAATTGATGAAAAGAGAAAATATAAAAATGCAGTAAATGAAGCAGGCAAAAAGGAATACAAACGTCTCAAAAATGAGATCGACAGGAAGTGCAAAATGGCTAAGCAGGGATGGTTAGAGGGCAAATGTTACGGTGTAGAGGCATATCTCACTAGGGGTAAGATAGATACTGCCTACAGGAAAAATAGAGAGATCTTTGGAGAAAAGAGAACTACTTGTATGAATATCAAGAGCTCAGATGGAAACCCAGTTCTAAGCAAAGAAGGGAAAGCAGAAAGGTGGAAGGAGTATATAGAGGATCTGTACAAGGGCGATGTACTTGAGGACAATATTATCGAAATGGAAGAGGATGTAGATGAAGATGAAGTGGGAGATATGATACTGCATGAAGAGTTTGACAGAGCACTGAAAGACGTAAGTCGAAACAAGGCCCCAGAACTAGACAACATTCCATTAGAACTACTGGCAGCCTTGGGAGAACCAGCCCTGACAAAACTCTACCATCTGGTGAGCAAGATGTATGAAACAGGTGAAATACCCTCAGACTTCAAGAAGAATATTATAATCCCAATCCCAAAGAAAGCAGGTGTTGACAGATGTGAAAATTACTGAACAATCTGTTTAATAAGTCACAGCTGCAAAATACTAATGCGAATTCTTTACAGACGGATGGAAAAACTGGTAGAAGCTGACCTCAGGGAAGATCAGTTTGGATTACATAGAAATATGGGAACACGTGAGACAATATTGACCCTACGACTTATCTTAGAAGATAGATTAAGGAAAGACAAACCTACATTTCTAGCATTTGTAGACTTAGAGAAAGCTTTTGACAATGTTGACTGGAATACTTTCTTTCAAATTCTGAAGGTGTCATGGGTAAAATACGGGGAGTGAAAGCCTATTTAGAATTTGTACAGAAACCAGATATCGGTTATAAGAGTCGAGGGGCATGAAAGGGAAGCAGTGATTGGGAAGGGAGTGAGATAAGGTTGTAGCCTACCCCCATGTTATTCAATCTGTATATTGAGCAAGCAGTAAAGGAAACAAAAGAAAAATTCAGAGTAGGTATTAAAATCCATGAAGAAGAAATAAAAACTTTGAGGTTCGCCGATGACATTGTAATTCTGTCAGAGACAGCAAAGAACTTGGAAGAGCAGTTGAATGGAATGGACAGTGTCTTGAAAGGAGGGTATAAGATGAACATCAACAAAAGCAAAATGAGGATAATGGAATGTAGTCAAATTAAGTTGGGTGATGCTGAGGGAATTAGATTAGTAAATGAGACACTCAAAGTAGTAAAGGAGTTTTGCTACTTGGGGAGTAAAATAACAGATGATGGCCGAAGTAGAGAGGATATAAAATGTAGACTGGTAATGGCAAGGAAAGTGTTTCTGAAGAAGAGAAATTTGTTAACATCAAGTATAGATTTAAGTGTCAGGAAGTCATTTCTGAAAGTATTTGTATGGAGTGTAGCCATGTATGGAAGTGAAACATGGACAATAAATAGGTTGGACAAGAAGAGAATAGAAGCTTTTGAAATGTGGTGCTACAGAAGAATGCTGAAGATTAGATGGGTAGATCGCATGACTAATGAGGAGGTATTGAATAGAATTGAGGAGAAGAGAAATTTGTGGCACAACTTGACTAGAAGAAGGGATCAGTTGGTAGGAAATCTTCTGAGACATCAAGGGATCACCAATTTAGTACTGGAGGGCAGCATGGAGGGTAAAAATCATAGAGGGAGACCAAGAGATGAATACACTAAGCAGCTTCAGGAGGATGTAGGTTCTAGTAGGTACTGGGAGATGAAGAACCTTGCACAGGATAGAGTAGCATGGAGAGCTGCATCAAACCAGTCTCTGGACTGAAGACATCAACAACAACAACCACAACAACAACATTATACAGTTTGATGCCAGAAGGGAGTTCACACTGATCTCTACTCAAGAACTACTCTTCAGAGACATGTGTCTCAGCAGTGTTGGTGCCCAAACAAAGAAAAAGAATGCAAAAGTATGACTTTATATAATATCATCACTTAGTGCAACAGCTAGATAAAGTAAAAAACTGTTATTGAAAGAAACACATTTGAAAAATTCTCAGATATTTAAATTTTCACTGTTCGCAAAGTGTTACAAATAATTCTGATGTGATGTGTTCATTTAGTTTGAAAATGTTAGTACTTTTAAGTTTGTTCTGATTTTCCTTTCAAAATTAATTTCTTATTACTAAAAATGAGATTTCTACTTCTTGCACTGGCAGTGATGGTGAGTTACCTTCTTCTGATTGCCAAAATAAGTCAACTGCTAGCGTACACACTTTTGTTTGTGAAGAAATACATACCAATGTTGAAACATACGAGAATTGTTTCAATCATTGACTACAAAGTGAGATCATCTGAGAAACCCTGTTATTCATGGATGCTGTTTTGTGAAGTTCAGCCAGCATATCCTCTGCTGTCCAGTTGGCTTCCTGTTCTCATCTTCTTTCCTAATAGTGAAGTGGAGAATTAGATGATACTCCCAATCAATATCCTTCTCATGGGTTATTTCATTAACAACATAAGGTTTGTCACCCTTTCTTCTTGCGCATCTGACAATAGTCTTTTGGTCTGTAGTAACTGCCGAATTGAGAGTAACTGCCGAATTGAGTTGCCCTCCATTTCACTGTAACCAACAACCATGCATTTTATATCAATGGTTTCTAGGTTAGGTGTTAAGTAAACAGCAGCCAAGCACATTGAGGTAACAAATTTGTTATTTGGTTCTATTGTGTTCTCCATAGCGATCACTAAAACAGGAAATTTTGTTTACCATTGCAGGGAGAAATTTGAAATTTTTGCACAAACAACTTGCCATCTTGTACCTTCCTTGATTTCCCTCTATTTCTGACCACAGGAAACAATCCTGAAGCAGCCAAAGCCCACATTTACAGGAAGGTATATTCAGAAATGTACAGTCTCAGTTTCCCACATCCTAAAAAGTCCACTGTCATCTATGCATGGCCTGAGTACCATTGGGTCAAGAAAGATGAACCTAAACCTAATTATAATGCTCAACTTTTAGCAAAAGATAGCACTCAAGAGGAGAAGAAACTAGACGAGAAGCAAGCAGATGCAACATTTGTAAGTTCAGCTTTAATCTCCAGCAAGTTTTGTTAGCACCAACTGATCCCACCAATTATTCTTTTTCTAATAAGCAATGATATAAATCTTTCAATTTTACATTGTATGACCTAAAATCAAAATAAGGAGATTGTTTAACATGGTTGGAAATAGAAGGAAAATGAGGAAGTTGTGAGATAGCAAGCTGTTTGTAAGAGTATTTCAAATCCCTCCCTGCACTGGTAAACCACATTTCCTGTTTTAGTGATTACAGTGGAGGACGCAATCTAAACAAATTTGTTGCTGCAATGTGCCGTTCAGGAAATACCTAACCTAGAAGCTATTGATTCAAAATTCATGGTTGTTGATCATAGTGAACCTGAATGCTGCTCAATAATTCAGTAATCCCTACAGAGCAATCTTCACTCTTTACAGTATAAACTGGACAAGAGCAATGTTCACCAAACATTGTTGGCAGTTTAGACAGTATTATTAACGAACAGTCTGCAGCTCGTGGTCTCACAGTAGTGTTCTCGCTTCCCGAGCACGGAATCCTGGGTTCGATTCCCAGCGGGGTCAGAGATTTTCACTTGCGTCGAGATGACTGGGTGTTGTTGTGTCATATTCATCATCATCATTCATCCCTATTATGGTCAGAGGAAGACAGTGGCAAACCACCTCCACTAGGACCTTGCCTAGTATGGCGATGCAGGTCTTCCGCATCTCTCCCCACTCTGTTTCAAGGAGTATGGGACTTCATCATCATCATTAATGAACAGGCTACAACATTGAAGTATTACAACTACATAACTCAGTATATCAAGTTCTAGCATTATAGTTATCTCCTCATTGGCAGCCCATATTGTGGCACAACTGGGCAGCTCAAGATATCTATTTTTTGTTGAAATGTGTATTGTGTCACTACAGTAAATCCTGAGTAGTATCCAGCTGTAGCATTAAATTGCCTAGTTGTAGCATTAAACATGTCACATCAAGTGGGCCAGAGTCATACAGATAACTCAAAAGTCCAAAAAAATTAGTTACCTAGTTGGCGATACACTATCATAGCATAGTTGGTCATGACTCATCTACAGAAGGCGATATTTCAATACTGCCAACAGGCACACATAAAAGTGCCATACGCTATCCTAGTTTTCGGAACAAATAGTACCTATTAGTAACTTGCTTTTCCCTCTTAACTTTCCCCAACCTACCTGTCTTGCTCCTCAAGTATGTAATCGTACTGTTGATTTATCATCATCATCATCATCATCATCATTTAAGACTGATTATGCCTTTCAGCGTTCAGTCTGGAGCATAGCCCCCCTTATAAAATTCCTCCATGATCCCCTATTCAGTGCTAACATTGGTGCCTCTTCTGATGTTAAACCTATTACTTCAAAATCATTCTTAACCGAATCCAGGTACCTTCTCCTTGGTCTGCCCTGACTCCTCCTACCCTCTACTGCTGAACCCATGAGTCTCTTGGGTAACCTTGCTTCTCCCATGCGTGTAACATGACCCCACCATCTAAGCCTGTTCGCCCTGACTGCTACATCTATAGAGTTCATTCCCAGTTTTTCTTTGATTTCCTCATTGTGGACACCCTCCTGCCATTGTTCCCATCTACTAGTACCTGCAATCATCCTAGCTACTTTCATATCCGTAACCTCAACCTTATTAATAAGGTAACCTGAATCCACCCAGCTTTCGCTCCCATACAACAAAGTTGGTCGAAAGATTGAACGGTGCACAGATAACTTAAGTCTTGGTACTGACTTCCTTCTTGCAGAAGAGAGTAGATCGTAGCTGAGCGCTCACTGCATTAGCCTTGCTACACCTCGCTTCCAGTTCTTTCACTATGTTGCCATCCTGTGAGAATATGCATCCTAAGTACTTGAAACCGTCCACCTGTTCTAACTTTGTTCCTCCTATTTGGCACTCAGTCCGTTTATATTTCTTTCCCACTGACATTACTTTCATTTTGGAGATGCTAATCTGCATACCATAGTCCTTACATTTCTGATCTAGCTCTGAAATATTACTCTGCAAACTTTCAATCGAATCTGCCATCACAACTAAGTCATCCGCATATGCAAGACTGCTTATTTTGTGTTCACATATCTTAATCTCACCCAGCCAGTCTATTGTTTTCAACATATGATCCATAAATAATATGAACAACAGTGGAGACAGGTTGCAGCCTTGTCTTATCCCTGAAACTACTCTGAACTCTGAACCATGAACTCAGTTTACCGTCAACTCTAACTGCTGCCTGACTATCCATGCAAAGACCTTTAATTGCTTGCAAAAGTTTGCCTCCTATTCCATAATCTCGTAGAACAGACAATAACTTCCTCCTAGGAACCCGGTCATATGCCTTTTCTGGATCTATAAAGCATAGATGCAATTCCCTGTTCCACTCATAACACTTCTCCATTATTTGTCATAAGCTAAAGATCTGGTCCTGACAACCTCTAAAAGGCCTAAACCCACACTGATTTTCACCCAATTGCTCCTCAACTAATACTCGCACTTTCCTTTCAACAATACCTGAGGAGATTTTACCCACAACGCTGATTAAAGAGGTACCTCTGTAGTTGTTACAATCTTTTCTGTTTCCATGTTTAAAGATTGGTGTGATTACTGCTTTTGTCCAGTCTGATGGAACCTGTCCTGACTCCCAGGCCATTTCAATTATCCTGTGTAGCCATTTAAGACCTGACATTCCACTGTACTTGATGAGTTCCGACTTAATTTCATCCACCCCAGCTGCTTTATCGCACTGCAATCTATTGACCATTTTCTCCACTTCCTCAAACGTGATCCTATTTCCATCGTCATTCCTATCCCATTCTACCTCGAAATCTGAAACATTACTGATCGTATTTTCACCTACATTGAGCAACTCTTCAAAATATTCCCTCCATCTGCCCAAGGCATCCACAGGATTCACCAGCAGTTTTCCTGACCTGTCCAAAATACTTGTCATTTCCTTCGTACCTCCCTTTTGAAGACTGCTAATTACACTCCAGAATGGTTTTCCAGCAGCTTGACCCAATGTCTCCAACCTGTTTCCAAAGTCTTCCCAAGATTTCTTCTTGGATGCTGCAATTATCTGTTTGGCTTTGTTTCTTTCTTCAACATAACTTTCTCTGTCTACCTGAGTTCTAATATGTAGCCATTTTTTATACGCCTTCTTTTTCCTTTTACAGGCTGCCTTGACTGTGTCATTCCACCAAGCTGTTTGCTTCCTCCTACTTTTACACACTACTGTTCCAAGACATTCTTTAGCCACTTCTAGTTCTGTGTCCATGTACCTTGTCCATTCCTTTTCCAATGACTGTAATTGACTACATTCAACTAACTGGTACCTTTCTGAGATCGCTGTTATGTACTTGTGCCTGATTTCCTTATCCTGAAGTTTCTCCACTCTTATCCTCCTACATATGGACCTGACCTCCTGCACTTTCGGCCTCGCAATCCCAATTTCACTGCAGATTAAATAATTATCAGTGTCATCAAAGAATCCCCTGAATACACGTGTGTCCCTCACAGCCTTCCTGAATTCCTGATCTGTTATTATATAGTCAATGACAGATCTGGTTCCCCTGCTTTCCCAAGTATACCGGTGAATGTTCTTATGTTTAAAAAAGGAGTTTGTGATTACTAAGCCCATACTGGCACAGAAATCCAAGAGTTGCTGCCCGTTCCTGTTGGCCTCCATATCCTCTACAAATTTACCCATAACCTTTTCATACCCTTCTGTTCGATTTCCAATCCTGGCGTTAAAATCACCCATGAGCAGAACACTGTCCTTGTCCTTTACTCTAACAACTACATCACTGAGTGCCTCATAAAAACTATCCATCTTATCTTGATAAGTCCCATCACAATGCGAATATACTGACACAATCCTAATTTTCTTGCTAGACACTGTCAAATCTATCCACATCAGTCGTTCGTTTACATACCTTATTGCAACTACGCTGGGTTCCATTTCTTTCCTGATGTAAAGCCCTACACCTCATTGTGCTATTCCTGCTTTGACTCCTGACAAGTAGACCTTGTATTCTCCCACTTCCTCTTCTTTCTCACCCCTTACCCGAATGTCACTAACAGCTAAAACGTCCAACCCCATCTTACTTGCAGCCTCTGCCAGCTCTACCTTCTTCCAAGAGTAGCTCCCACTGATATTAATAGCTCCCCATCTCGTTACCATTCGTTTGCCGAGCCGTATCTTAGGAGTCCCTGGTTTGTCAATTAGAGGTGGGACTCCATCACCTCCAAAGGTCCGAGGCATTTTGCTCTGATTGTTGCCAGCATCATATTTAAAGTACCAGGGAAGCAGGTTGCTAGCCTTACTTGCCCCGGGTCCCATTGAGTTTTACCCCTTAAGGTTGAGGGACTAACTGGTGGATTTGGTAGTTTTTGCCGTCTGAGCACAAAGGTGACCACGACTCAGAATATGTCTGAGATGTCCAGCCTTATTCCAAAGTAACTGGTATCCCGACTGTCAGGACCACTTACTTGGCCACTCATACATTGCCCGTGGTTCATGAACTAGGACATGACTACAGGAACCCACACCATGAACCACTGACTACAGGAACCCACACCATGAACCATGTTGATTTATAACAACAAATTTTAAATCTATTATTTTTTCTTTTGTAACAGATTTTCTGGGTAGTATGGATATGGATTTTAATTTTGCTAACACCGTAATTCAGAATTTCAGTGTAATAGTTACAAAATATTACTGTATTCTCATTAATTGACAAATAACAAAATTAGTGTTTGCTTTCACCATTTTATTACATAACTGTTGAATTACATAACTTTATTTCATTTGTAGCAGAACTGTTCCTTTAAATTTGCACACAAGATAGTTTACTTTAAACACTTATGGTGCAGAAATAAAGTATTCTGTGTAAGTAACAGTTTCTATAAACTTCACCCGTGAGTTATCAAAACGTTGACACTCCTTTCTTTTACACTCCTGTGTGTGTTTTTTCTGATTCTGTATGAGTCTCAAAAGCCCTGACAAGTTTTAGCCCAAGTGATTGAAAATTCATATTTCAAATTTTATTACTCATGCAATTCATTATTTTAAACTGAATAGCATTTATTATATATAAATTGCTCAGTGATAGTCATAACTTATTGCACATTGTAATCTTACCCTCCCTCATATCACTTGTTGATTTTCATTCCTTTTGTAATTAGCTTCAAGAGGAGTAAGATTTACAAATAACTTTTTTACTTGTCTTCTTTTCTTTTAGTTGGCCCCAGTTCGTCACATCTAGAGGTTGATTCTTGAGGTTGAAATTTTTGACATTGTAGGTTCCAAGTGACATGATAATGTTGAAGTAAGCGTGTTCCACAATTTCTGTTTCTGAAATTTTATTATAACACATTTTTCTATATCAGACTGTCTTTACAATCTCCACTTTTAAATCAAGAATTAAATTGTTATTGCCAAAATTGAAAAACACATCCGATCACATCAGAGGCATACCCACTACTACCAACTCATTGTGCGGTACTATCAATATTCCAAAGAGTTTACAAACTTTCTGCCAAATGACTCTCTACAAATCCATACTACTACTCTATAAATGATTCCAGAAATAAATTTCATAATTAGCATCAGATTGTGCAATTAATAATAGGAATCTTAAGTGTGCCAAAATTTTCGTAATTTCAGATGTTTCTAAAAGGAGAGTAATTTTAACTGTACATATAGTGCTAGTACATATTGATTGTGATAAAGAAAATAAAATAATTTCCTTTTATTCATTTTAGCCTGAAATATAATAAACAGCTGAGATAATATTGACCTGTTTAAAAGTTAGAAAGTATTTTTGGTATCGATAACTTCTTTTGAATAAAGTTAATGTTAGAGGAGGGTGTCCTTTTACAATGTAGGTGCTCATACACTCCTGGAAATTGAAATAAGAACACCGTGAATTCATTGTCCCAGGAAGGGGAAACTTTATTGACACATTCCTGGGGTCAGATACATCACATGATCACACTGACAGAACCACAGGCACATAGACACAGGCAACAGAGCATGCACAATGTCAGCACTAGTGCAGTGTATATCCACCTTTCGCAGCAATGCAGGCTGCTATTCTCCCATGGAGACGATCGTAGAGATGCTGGATGTAGTCCTGTGGAACGGCTTGCCATGCCATTTCCACCTGGCGCCTCAGTTGGACCAGCGTTCGTGCTGGACGTGCAGACCGCGTGAGACGACGCTTCATCCAGTCCCAAACATGCTCAATGGGGGACAGCTCCGGAGATCTTGCTGGCCAGGGTAGTTGACTTACACCTTCTAGAGCACGTTGGGTGGCACGGGATACATGCGGACGTGCATTGTCCTGTTGGAACAGCAAGTTCCCTTGCCAGTCTAGGAATGGTAGAACGATGGGTTCGATGACGGTTTGGATGTACCGTGCACTATTCAGTGTCCCCTCGACGATCACCAGTGGTGTACGGCCAGTGTAGGAGATCGCTCCCCACACCACGATGCCGGGTGTTGGCCCTGTGTGCCTCGGTCGTATGCAGTCCTGATTGTGGCGCTCACCTGCACGGCGCCAAACACGCATACGACCATCATTGGCACCAAGGCAGAAGCGACTCTCATCGCTGAAGACGACACGTCTCCATTCGTCCCTCCATTCACGCCTGTCGCGACACCACTGGAGGCGGGCTGCACGATGTTGGGGCGTGAGCGGAAGACGGCCTAACGGTGTGCGGGACCGTAGCCCAGCTTCATGGAGACGGTTGCGAATGGTCCTCGCCGATACCCCAGGAGCAACAGTGTCCCTAATTTGCTGGGAAGTGGCGGTGCGGTCCCCTACGGCACTGCGTAGGATCCTACAGTCTTGGCGTGCATCCGTGCGTCGCTGCGGTCCGGTCCCAGGTCGACGGGCACGTGCACCTTCCGCCGACCACTGGCGACAACATCGATGTACTGTGGAGACCTGACGTCCCACGTGTTGAGCAATTCGGCGGTACGTCCACCCGGCCTCCCGCATGCCCACTATACGCCCTCGCTCAAAGTCCGTCAACTGCACATACGGGTCACGTCCACGCTGTCGCGGCATGCTACCAGTGTTAAAGACTGCGATGGAGCTCCGTATGCCACGGCAAACTGGCTGACACTGACGGCGGCGGTGCACAAATGCTGTGCAGCTAGCGCCATTCGACGGCCAACACCGCGGTTCCTGGTGTGTCCGCTGTGCCGTGCGTGTGATCATTGCTTGTACAGCCCTCTCGCAGTGTCCGGAGCAAGTATGGTGGGTCTGACACACCGGTGTCAATGTGTTCTTTTTTCCATTTCCAGGAGTGTAACTTACAAACAGTTGGATTAGACATGGCTGCCTAGTAACGCATAGCCAATCCTCTTGTCCTAAAGAGATTTCATTACATGACCCCAGAAAACATCAGAAGCATGGCCCAACAACCACTTCCCACAACACTTGGAGATCCACACATCTCACTCAGTGGCATTACAGTTCTACATCTACATCTAAATATATATTCTGCAAACCACTGTGAAGCACATGTCAGAGGGTACTTCCCTTTGTACTATATATTAAGGTATCTTCTTGTTCCATTTGTGTATGAAGAAGGGGAAGAAAGACTGCTTAAATGCATGTGCATGTTGTAGTTAGTTGAATCTTGTCTTTGCAGCCCTTTCATAAGCAATAAGTACAATACTATTCCTAGATTCTTGGTCTTCAAACTTTGCCAGTAGGCTTTCACAGGATATAGGATGTGTCTACAAGCATCTATCAATTCAGGTTTTCCACCATTCCCACAGCACACTTAACAGTTGAACAAACCTGTGATCATTTGTGCTGTACTTCTTCATACGCATTTAATATCCCTCATTAGTCTTAGTTGGTGTGGATCCTGCTCACTGTAGTGATATTCTAAGATGAGACATAAATAAATAAAAATAAATAACATGAGTGAAGTAGTTTTAAAGTTCTTGCATAACATTTTTTTTTTTTTTTTAAATTATGCACAGGTTCTTACATATTTCAATAGGGTTTAAAGATTTCATGGCTTGATTTGCAGCACTTCGTTTCTTGGCACATAGTTCTTGTTTGCCTCTTTGTTCACAAAATTCGCTTATGTTTTTCCTACTTTTGTTGTTCTCAGTTTGACAGGCTGGAGTAAACTTGTTTCCAGTAACAAACTTCACAGAATGTGGTTGCTTGTTTTCACTTACTGGTCTGCTTTTGGGATAAATTATTTCACAGGCCAGAATTACCTTGTACTGAGAACTACTTTCAAAGCCTGTGCTTTCTTTTTGTTTACAAATGAATTTCTGTATGTGCTCTGCTCAATCACAGCTTATGATTTTCTTTCATGAGCTACGCAATTTATTACGCATAACTTCAACCATTTTCTGCAGACTCTTAATATGTTCATTTAGCTTTTTTGTAATGTCACTGTAGTGCACACGCTGATAGTTTTCAACCATAATACTGTGACACTCACACACAGGAGTACTACAGACAGTCAAACTCACACCATATTGTATACCACTATGTTGTATACATTCATAGAATAGTGTTAAGTAGCACAATATTAGAAATCTCACAAATTTATCAAAATATTAATTTGTTTTGGTGCATCAACATCAACTAAACACTCAGTCTTGTCTCAGCTGACTTGAATAAAGCTCATTTCCTCTTGTGTACAGAAGTATTGACATCCTACAAAATGTACAGCCACTCAGTTTTTAAGCTAAAAATAATGTAATAATACTGTAGGCATCACCTACATTTTGCTAGAAATAGCTATGGACAGACAAGATAACTATCAAGACACAAACTTTATGGTCATTAACTCGTTGGGGTGAAGTGAGATGATGTCGTGTCTAAAATTACCCTCTGTGACACACTTAAAAGTATATCCAAAATATTGATGTAGATAGAGTTTGCCAGAGTTTTAAGGGGTAGAGCCATGTAGCAGCAGACCCTCGCAGCTTGTGGCATTATATCAGGGAAACTTGACCGTCTGTGAAGGTTCAGTGCTTCAACATGGACGATCTCACAGTCATCTCAAAATACTAGTTCTTTGTACATAACTTGGTTATAGAGATCTGAAGTTTTAACTTTATACTTGTCAGATAAGAGCATATTTTCTCATTATGTGTATGCCCATAGCAAATGAAAACCCCTCGATATTGGCCATTCACTTTTGGTCGAATGTCATGTAAGCTTCTGGAAAGGTGTGACTAATTATATTTGTAGTGTTTCAGGTTGAGGACAACATGCATTACGTCAGCAGGAGGTTACAGAGACATTAGGAGGTTACTGAGACATTGTGACTGTTCTCTTCCAACAGTGAAAGCTATAGACATAGGCTTTGTCAGCAATAAATTGGTGTGTGTGTGTGTGTGTGTGTGTGTGTGTGTGTGTGTGTATGTGAGAGAGAGAGAGAGAGAGAGAGAGAGAGAGAGAGAGAGAGAGATAATATAGACACGCACTGAGAGAAAAAAAACTGCAACACCAAAAAATAATTACTATAGTGTAATGAAATTTTGGGAATAAATTTGTCTAGGTAACATATGTAGATGATTAACACTGCAAGATCACAGGTTATTGTAATTGTGAGGTATCCCATTTGAAATATGAAATGCTGGTACATTAATAAATAGTGTAACCACCAGAATGTATAATGGAAGCATGTGAACATGCATGCATTGTGTTGTACAGGTGCCAGATGCCTGTTTGTGGGGTGGAGTTCCATGCCTGTTGCATTTTGTTGGTTAATACAGGTATGGGTAATGCTGGTTGTGGATGATGCCGGAATAGTCATCCAGTGATGTCCCAATTGTGCTTAATTCGAGACAGGTCCGGTGATCGAGCAGGCCTAGCCAACATGTTGGCATTTTGTAGAGCATATTGGGTTACAAGAGCAGTGTGTGGGTAAGCTTTATCCTGTTGGAAAACACCTCCTGGAATGCCGTTCACGAATGGCAGCACAACAGGACGAATTACCCGATTGATGTAGAGATTTGTAATCAGGGTGTGGGATAACCACAGGCGTGCTCCTGCTGAGTCTAGGATGTAGATAGGCTGGTTGCAGGCCCTCAACTGACCTCCTCTGAGCCAGCACACAGTCATCACTGGCACTGAGGCAGAACCAGCTTTAGTTCTCACTTGAAACCACTGAAGTTGCAAATGGCAGTGGCTTGAGGTCAGTGGAATGCAGGCTACAGGGCATCTGGCTTGGAGCTGTCCTTTGAAGTACATGATTTGGAATAGTTCATTGTGTCACTGTGGTGCCCAGTGCTGCTCAAGTTGCTGCTGGAGATGCAGTACAATGTGCCAGAGCTGTATGCCAAACACAGTGGTCTTCCCTTTCGGTAGTGCCATGTGGCCGTCGAGATCCCATTCTTCTTGCGACCAAATGTTCCTGTGACCAATGCTGCCAGCAGTTGAGTACAGTGGCTGCATTCCCGCTAAGTCTTCCTGCAATACTGCAGGTGGGACATCCATCTTCTTGAAGCCATATTACACGACATCATTTAAATTCATTAAGGTGTTGATAATGGTGTCTTTGTCACCTTAAAAAGACATTCTTGACTAACATCAACTCGCCGTATTGAATCTCAAAGGTAACTAATGCTCATGACCTTTACTGTGTGTATTTAAAGCAAACTTGATTTGTGTCCTCATAGTGGCACTACTAGTGCCACTCGTATGTGACTGGTGTGAAAATTGAATAAACATCATCTTTCTCATGTAGAAACACACCTACCACCTTTGTTTATGTTGCACAAATTCTTTTTTGTGTAGCGATTTTTGTTACATAATTTTGTAGTTTCTGGTACTCCACTGAAGAAAGATTTTTGTTAAGAAACTGTGTAGCAGGCTGTTCAACTTTATCACGGAAGTATGTCTTACTGACTAGCTCTCCTACAAATTAACTGAAACTTTTTTGTGTGTGTCTTTTGTTCACATTAATGACTAGAACAGATACGGTGATGCAAACATGGATCACCACGCTCACAGTCTAGGTGCAGAGTTCATAGACTGATAAATCAAAATACATGCTCTTTTAGTGGGTGAGTTCGTTTTGTTCTTGCATCACTCCGAGGAGCTACCATGTATTGATATTCCTTTTTCCTTGTGCTCTACACCAGAAAGCAACTTTCTATTACAAGCAGGCTAGATCAATGCTTACATCAGTCACCTTGTAGTTTTAGAGGTCTATATTGAGTAACCATCTTGCTTTGGAGAAGAATGAGTATTGATACCTCAGTTAGCATATGTTTTGAGTTTGTATGTACCGTGCTACATATAATTTGAAAGTCCATTGTTAAGTCATTTTCTCAAATTAATTTACCCTTGTACCTACTATTTGTCCACGTATAGATGCTGAATGATCCAAAAAGTTTGATAAAGAATATTGACTGAAGCTTACATTTAATGATAAAGTTGCATCTCATAGCTCTTGACCATATAGAATTCCCCTCTCCCCCTCCTCAACGTGATATGCATTCTGCACATATTGCTCCTGTAAATCAATTAATGAGACATTTTTGTATAAAATATGCATACAGTTTGTGTGTATGAAATAGGAAAAGATGTGTGCTAAGAGTGGGGCGGGGGTAATTGACTTTGATATGTATTTCAGCTGGAAAGTATTTTGTTGTGTATTAGAAGAAATTGACATGAAATGTTCTTTTATTTCCCAAGACTCTCATAAGCAATGTTATATCCTTGAGAAAAGTTGTAATTGTTTTTTCTTTATTTTTGTAAATTTTTTGTTTATTGAAACAGAACACTGAGATAAAATGTTTTTTTACTAGAATCATCGGCTTATATACAACAATGGTATTGGTAGCCGGTAGAGTGATTCGCGGCTTCATCTCTGGAGCATCCTATAAGATAATGTTTACTGAACTTCCTAATGTGGATCGTGTTCTACAGGTAAATTATAGACTTATCAATGGTCCAGAATACTGTTATTTATTAATGTGTATGTTTACATTGTCAGAATCATCGGTCTGTACACCACTTTGGTGTTGGTTGCAAGTAGCTTGTTGAGGAATCACTTCACTGGACTTTGCTTCAAGATAATGTTTGATGACATGCCTAATGTGGATAGGATTCTTCAGGTAAGAGGAGTTCCCTGAATTGCTGAAGTAGAGGCTTCAGTGGATGCTCCAGTTAGCTGGCTGAACAGTGTGCTTGGAGGAATGCCAGTTACCATCTTAGAAGTGCTATATCTGCTTTCATTTTTATGTCCATGTCATTCACATCTGACTTAGATCCAGCAGGAAGAAGCTGGAATTTTAGCTTTCTGTGCCATGTGCTTGATGAGACAGTAGGATTCAATAAATGTACAAATATTTTCAAAGAACAGGTTATGTCCCATTATGTTTCACTGCTCTACTGTATGTTGTAACATATCACAAATGAAATCAGTCGACATCTGTAAATACATCCAAATAAACATACATTTGTTTCTTTTTCTTAATAGGTCCACATTTAGTTTGGATCTTTTCCTTTAGAAAAATTCTAAATATATCATGCATAATGTGTACATAGCATAAAATTTCATCGTGTACATAATCATTATCATCAGTCTTTTTTTATTTTGCGTTTACATATTTCATTGCTAAAGCATCAGACAAGCACTTGTATAAGCACATTCTTCTTCTTCTTCCTCCTTACATTCCATAGAAAAAGCGTCGTTGCAGATTTCAGTATTATTGTAGGTGCAATAAATATATGTATATTTTAAGTTTTTTTTCAGATACACCATTTTAATGTATCTCATCTGGAGTTTGACTCTCTCTCTCTCTCTCTCTCTCTCTCTCTCTCTCTCTCTCTCTCTAGATGTCAGTATTGGCCTGTGTCAGCTTCCTCCACCCTTTAATTCTCTTTCAGTTCTGCAATTTAAAGCACAGGTATCTAAGGCTGAATGTTGTAAAGCACTTCAATGTTTTACCATTTAGTCATAAATTATGTTACTAGTGTAAATATTGTTATACATTTCTTACATACATTTGTTTACAAGTAAGAAAAAATAAATATATAATAAATAAATATATATAATAAATAAGTATGTACAATGTTAATCTATAAATTATATTTCAGCTATGTCACGACATATACCTTGTGAGAGAAAGTGGTGAACTTGCCTTAGAAGAAGATTTGTTTGCTAAGCTTGTCTTCCTCTACCGGTCACCAGAAACACTTATCAAATGGACCAGACCGAGAGAGGAAGGGGAACTTGAAGGCGATGAAGCAGGAGATGTTCGATCAGCTGCTATGCAGTAATCATAGTGCAGTGTTTATTAATTTGAAGATAGGATGCATTGTGCTGTGTGTCCATACAATATGAAACAGTTTCATTTTGCTTTGAGAAAAAAGTGGATTATGGACAACATTGCTGTTTCAGAAAAGATCAGATTACTTACTGAAGTAATTTCCAGTTCCTCAAGTATCAGTCTGTTACATGACAAAGAAACATCTTCAGGGAGTTTATTCTTATGTGAAACGTGGTTGACATTAATCCACAAGATGTAGCTGTGCTGTTTTAAGCATCTGTATCATATTGCAAAAAAGGGAGCTGAACTCTACAAATAATCCATAAAAAATAAAAAGATTGAAGTTTGACTTCCTCAGTGACATTGGACAATATTCAGATGATGTGGCATGTGTTGCTTGCAAGGCTGAAGTATTTCAAATACTATTTTATTTACATTGCCTAAATGAACATAGTAATGCTGTATTTATATATTCTTTATATTTAATATGATACTGTTGGGTAGTGCTTTTTAACATAATTGTAATGGATACGAGTATTTAGTGAACTTTTATATACTTTTATATGCTAGTGTGAACATGATCATGTAACTGCTGAATGATAAATGCTATTTTGTGGAATTTAGCACATTACTTTACAATACAGCCCTGTTTGTATGAATGATTTATACTAATGAGATTTGTAGTGGTTGTTTTGTATGGTGCAGTGAAAATGACTGGAGATTGTGATTATATTTCATCCAGTGGCTTATATATAAAACAATTTTGTATATCTATGTTTCAATTAATAATGTTTATTTTTAATTACTGGCATGCAAGAACTTCCACACATCCACAAACTGTTGCAAAAATATGCTGTTCATATCCAAATGAATAAAAGAGCTTTTTTTACATACATGAACAATTAGTATTTTTGTTGTTATTTATCAGTAAGTAATGAAAAGTTGTACACATTTATATATTGACAGTCAGTAACACTATCGTTCAATTTAGCTCCTGTTGTGAACTTTGCTACTAGGATATGTAAATGCTCTGAGACTGCTATTGATAATATCTTTGTAGACAAATCTAGAGAAAAAAGTCATATCACAAAACCAATAGTGAATGGGCTATCTGATCATGATATCTTGTGTTAAATGTTGAAACTTGTCAGGATAAAAAAATCTGTTAAATCTGAGTACAAGAGGGTAATAAATAATTCAAAATTGAGAAATTCAGGAAGTTGCTCAAAGACATGAACTGGATAGATGTTTACAATACTTCTGACTCAAATGGAAAATACAACGCATTCATTAATAAAGTTATCTCCACTTTTGAAAATTGTTTTGCCCTAAAGATAAAACACATCACACAGAAGTAAAAAAATAAACTGTAGAGTACACAAGGAATAAATATATGATGTGGGACAAAAAGGAGACTGTATCGACTATCTAGGAACAGCTCTGACATTAGAATTGTAATACATTACAAATAATACAGCAAAATATTGAAGCAAGTAATCCAGAAATCAAAGCAGCTTTATTATGAGAAAAAGACAATTACATCAGGCAATAAAATAAACACTGTATGGGATACAGTGAAGACAGATACAGGTGGGGCCAGAAAGG
Organism: Schistocerca piceifrons; assembly: GCF_021461385.2. NCBI lineage: Eukaryota > Metazoa > Arthropoda > Insecta > Orthoptera > Acrididae > Schistocerca > Schistocerca piceifrons. The sequence goes on along the minus strand of NC_060142.1, from coordinate 591,308,935 downwards.
AAGAGGAACAGATAGCTCTAAAAATAAATGAGACTTTGGTAACAAGTACATGTAGCATTGCAAACCTCTTAAACAAGTACTTCATTTCTGTTACTGACAGCTTGGGGTTATCAGGTTCAGTGAACAGTGCAATGGAATATCTGAGACCAGTCTTTAAAAATAGCTTCAGTAAAATGGAAATGACACACTCATCTCCCAAAGAAGTAGCATCCATTATAAAATTGTTAAAGTCTAAGCAATCCTGTGGGTATGATAACATATCAACGAAGTTAATCAAAGAGCGCTCATGCGAGTTGAGTTCTATCTTAAATTATATGTGTACTCAATCTCTTATCAGCAGAACATTTCCAGACTGACTTAAATATGCTGAAGTTAAGCCTCTTTCCAAGAAGGGGAATAAAGAGATACCATCAAACTATTGACCAATTTCACTTTTTTTGGCTTTCTCAAAAATATTTGAAAAGGTTGTGTTCAAGTGTCTCCTTAAGCATTTGACTGCAAATAATCTATATCTACATCTACATGGATACTCTGCAAATCACATTTAAGTGCCTGGTAGAGGGTTCATCGAACCATCTTCACAATTCCCTATTATTCCAATCTCATATAGCACGCAAAAAGAACAAACACCTATATCTTTCCGTACAAGCTCTGATTTCCCTTATTTTATCATGGTGATCATTTCTTCCTATGTAGGTTGGTGTCAACAAAGTGTTTTGGCATTCAGAGTAGGAAGTTGGTGATTGGAATTTGGTGAGAAAATTCTGTCCCAACGAAAAATGCCTTTCTGTTAATAATGTCCAGCCCAAATCGTATATCATTTCAGTGACTCTCCCTCCCATATTTTGTGATAATACAAAACACACTGCCCTTCTTTGAACTTTTTTGATGTACTCCTTCAGTCCTATATGGTAAGGATCGCACGTCGTGCAGTAGTATTCTAAAAGAGGGTGGACAAGTGTAGTGTAGGCAGTCTCCTTAGTAGATCTGTTACATTTTCTAAGTGTCGTGCCAATGAAACGGATTCTTTGGTTAGCCTTCCCCACAACGTTTTCTGTGTGTTCCTTCCAATTTAAGTTGTTCGTAATTGTAATTCCCATGTATTTAGTTGAATGTAAGGCCTTTAGATTTCACTAATTTATTGTGTAACCGAAGTTTAATGAATTCCTTTTAGAAATCATGTGGATGACCTCACACTTTTCTTTATTTAGGGTCAACTGCCAATTTTCACACCATTCAGATATCTTTTCTAAATCGTTTTGCAATTTTTTTTGATCTTCTGATCACTTTATTAGTCGATAAACAACAGCATTGTCTGCAAACAACCTATATAGATAAGAAACAGCAAAGGGCCTATAACACTACCTTGGAGAACACCAGAAATCGCTTCTGTTTTACTCGAAGACTTTCCATCAATTACTATGAACTGTGACCTCTCTGACAGGAAATCACAAATCCAGTCACATAACTGAGATGATATGCCATAAGCAAGCAATTTCAATAAAAGCCGCTTGTGTGGTACAGTGTCAAAAGCTTCTGGAAATCCAGAAATATGGAATTGATCTGAAATCCAGTGTCAATAGCACCCAACACTTCATGTGAATAAAGAGCTAGTTGTGTTTCACAAGAATGATATTTTTTAAATCTATGTTGACTGTGTGTCAGTAGTCCATTTCCTTCTAGGTAATTCACAATGTTCAAACACAAGACATGTTCCAGAATCTTGCTGCATGTCGATGTTAATGATATGAGCCGGTAATTAAGAGGGTTACGCCTACCTTTCTTGAATATTGCTGTGACCTGTGCAACTCTCCAGTCTTTGGGTACGGATTTTTCGTCGAGCAAATGGTTGTATATTATTGTCAAGTGTGAAGCTAATGCATCAGCATACTCTGAAAGGAACCTAATTGGTATACAGTCTGGACCAGAAGACTTGCTTTTATTAAGTGATTTAAGTTGCTTCACTACTCCGAGGATATTTACTTCTACGTTACTCATGTTGGCAGCTGTTCTTGATTCGAATTCTGGAATATTTACATCGTCTTCTTTTGTGAAGGCATTTCGGAAGGCTGTGTTTAGTAACTCTGCTTTGGCAGCACTGTCTTCAATAGTATCTCCATTGCTATTGCGCAGAGAAGGCATTGATTGTTTCTTGCCGCTAACATATTTCACATACAACCAGAATCTCTTTGGATTTTCTGCCAGGTTTCAAGACAAAGTGTCGTTGTGGAAACTGTTATAAGCATCTTGCATTGAAGTCTGTGCTGACTTTTGAGCTTCTGTAAACGATCGCCAATCTTGGGGATTTTATATCTGTTTCAATTTGGCGTGTTTGTTTCTTTGCTTCTGCAACAGTGTTCTGACCCATTTTGTGTACCAAGGAGGATCGGCTCCATCATTTGTTAATTTATTTGGTATAAATCTCTCAATTGCTGCTGATACTATTTCTTTGAATTCAAGCCACATCTGGTCTACACTTACATTATTGATTTGGAATGAGTGGAGATTGTCTTTCAGCAAGGTGTCAAGTGAATTTTTATCTGCTTTTTTGAATATGTATATTTTTCGTTTATTTTTATAGGATTTAGGGGTTACAATATTCAATCTTGTTAGGACAACTCTGTGTTCACTAACCCCCATATCCATTTTGATGCTCGTTATTAACTCAGGATTATGTGTTTCTAAGAGGTAAAGTCTGTTTTCACCTTTTACTATTTGCATGAGCTGATGAACTAAATGCTTAAAATAATTTTCAGAGAATGCATTTAGCACAATTTTGGATGATGTTTTATGTGAACCTCCAGAATTAAACATGTATTTTCGCCAACATATCGAGGTAAATTAAAGTCGCCACCAACTATAATTGTACGAGTGTTGTACGTGTTTGAAATCAAACTCAAGTTTTCTTTGAACCTTTCAGCAACTGTATAATCTCAATTGGGAGGTCGGTAGAAGGATCCAATTATTATCCTATTCCGGTTGTCAACAATGATCTCTGCCCATACAAACTCACAGAAACTATCTACTTCAATTTCGCGACTAGATAAGCTACTTCTAACAGCAGCAAACATGCCACAGCCAGCTGTGTTTAGCCTATCCTTTCAGACACCATTAGGTTCTTCGCAAAAATTTCAGCTGAGCTTATCTCCAGCTTTAGCCAGCTTTCGGTGCCTATAACAATTTGAGCATCAGTGCTTTCTATTAGTGCTTGGAGCTCTGGTACTTTCCCAACACAACTAAGACAATTTACAACTGTTATATTGATGGTTCCTGTATCTATGTTCTTCCTGTGTTCGATCTGCACTCTTTGTGATTGAAGTCCTAAGTCCTTCTTGTGTTTTCCCGATACCCTCTAACCTAAAAAACTGCCCAGTCCACACCACACAGCCCCTGCTATCCCTGCAGCCACCTCTTTCATATAGTGGACACCTGACCTATTCAGCGGAACCTGAAATCCAACCGCCCTTTGGCACAAGTCAAGGAATCTGCAGCCTACACGGTCGCAGAACCATCTGAGCCCCTAATTCAGACCCTCCATTCAGCACTGTACCAGAGGTCTGCAATCGGTCCTGTTGACTATGCTGCAAATGTTCAGCTCTGGTTTCATCTTGCAAGCAAGAATGACAGCCTTTACCACTCCTGTTAGCCACTCGAAACCAGAGAGAATCTCTTCTGATCCAAAGTTATAAACATCATTGGTACCGATGTGAGCAACCACCTGCAGTTGGCTGCACTCTGTGCTCTTCATGGTGTCCGGGAGGACCTGTTCCACATCTGGAGTGACTCCACCTGGAGTGCACATTAGTTTTCTTTCCCTTCTTGGCAGCCATGCCCCTAAGAGGCCCCATAACACGCGTAACGGGGCTCCCAACTGTCAGTAACCCCACCCTCTGTGATTGTCTGGATCTTGCAGGCTGAGAGGTTTCCTCTGAAACATGACAGGTGACAGCACCTGGAACCTGTTTGTCAGACAAACTGGGGTGGCCTCACATACTGCCACCTGCTATGCCCCTTACATGTGGCCACCCGCTACACCCCAGGGCGACCTCCCACTTCACCACAGGTGAGGGGTCAACTTCAGTGTGAGCACTAACTGGGATGGCCACCGGTCGTGACCGATTGGAGGACTCAGACGTGCTGGACGTTCGTTGGATCCCCACGGCCGGTCCACAACAGTGGTGCCCATTCACCGCAGCCTCATATGATTATAATAGAGGGAAACATTCCACGTAGGAAAAATATATCTAAAAACAAAGATGATGTGACTTACCAAATGAAAGTGCTGGCAGGTCGACAGACACACAAACAAACACAAAACTACACACAAAATTCAAGCTTTCGCAACAAACTGTTGCCTCATCGGGAAAGAGGGAAGGAGAGGGAAAGACGAAAGGATGTGGGTTTTAAGGGAGAGGGTAAGGAGTCATTCCAATCCCGGGAGCAGAAAGACTTACCTTAGGGGGAAAAAAGGACGGGTATACACTCGAACACACACACATATCCATCCACACACATACAGACATATACGTGTCTGTATATGTGTCTGAGGATGTCATATCCCTGCTGGAGAGCCACATTCGGAGTCTGATCCAGTCCCGGAAAGTATCCTGTCACAAGTGGGGCACTTTTGTAGTTTTTCTGTGGGAGGTTCTGGGTTTGAGGGGATGAGGAAGTGTCTCTGGTTATTTGCTTCTGTATCAGGTCGGGAGGGTAGTTGCGGGATGCGAAAGCTGTTTTCAGGTTGTTGGTGTAATGGTTCAGGGATTCCGGACTGGAGCAGATTTGTTTGCCACGTAGACCTAGGCTGTAGGGAAGGGACCGTTTGATGTGGAATGGGTGGCAGCTGTCATAATGGAGATACTGTTGCTTGTTGGTGGGTTTGATGTGGACGGACGTGTGAAGCTGGCCATTGGACAGATGGAGGTCAACGTCAAGGAAAGTGGCATGGGATTTGGAGTAGGACCAGGTGAATCTCATGGAACCAAAGGAGTTAAGGTTGGAGAGGAAATTCTGGAGTTCTTCTTCACTGTGAGCCCAGATCATGAAGATGTCATCAATAAATCTGTACCATACATTGGGTTGGCGGGCCTGGGTAACCAAGAAGGCTTCCTCTAAGCGACCCATGAATAGGTTGGGCCATCCTGGTACCCATGGCTATTCCCTTTAATTGTTGGTATGTCTGGCCTTCAAAAGTGAAGAAGTTGTGGGTCAGGATGAAGCTGGCTAAGGTAATGAGGAAAGAGGTTTTAGGTAGGGTGGCAGGGGATTGGCGTGAAAGGAAGTGCTCCATCGCAGCGAGGCCCTGGATGTGCGGAATATTTGTGCATAAAGAAGTGGCATCAATGGTTACAAGGATGGTTTCCAGGGGTAACAGACTGGGTAAGGATTCCAAGCGTTTGAGAAAGTGGTTGGTGTCTTTGATGAAGGATGGGAGACTGCATGTAATGGGTTGAAGGTGTTGATCTACGTCGGCAGAAATACGTTCTGTGGGGGCTTGGTAACCAGCTACAATGGGACGGCCGGGATGATTGGGTTTGTGAATTTTAGGAAGTACGTAGAGGGTAGGGGTGCGGGGTGTCGGTGGGGTCAGGAGGTTGATGGAGTCAGGTGAAAGGTATTGTAGTGGGCCTAAGGTTCTGAGGATTCCATGAAGCTCCGCCTGGACATCAGGAATGGGATTACCTTGGCAAACTTTGTATGTAGTGTTGTCTGAAAGCTGATGCAGTCCCTCAGCCACATACTCCTGACCATCAAGTACCAAGGTCGTTGAACCCTTGTCAGCCGGAAGAATGACAATGGACCAGTCATCCTGCAGATCATGGATAGCCTGGGCTTCACCTGTGGTGATGTTGGGAGTAGGATTAAGGTTTTTCAAGAAGGATTGAGAGGCAAGGCTGGAAGGTTTGGAGAGGGTGATTTTGAGGAAGAGGAGGTGGGTCCCGCTGTGACGGAGGATGGAACTGTTCCAGGCACGGTTCAATTTGGATAGTGTCTTGGGAAGTTGGATCATTAGGAGTAGGATTAGGATTATTTTTCTTCGTGGCAAAGTGATATTTCCAGCAGAGAGTACGAGTGTAGGACAGTAAATCTTTGACGAGGGCTGTTTGGTTGAATCTGGGAGTGGGGCTGAAGGTGAGGCCTTTGGATAGGACAGTATTTACATTCCCTCCGCAAACATGCCTTCGCCCTAGCCAGATTACACTCCCATATTTTATTTTCTTAGGCTTGTCTGACATTTGGCATTACCCCCAAAGGCCTCACACTTAAAGTTCCCATCTCTGGCTGCAACCCTTCTTTCCATCAGTCCCTATACCAGTTCCAAACTGAACAATCCATTGCCCTCACCCACCTAATCCTTCACCTACACATCAACTCAGCCAATGAACGCACCCGTCAGCTCCTATCCTTAATAAAAGTCCTCAATCTTTCCTCTCCCACATCCACACAGGCTGTTCATAGCATCCTCCTAAAGGCCAACCGCAAATTAGAACAGCATGCGACCCCCCACCTTAAAAAACTATCCAATCTCCTGGTTTCCCACCTCCGGAAAGGCAACTCACTCACCCTTCACAACCTTTCCAGCAAACCTCAATCTCCTCTCATTGCACACAGACCCAGTCTCTCCCATCTACTCAATCTCCCACTTCCAGCTCCACTCCCTCCAAAACCTCAAAATTCCAATCAACACAATCGGGAACCACAACACCCCAATTCAGTAGTTCACCTTTCCTCCAAACGTCTCTCCCAATCCGAAACCTCTGTCCTATCCAAAGGCCTCACCTTCAGCCCCACTCCCAGATTCAAACAAACAGCCCTCGTCAAAGATTTACTGTCCTACACTCGTACTCTCTGCTGGAAATATCACTTTGCCATGAAGAAAAATGATCCTAATCCTACTCCTAATGATCCAACTCCCCAAGACACTATCCAAATTGAACCCCGCCTAGAACAGTTCCGTCCTCCGTCACAGTGGGACCCACCTGCTCTTCCTCAAAATCACCCTCTCCAAACCTTCCAGGAATTTCTGACTTCCAGCCTTGCCTCTCAATCCTTCTTAAAAAACCTTAATCCTACTCCCAACATCACCACTGCTGAAGCCCAAGCTATCCGTGATCTGAAGGCTGACCGTTCCATCGTCATTCTTCCGGCTGACAAGGGTTCCACGACTGTGGTACTTGATCGTCGGGAGTATGTGGCTGAGGGACTGCGTCAGCTTTCAGACAACACCACATACAAAGTTTGCCAAGGTAATCTCATTCCTGATGTCCAGGCGGAGCTTCAAGGAATCCTCAGAACCTTAGGCCCCCTACAAAACCTTTCATCTGACTCCATCAACCTCCTGACCCCACCGACACCCCGCACCCCTACCTTCTACCTTCTTCCTAAAATTCACAAACCCAATCATCCTGGCCGTCCCATTGTAGCTGGTTACCAAGCCCCCACAGAACTTATTTCTGCCTACGTAGATCAACACCTTCAACCCATTACATGCAGTCTCCCATCCTTCATCAAAGACACCAACCACTTTCTCGAACGCCTGGAATCCTTACCCGGTCTGTTACCCCCGGAAACCATACTTGTAACCGTTGATGCCACTTCTTTATACACAAATATTCCGCACGTCCAGAGCCTCGCTGCGATGGAGCACTTCCTTTCACGCCGATCACCTGCCACCCTACCTAAAACCTCTTTCCTCATTACCTTAGCTAGCTTCATCCTGACCCACAACTTCTTCACTTTTGAAGGCCAGACATACCAACAATTAAAGGGAACAGCCATGGGTACTAGGATGGCCCCCTTGTACGCCAACCTATTCATGGGTTGCTTAGTGGAAGCCTTCTTGGGTACCCAGGCCTGCCAACCCAAAGTATGGTACAGATTTATTGATGACATCTTCAAGATCTGGACTCACAGTGAAGAAGAACTCCAGAATTTCCTCTCCAACCTCAACTCCTTTGGTTCCATCAGATTCACCTGGTCCTACTCCAAATCCCATGCCACTTTCCTTGATGTTAACCTCCACCTGTCCAATGGCCAGCTTCACACGTCCGTCCACATCAAACCCACCAACAAGCAACAGTACCTCCATTATGACAGCTGCCACCCATTCCACATCAAATGGTCCCTTCCCTACAGTCTAGGTCTTCGTGGCAAACAAATCTGCTCCAGTCCGGAATCCCTGAACCATTACACCAACAACCTGAAAACAGCTTTCGCATCCCGCAACTACCCTCCCGACCTGGTACAGAAGCAAATAACCAGAGCCACTTCCTAATCCCTCAAACCCAGAACCTCCCACAGAAAAACCACAAAAGTGCCCCACTTGTGACAGGATACTTTCCGGGACCGGATCAGACTCCGAATGTGGCTCTCCAGCAGGGATACGACTTCCTCAAATCCTGCCCTGAAATGAGATCCATCCTTCATGAAATCCTCCCCACTACAACAAGAGTGTCTTTCCGCCGTCCAACTTACCTTCTTAACCTCTTAGTTCATCCCTATGAAATCCCCAAACCACCTTCCCTACCCTCTGGCTCCTACCCTTGTAACCGCCCCCGCTGTAAAACCTGTCCCATGCACCCTCCCACCACTACCTACTCCAGTCCTGTAGCCCGTAAGGTGTACACGATCAAAGGCAGAGCCACGTGTGAAAGCACCCACATGATTTACCAGCTAACCTGCCTACACTGTGAAGCTTTCTATGTGGGAATTACCAGCAACAAACTGTCCATTCGCATGAATGGACATAGGCAGACAGTGTTTGTTGGTAATGATGATCACCCTGTGGCTAAACATGCCTTGGTGCACGGCTAGCACATCTTTGCACAGTGTTACACTGTCCGGGTTATCTGGATACTTCCCACTAACACCAACCTGTCAGAATTCCGGAGATGGGAACTTGCCCTTCAGTATATCCTCTCTTCTCATTATCCGCCAGGCCTCAACCTCTGCTAATTTCAAGTTGCCGCCGCTCATACCTCACCTGTCTTTCAGCAACATCTTTGCCTCTGTACTTCCGCCTCAACTGACATCTCTGCCCAAACTCTTTGCCTTTACAAATGTCTGTTTGTGTCTGTGTACGTGCAGATGGATATGTGTGTGTGTGCGCAAGTGGATACCCGTCCTTTTTTCCCCCTAAGGTAAGTCTTTCCGCTCCCGGGATTGGAATGATTCCTTACCCTCTTTCTCATTCATAAATCAAATCTGAGTATTGGCTGTTTGTGGAAAGATAGTGTTATGCCTCATGTAAGGAGAGGATACGTTTACTAGCAAATGTCAGTTATTCGACAGCAGTGGAATCATTATGTATCAAGACTGGGGTTCATGAGGGTGGTTTGGTAAGTCTGGTAAATCTCCATGATAGAATGGAACATTTTTGTTATGCCTTCATTGTTGGTAAGCTTGATTATTCCAGTGTTTGTACAAAGAATTTCAACAATGTACAGCATGCGGTATTTGTTGACACCTGTCTGAGTTTATTAGTGTCTCAACTGCAATTGAAACTGGAGAAAACACAGTTCTGTGCTGTTATTAAATATTTTCATTTGACGGGATTGACTGCCGCACAAATCGGAACAGAACTGGATGAAGTCCATGCAGACCCAATTACGTCATTGAAGACCATTTATTTTTGGATTAATGAATTTAAACTTGGTTTGGTAAGCACCAAGGACAAAGTGCACTCTGGCCATTCAGTTGAAGTCACCACAAAGGAAACCATTGACAAAATCCATGATATGGTAATACAAGACCACCAAAAAAAATTGTGAGATGCTGCGACTGTTGGCATCTCAACTGAGCAAGTGCATAATATCCTGCATGGAGAATTGTGTATAAAGAAGCTCTGTGCAAGATGCTTGTCGTGATTTCTCCGAGTCTAACAAAAGTGTATCTGGTACAACATTTCAACACAATGTCTGGCATTGTTTAATCACAATCTGCAAGACTGACTGTTGATGAAACCTGGATCCATCATTATGCACCAGAGTCAAAACATCAATCAAAACAATGAACAGAGGTTGGTGAAAGTGCACCAAAGAAGGGAAAGACCATTTTGTTAGCTGGTAAGGTGATGGTCACTGTTTTTTGGTATTCCCAAGCAATACTCATCGTAGATTGGTTGGAAAAAGGCAGAAGTATAACTGGACCCTATTATGCTATGTTGTTGGATCATTTGGAACTTGCATTGGCTGTATAAAACATCAAGGTTGGCACACAGAAAAGTACTCTTTCACCAAGACAATTCACCATTCCAAGCATCAGCAATAACCATGACAAAAGTGCATAAATTGGGCTTTGAATTGGTTGCTCATCCACCCTATTCATGAGACTTAGAACCAAGTGACTTCTTCCTGTTCCCTAACTTGAAACTTTGGCTTGCTGGGAAGAAATGTTCATCAGATGAGGAAGTGATAGTGCAGTCAATTAATATTTTGCAGAGTTTGACAGAATGTATTTTTCCACTGGGATGAAAAAGCTGAAGGATCACTCAACCAAGTGTATATCCCTCAAAGGAGACTACGTCTAGAAGTGAGGTGAATTGTATATGAAACAAACTTTTTTCTTGCTTTTTTACCAGGCTTATCAAACTATCCTCGTATTGTCCAACAATACCACTGTTCATGTCAGCCATGACTCCACATTTGTCATGCGAATATGGAATGGATGGACCATACTTGATGCCACACAGGATCTCATAGAGGACAGACACTCAGAAGTGCAGGATCATACAGTCATAGCACATATCTTGATGCAGGAAATGGGCTTGTTTTCAGCAAAACAAGTATTTACGTTGAGAGCACAATGACATCTTGAGCTTCACAGACTGTCTGAACAGAAACCATTCTTGTAGCTTTCTATGAGAATGAATATTTCAGCAAAACAAGTATAGTACGTCAAGAGCACAATGACATCTGAGCATCACAGACTGTCTGAACAGAAACCATTCTTGTGGCTTTCTATGAGAATGAATATTGACAGATTGCATTCATCATTGTCTTATTGGACCAGCAGTTGACCTGATAGTATGATGTGTCATTGGGTATATGCTGTGATCATCTTTGGGTCACAAACCCATTAATTTGGACAGAAGGCATTGCATTTCTGACTTGTTAAGGAAGATGACTGTAGCCAGTCTTCAAGGTCTCTGTGATGTTTTCTGTTAACTAGTTAACACAAGACTGGGTGTTATCTATATTGTCCAGACTTAACGTGATACGAGGGTGTTCAACTGATGCCCTGGCCAGTACATTCGCCAGATCCTCGTGCGTTGAAAACATTTGATGATAGGTTGCAAAGAGACTCAAATACTGCCATTTGTGAGACTGATGAATTTTGGCACAGAGTTGCTGAAACACAGAATGATATGCTGATATCTGTCATCCATGATTAGGTCCACTTGATGCCATACAAGATTAGAGCCATTGTTGCTGCCAGAGAGGGCAGCTTTGCCTACTAAATTCCACATTTTGTATACCACCAAATCACATACAAATTTAATTATGTATTCTACTTACTCTACTGTGTATGGACAGCAAATAAAATTTCATTCTTTGCTATTATTCCCTGTGTTGCTATATTAATGGCCAGCAGTGTATATCATTTCTCAGACTGTCCATGAAGATTTTGAAGAAAAGTTGTACTGGAGAAAGTGTACTGCTGAGGTGCTCAAATAAGTAAGTTTGTTCTTCGTACTGCCATCAGCTGTGATGTACGCAGTGTGATACAGGGGTTAGCATCACTAGCTGGCATTCTGGGGGTTACCAATTCAAACCCGACCACCAGCAATGACTTGTTATTTAGTATTTATCAGTTCTCGAAGGTTCTTGAAATAACTTATGTTTGTAATGCTTGTATATTCTTGAATATTCCGCGCACACGTAAATACCTACATTCTGGAATATTGGATGTATGTGTAAATAGCTGCACTCTCCATCAGGGAGGTCAGTTGTGTTCTGACAGTACACTGGTGTTCGGGATGAATGTGCTTTCAGTTTTATATTAAATTGCAGACAAGCACAATTAAGACACTTACACATTAGCTTTCAGCCACAGCCTTTGTCAGAAAAAGAAAGAAACACACACCTCAAACACACATGATCACAGTATCCAGCAGCTCAGACCAGAAAGCATTCTGGTCGGAGATGCCATGGATGGTGGTCATGTGTACTTGAGATGTGCTTGCTTGTTGAATGAATGTGTGTGCATTTCTCTCTTTTTTCTGACAGAAGCTGTGCCCTAAGGCTAATGTGTGAGTGTCTTTCAATTGTGCCTGTCTGCAACTTAACGAGTCGTGTTTATGGAAGGAGCAGTCTATCTGCAACTTAACGAGTCATCTTTATGGAAGGAGCAGTCTATCTTTTCCTAACAGGATTTTCTTAAAACAAACAGTCAATCCAAGTGAGAAATACTAATATTTTATTCTCTTGTGAAACAAGACATTTATATTATGATACTTCTTGCTCCTGCAATATGCACAATGCTCTTCAGAGTTGGGTCATGGATCAGGGGCCTTTCTGCAGTTTTTATCCTCTTCATTATGGAAAACAATTTTTAACAACAATGAGTTGAGCTAAAAACATAGAAATAATGTTAGCTTAATTTCGGTATAGCTTTGGAATTCTTCTGCATGAGTATCACTGTACCATCTTAGCAAATTGATTGTATTGTAATACTTGTCACTGAGATGAGCGCAATTTTGCAAATCAATTAATTCCACTTGCATGTCTGAAGGCACAGTATCTGGTGCAGCGGAATGGAGTACTAAATAATTTGGATTCATTTTGTGGGCTACATTGGTTCTTAAACCTTTTCTCAAAAGACTGACATGGTTGCACAATATTTTCTTGATAAGCCACAAAATGTGAGTCTTAAGCTAATTGTAACAAGAAATGCTTTTGAAAAACATTAGGACCCTTGTAGCAAGTTGTTTTCAAATAGACAGATGTGAGATTTCTTGGTGGAGGCACTGGGTACTTAGAAACATCTACAAACCTGTGGTTCCAATTAGGCAACATAAAAGCCATGGCCTACATGGACAGGAACTAGACTATAAGCGGTACATTGTTCCAGAGGTCTGTATAATGAGGAGACCAATGGATTCCAAACAGCAGTAAGTCAGCTGCACATGAGGCACACATCAGTGTTTTCCGGATATGCTAGTCAGGACCCAATGCAATGGCTGAAAAACTTGAATCAAGTCACCAAATACAACAGATGGGATGAGAGGCTGTGCTTGGAAAATGTTTGTTTACTTTTATTAGGACAGCACAACTCAACAATGGTTCAAGAGCAATGAGAAACTCAGTATCTGGAACAAATACCAGGGCAAACTGAAGAAAACATTTGATCAATACCACTGTCAACAACCTCCAAACCTCCTCCATGTCTCCTCACACCTGACAAACCCTGTCCTCGCAGACCTGCTACATTTACCCCACCTTCCAAAAGCCCCTCCCACCACTACACAGAATCCAGAACCTAAACAGACCTGAAACACTGTCACAAACCTTTCCTCCAGAAGCCTTAGCCCCACAGAAATATCAGTCCTTTCCAAAGGCTTCACCTTTTGCCCCCACTCCCAAATTCAATCATGCAGGACTTGTTAAAGACCTTTTCTCCTTCTCTCGGTCCCTACAGTGGAAACACTTTTTCGCCACCAACCCTACCAATCCGACTCTACCAAAGACCAATGTTGAACCCTGTCTAACTCAGTTCACGCCTCCATACAACCGTGATCCATCCCCAGTGCCCCCCAAATCATCCCCTGTTAACTTTCCAGAATTTCCTAACCTCAAACCTTGCTCACCATCATTCCCCAAGTCCCTCAACAAGCAAACTAATCTTACATTGTAGAAAGAACTACAGTCCAACACCTGATCCTGACCTTATAAACCTACCTGCAGACAAAGGATCCACCACTGTTGGTTTGAACTGCAAGGATTACCTGACAGAAGAACTCTGTCAACTGTCAGATACATCCACCTAACATCCTAGTCACAGTGACCCCATTCCAGAAATCCAGCAGGATCTCCAATCACTCCTCAAATTCTTAGACCCATCCCAGGGCCCATCTCTCTGCTCACCCCTACCACTCTCCACATTCCTACCTTCTACATGCTTCCTAAAGTTCATAAACCCAACCATCCAGGACACCTAATTGTGGCTGGTTACTGGGCCCCCACTGAGAGAATCTCTGTTCTCATAGACCAACACCTTTGGCCTATTACCCAGAACCTATCCTCCTGTATAAAAGATACCAACCGTTTCCCCCACCGACTCTCCACAGTTCCTGTCCCTTTACCACAGGATGCCCTGCTCGTCACTATTGATACCATCTCCCTTTACACTAACATCCCTAATGCCCATGGCCTTACTGCTATTGAACACTACCTTTCCCAATGCCCAACAGATTCCAAACCAACAACCTCCTTCCTAGTCACCATGATCTACTATACCCTCACCCATCATTTCTCTTTTGAAGGCATTACTTACAAACAAATCCACGGTACCGCTATGGGCAGCCACATAGCACCATCCTATGCCAACCTGTTCATAGGCAATCTAGAGGAATTCTTCCTAAACACTCAGAATCCTGAACCCCTCACCTGGTTCAGGTTCATTGATGACATCTTTGAAATCTGGATTGAGGGTGAGGACACCCTATCCCCATTCCTCCAGAACCTCAATAAGTTCTCCCCCATTTGCCTGGTCCTACTCAACCCAACAAGCCACCCTCCTAGATGTTGAGCTTGTCTGTGACTGTGTTGATTTTATCACGCTTGTTAGGAACAAGTGGATCCTTTCCTTTAAGCGACACATTTAAGTAACTTAAGTGTCCTGCAGTATCAGTGAGAAATGCCAAGTCCACAACCCATTTCTCATCACTGCTAGTTTTCTCTGTGTTTCTCCTTTCACTTTCATAAAAAGGATGATTTCCTTCTGAAATGCAAAGAATACAAGGGGGGACCCAAAAGTAACCGGAATCGTAATGCTGCACATCGTGTACTTGTAGTAGCAGGTTGTGCCGCCAGAAGGTTGTAGCAGAAGCTCTGCTGAGTCATTCTGCCACACGGTATCACTGAACAGTGAGAAGTTTGGTTTCTTTGGCAGTTCTTTGAGTGTGCGTACAGTGCAGACATGACATGAGGAAATGGCTAGTTCTTACGAACAACGTGTGGCAGTGAAGTTTTGTTTCTTGCTCGGCAAGAATGCAGCAGAAACTGTTGCGATGATTCAGACAGCCTACAAAGACCATGCTCTTAGTAAAATGCATGTGTTCGAATGGTTTTCTCAGTTTAAAAAGGGAGAAATGGTGGTTGAAGATCAGCCCCATTCTGGTCGACCTTCAACTGCTCGAAGCGAAGACAACATCGACAAAATCTGTGATCTCATCAGTGAAGACTGACGCAGGACAATCAACCAACTTGAGAATTTGTCGGGTTGTCCTGGAGCTCAATTCAGCACATCTTGACCATCAATTTGGGGATGCAAAGAGTGGCAGCAAAATTCGTGCTGAAGCTTCTTACCGGAGATCAAAGGGATCGTTGCGTTCAAGCCTGTCATGAAATGAAGGATGCGTTCAAAGATGATCCACATTGTTTCAACAAAATCATTACAGGTGATGAGTCATGGTGCTATGGGTAGGATCCAGAAAGTAAACAACAGTCATCACAATGGAAGTCACCTGGCTCACTTCGACCAAAAAAAGCTTGACAAGTGAAATTGAATGTGAAAATGATGTTGATCTGTTTTTTTGACATCAGAGGGATTGCACACTCTGAATTTTCCCCTGAAAACCAGACAGTAGACCAACAATTCTATTTGGAGGTCATGAAACGGCTTCACAGAAGTTTGTTGTGAAAACGTTCACCTTTGTGGGATTCTGGCATGTGGTTCCTGCATCACGACAACACTCTTACCCAGACAGCTCTCAGTGTTTGCCAATTCTTGGCCTCAACGAAGATGACTACCTTGACCCACACACCCTATTCACCTGATGTAGCACCCTTGGACTTCTTCCTATTCCCAAGGATGAAAAGAGACTTGAGAGGGAAGTGTTTTGCAGATGTGGAAGACGTAAAACGCAATCTCATGAAAGTGCTAACAGGTATCAAAGAGGACAAATTTAAAAGGTGCTTCGAACACTGGATTGAACATTTGGACAAGTGTATTAATGCTAATGGAGAGTAAGGTTGTATTTGAAAACAATAAAGTATATGCTTTCTAGAAAGAAATTCCGGTTATATTTGGGTCCCCCCTCGTACATTGGGAACTCTACCTCTACAAAGCTGTCATACCACATAATGTTAAGGTATGTCACAATATCCTGCTTCCAGATTCTGCAAAAATCCCTGGAACTGTCAGTTATTGACACCATGATGCCTTACACAATTCACACATTATATCCCACATCTTGCGCACACACCCTTCTTGTCGATAAAACAGTGTGTACTTAATACATCTTTCCCAAATTTGGTCTTGGTTTTTTATGAGAGACAAAACCTTGCTGACTACCAACCATCTGTGGTGCTCCACCTCACACCACAGAACAAAACCTGTCCCATGGCAAACACATTTTCAATTAATTCACACATCACCTCAAATACATCACGGCCTGTGGTTCTGTAATCCATAGATCTAACAGCTCCTTGGAAACCAGTAGTTCAGAGTTAACTACAAGCACAAATATTGCAAGCTGTGCAGTTCTGTTATATTGGTGGTTTCATCAAGTACTAATGAATAAACAAACGTCTGATCTTTTGTCACCAGGTGGTTTTCAAGATTCACACCTATGTCTCAGATCCGATGAGAAACTGTCTGGTTGGAGAGGTAAACTTCTTTAAATTTCTTGATGTCCCCTGGCATTAAGCACTCAACTTTGGTCAAAAAACCACGATTTGAACATGGGCCCAATAGAAAATAGTGCACCACTTGCAGTGATATGTGCAACTTTGTAGCTTAATCATAAAGCTGCATCAGTTGAATGCTGCTCCTCATTACTGGTCTAAAATCATTGCATGAAATGCATGTAATAACTTAAACTGATGCATATGAAGAACATGCAGAAGGTTTGTGTTATGACCCTTGTTGTCTGTCTCAGAGTTATCTGTTTGTGTTGTTTGTCCTTCCTTGCATCACCATCCAGCTCATCAAACAATACAACATGATGCTGAATATTATACTTCTTCACTGCATTAAGCATCTTATGAAACACTAGGCACTGAGGCATCCCATCTGTTTTAAAAAATAACAATTATTCATCCCAGAAAAAGGAAAAAATTAGCAACAGGCTATTTCAAGAAGCCATTATCTGCATTCATTATGAAGTGTGAAGCATTAATAAAACACATGATGGCAGGTGTCAAGAACATCTTATTGTGTACGCAACAGAGCAGTGTGCAAATGCAGTGCAATAGAACTGCTTGTGTTTTGCTTAACCAACCTTCACCTAAGGGCACTCATAGGCTCTCTTGCTTGATGGGTCAGCATTGGAACAGCCTGGCCTAGCGGAAGAGGAACTGAAGAACAAGGTCCAATGTCATGGTGAAATGATACAGTTTTCCATTGAGAATGTTTAGGTTCTTTGCAACTTTGTAAATAAGAATGTGACAGAAGCTGATGAAATCTCACATTTGATGAAAGGAGTTGCAGAAGACACATACAGCTCATTTGATGTAGGGTGTCACAACAGAAGAATTCATCAGGTGGTGCCAGCATATTGAGGAAATGCAACAGAAACATGTCGGATGAAAAAGGTATGATCTACTCCCAAATATGGTCCCTACGGCTGTTGTAGAAGACCACTAAAACTTTGCATTTCTCCTATGCCAGGTCGTAAGAGAAGAGATACAGCATTTCCTGGCAGCCAGAATGGTCAGACCTAAAACAAAAAATACCACCCATGAACATCTATCCCATATGTCAGGAGGTACGCACAAATTTATAGGACCATTTGAATAAGGCGTAAAGAATGGACTCAATCAACTCAAACCTACACCACCATTGTCAAATGACACCTAAGCGTCTGACCAACATGATTACAATCAACTCCTCTGCCAAATATAACATCCCACAGAAGAACAGATGTTTGGAGGAAGAGGACAATACCCTGGTCTTTTTTCACAGCAGACACTCTGGAAACATTGTTCGTTACTGCAAGAAAAGGAGATGAGTGTTCAATGACTATAATGCCACAAGGCATTGCAACATTTCCCTTCATACGAAAACTTCATAAAAGTTTATCTGTCGTGCCACGAATCTGTGGACAGTTGTATGGGCAACGCAGTACAACCAGTCATTTTCCTGCAAAACTTAAGTTAACCTATTCCTGGATAAACTTAGTGGATTGACACTTACAACTCCTCCCCACCTGTTCTATGCAAGTCTCCCATTGATGTAATCCTTTGAAATAGTTCTTATAGTTCTGCTGGATTCTACCAGAGTTGCAAGGGGGAGCAGGGTACAGGTGGGGATAGTGAAGTGCTGTTTGTGGGAGCATACAGGAGATGAGGTGGAGAAAGAGTAGGGCAACTAGGTGCAATCTGGAGGTTAGACAGAGGACAGGGTGGGGACAGAAAAAAAGAAATGCAAACTGACTGTGGATGCTCTTGTGGAGTAGGAGGCTGTGGAATATGAACAGGGAAGAGGATAGGTCAGCAAAGGACAATTACTAATGAAGGCAGAGGCCAGAAGAGAGATGGGAATGTAGGATATATTGCAAGGAGAGTTCCTACTTCAACACTTCAGAAAAGCTGGCATTGGTAGGAAGGATCCAGAAGCACAGGCTGTGAAGCAGACATTAAAAAGAAGAATTTTGTGTTGGGCAGCATGCTCAGCAGCTGAGTGGTCCAGATGTTTCTTGGCCACAGTTTCTCGGTGGCCATTCATGTGAACAGATAGCTTGCTAGTTGTCATGACCAAGTAAAATGAAACACAGTGGTTGCAACTTAGCTCGTAGATCACATGGCTGGTTTCAAGGTAGCCCTGCCATTGCTACAATGGGCGACACTTGTGTATGGACTTGAGTAGGTGGTGGTGGTGGTGGTGGTGGTGGTGGTGGTGGTCGTCGTCATGGTGGTCATGGTGGTGGGAGGATGTATGGGACAGATCTCACATCTAGGTCTATTACAGGGATATGACCCATAATGCAAGGTGTTGGGAGCAGGGGGTGTGTAAGGATGGACGAGGATACTGTGAAGGTTCGGTGGGTGGTGGAATACCACTGTGGAAGGGGTGGGGAGAATAACAGGTAGGACATTCCTGATTTCAGGGCGTGATGAGAGGTAGTTGAAACTCTTGTGGAGAATGTAATTCAGTTGCTCCAGTCTGAGTGCTACTATGTCACAAGGGGAATGCTACTCTTTGGCCAGACAGTGAGACTTTGAGAGGTGGTAAGTGATTGGAGAGATAACGTATGGGAGGTCTGTTTCTGTCTAAGGTTGTAAGAGTATTTACCTTTTGTGAACAGTATTTACCTTTTGAGAAGGTCTCACTGAGACCCTTGGTATATTTCGAGGGGACCTGCTTGTCACTACAGATACGACAGCCACGGGTGCCCGGGCTGTATGGGAGAAACTGTTTGGTATGGAATGGATGGCAGCTGTTGACGTGGAGGTATTGCTGGTGGTTGGTAGGTATGATATGGATGGAGGTCCTGGTGTAGCCATCTTTGAGGTGGGTGTCTACATCAAGGAAGGTGCTTGTTGGGTTGAACAGGAATGGGGGAGGAGGTGTTGAGGTTATGGAGGAATGTAGATAGGGTGTCTTCACCCTCAATCCAGATCGTGAATATGTCATCAATGAAGCTGAAGCAGGTGATGGATTTGGGTATTTAGGAAGAATTCCCCTAGATGGCCCATGAATAGGTTGGCATAGGATGGTGCTGTGCAGGTGACCATTGCCATATCCCAGATTTGTTTTTAGGTGATACCTTCAAAGGAGAAATAATTGTGAGTGAGGATGTAGTTGATCATGATGACCAGGAAGGAGGTTTTAGGTTTGGAATCTGTAGATAGTGCTTGATAGCAGCTAGTCCATGGGCATTAGGGATGGATGCTCACTATGTGGCCCCGGCAACCCGAGACAATGGTCATTTGTATGTGTCAGGTCTGTTTGTGTGAATCTGTGTATGTGTGTTGTCTATTTCAAAAGAAGGCCTTCTGGCTGAAAGTTTGTGTGTTTAGTAGTCTTTTTGTTGTGCCTGTCAGTGACTCAACATTCCATTATATGGTGAGTAACCATAAATAAATTTCAGGATGCCATAACATTGCATTTATTGACAAACAGTATAGAACAGTTAACAATCAAACACTTAGTAAAAATTAACTTAAAAATTATGTAAAATTAGGAGCATGGCTTGCACAGAGATCAGGTTTAGATTGCATCCTAACACCAGCGGACTAGATTAGTGTGCAACAGAAATCTTGAGTATATATTTATAACTTAAGATCTAATTGGATATTGTTGACAGATAAATAATTTTCAATCACTTCTTGGTATAAATAGTTTACTGCATATAGGAACAGTAGCAGAAAAGCTTTAATGACACTCAGCCCCCCCCCTCCCCCAGCATTTAATGTGCTCAAGGTGTTTTTAATAATTAATATTTTAAAAATAAAATTTCTTCACTTTGCATCTAAATCTTGGCTGATCCCCAGCATTCAGAATCTCTGACCGGGATTCACTCTTTTGGCTTACTCATTGCTCCTCATACCACTGGTGTACTTCATTGCAATACCTACATTTACATGGCATGGCCAGTACCACTGCTTGCTTTCCAGATGTTGGATTGTCTTCTTACTCTTCATTATAGCATCTTACATTATTGCTGAAGGTTGCCACGTATGCTCACTGATTGTTGTGTCCCAATACAGTGTTAAAATTAACAAATAAAAAATGGTGCAATATAAGAGGAATATCACATATTCCTTTTGGTGCCTTCTTTTTCTGGATTGAGTTTCTTTAAAACGAAATTCCAATTTTGAAAACAAGTAGGGCCATGGTATCACATTGCATAGGAATAGCCATTACATTTTGTCATTTTTCTCTACACAGTAAACTTATACATTTCCTAACAGTAAATATAAAAAACGAATTTCAATGAAGCTTTTTGATTGCTTATTTTACATTAGTAATTACAAAATGGATTTTCATTACAAACTTCCCTAAAAGCAAATTCTCCATTAACTGATTTCTTTAGTGTTGCAACAAAGCATGAGTAGGCTGTGTGAGAGGGAGTGGGAAAAGCAGACTGGCAGAGAAGGGGAAAAAGGCCGATGGGGGCATGGCAGAGAACAGTGCACAATGACAATGAAGGGGTGTGAATTGGGAGGAAGTGTGAGACAGAGGGTGTGGAAACTATTGGGTGGAGGGTGGAGCACAGCGGGCTACTGTTGGTGGAGGCTGAGATAATTTGGCGAGCAGAGAAAGTGTTGTAAGGATAACTTCCATCTGCGCAGTTCAGATAAACTGGTGACAGAGGGAAGGATCTAGATCACCCAAGTTGTGAAGCAGTCATTGAAATCAAGCATCTTATTTTCAGCTGCATATTGTGTGAAAGGATGGTCAAGTTTTCTCTTGACCACAGTGTGGCAGTGGTAATTGATTCTGGCAGTGTACAGTTAGTTGGTAGTCATACCAATTTAGCTGTGTAATGATTGCAATAGAGCTGGTGTATGACATGGCTGCTTTCACAGGTGGTCCAGCCTCTGATGGGGTTGGATAAGCCTGTGACAGGACCGGAAAAGGAAGTGCTGGGTGGGTGTGCACCTGGGTCTTCCTCAGGGATATAATCCCTGTGTCAAGGGGTTTGGTAGGGGCACAGGGATAGACTAGGATGTTGTGGAGGTAGGATGAGTGATTGAGTGATGGAACACCAGTTCAGGGGCGGTGGGAAAGATCTTGGGTAGGATGTCCCTCATTTCAGGGCATGATGATAAATAATAAAAGCCCTGACGAAGGCTATGTTTCAGTTGTTTCAGTCCATGATGGTACTGAGTGACAAAGGGGCATTCCTTTGTGCCTGGTTCTTGGTTTTGGTGGGAGGATTGGAGGTGTTTGGGCATATGGCATGGGAAATTTGTTTTGTGTACTGGGTCCGGGGGATAGTGCCTGTCTGTGAAAGACTTTGTGACATCTTCAGCTTACTGGGAAAATGAGTTGTTATCATTGCAGATACACTGTCCCTGGGTGGCCAGGCTGTGTGGGAAGGATTTTTTGGTGTGGAAAGCTGCAAATGCAGGTATGGTCAGTGCCTGCTTAAAGGTGTAGCCCATTCTCAGAACCTCTCAGCTGAATTCATTTCCCTCCTCATCCCTATGATACTTTGCATACCCATCTTCTACAAACTGCCCAAAACGCACAAACCAAACAATCCTGGATGCCCCATTGTAGCTGCTTATTGAGACACCCACTGAAAGAATTTCAGCCCTCATTGAACAACACCTCTAACCAATTGCCCAATATCTCCTACCTCCCATATCAAAGATACCAGCCACTTCCTTCACTGTTGACACCAGTTCCATATACATCAACGTCCCTCATGCCCATGTTCTCACTGCTATTGAATACTGCCTCTCCCAACGTCCTTCAGACTCCAAATCAACTGTCTCACTTCTCATACATCTTACTTAATTTTATCCTAACTCACAACTACTTATTCTTTGAAGAGAATGTATACAATCAAATCCATGGTGCAGTCATGGGCACCTGCATTGCACACTCCTATGCCAACCTCTTTGTGGGCCATCTAGAGGAAACATTCTTAGCCTCCCACAACCCCAAACTCCTGGTCTGGTACAGGTTCATTGATGATATCTTTTTGTCCTGGATACATTATCCTCATTCCTTCACAACCTCAATATCTTCTCTCCCATCTGCTTCACCTGGTCCTTCTCAAGCCACCTTCTGGATGTTGACCTCCTCTTCCCTGTTGGCTCTGTCCACACTACAGCCACCTGCATTTCGACAGCTGATAACACTTCCACACCAAAAAATCCCTCCCATATAGTCAGCCTACTTGGGGACAGTGTATCTGCAGCAATAAGAACTCCCTTGCTCGTATGTTGAAGGTCTCACAAAGGCCTCCACAGACTAGCGCTATCCCCCCCAGACATAGTCTGTAAACAAATTTCTCATGCCATATCCCCAAGCACCCTCAATCCTCCCACCACACCAATAACCAGGTACAAAGGAGCAGCCCGTTCATTACCCAGTATAACGCTGGACTGGAAAGCAGAACCGTACCTTCAGCAGTGGAACCGTACCTTCAGCAGTGCTCTGATTATCTATCATCATGCCCTGAAATGAGGGATGTCCTACTCAAGATCCTTCCCACTCCTTTCTGAATTGGTGTTCTGTTGCCTATGCAACCTCCATAATATATGAGGCCATCCCTATGCCACTCTCAATCCCAATCTTTTGCCACAGGGATCATAGAAGACCCAGGTGCAAGACTTGCCCAATCCACCCATGTACAGCACTTCCTATTCCAGTACTGTCACAGGCTTTTACTACCCCATCAGAAGCAATCATTGCATAGCTTTTTATGTTAATATGACAACCAACCAACTGTCCACCAGGATGAACGGCCAGTTTCCGCCCCGTATGCCCCACACTTCCTCCCAGTTGATGTCCCCTCAACCTCATTATGCACTGCTATCTATCATGCAACCACCAGTCATTTCCCCTTCTCTGCCCCTCTCCTTTTCTGCTCCCCATTTATCCCCTCCCCTCCCCTCTCCTCCCTCCAGCATAGCCTCCCGATGCTACACATGACAGCCTTGTCTTGTCTCGTCTCTTTACACTCCCTGCACCTCTGCCAGACAGCACTCTTTTCTAACCCCTCCCCCCTGTACCCTGCTACACCACTCCCTTCCCCATCCCACTCCGGATTGCTGCTTTCATTGAACATAACAGCTGCAGTCTGGCACAAGTGGCCAGAGGTAGTGGCTATATTTACATGATGTGTGTGTGTGTTTGTTTTTTTCCCCCCTTCTGAAGAAAGCTCTGGCCGAAAACTAGATGTGTAACACTTTTTTTATTGTGCCTGTCTGCCTCTCAACCTCTCATCTTTACTGTGATCAGCAAGCTGTCCTTTTTGTAATATTCTTCATATTCCAGTCTGGACTTCCCATTGTTAGAAGCACATAAAATTCATGCTAACTTTCTTTACCTTCAGATTAATACAAGATTCTGATCAATTCTGCTTGCTCGCATAATGCTGATATTCACTGATATTTTTCATTTAGTAAACAACAACAGTTATGAGGTTAACATAAACAAACAATGAAACTGTGTACCAAAATGAGCTGGTTTTTCCATGCAGAACAAAACCAAATAATTATTTATAATAACCTTCTTTTGAAATTGTACATTACAGAAAATTTCAATTATTCTCACCACATAAAGTTTTAAAAATAATATTTTACAAATCCCAGGTTCTATACTACTCAGTACAGACAAAAACAAAAAACACTTAAATATTCTGTGGCTTGGGTACCATATGATAGTATGCCATATGAGGACTCTTTAGTATCCTATTGTTACACGAACGTAAAATATGATTTTTGATGTCTATAAACTGTGACTCACCATCACTCATGATGCACATATTCAGTATATACTGGATATTTATGTTCTTTCCACTTAACTACAGCTCATTGCCATCCACTGTAACTCCTTTATTAAGCTCTAATGACTCTACTATCCTCTACTATTGTGAATTTTTCTTTTTGATCACTTTGTACTCATTCATTGAATATAGTGATCATTGGTACTGCAATTCTGTCTGACCCAGTGCTGGCTGTCATTATCTTGCAGCTCTCAACCATGTCATTTCCCTTTGGTCACCTGATCATAATGGTGTCAGTTTTTACCACTACTCCAGGCATTACTGATTATACGAGGGCAGATGAGAAAGTAATGCACAATAATATTATTACCAAAAGGTTTAATAGGTAATGAAACAACAAAAATTGCAAATGGACTTACACCTTTTATCTGATTTTCTACAGTCACCAACGTTTCCAGTATGTTTCTCCCATCATGGTACCAGTTGCAATAAGCCATGTTTATAGAAGTCCTTTTGGCTGAAGTACAACTATCTTCTGACTGCTAATTTCACTTCTACATCTGTCACGAAGCATTGGTCACCCAGGAATTTCTTTATGGGGCCAAACAGATGAAAGTCCAATGGTGCAAGATCTGGACTGTATCGAGGATGCTGGAGCTCCTACCACACAAATCTGGTGATTTTCTCACAAACAGATGCAGCAACGTGGGGGCGAGCGTTATCATGAAGTTCAACATTGTCAGCATTAATGTTGTGGCATTTGTCACAAAGAGCACAATGCAACTTAACCTAAGTTAATGCTGCAGCATTCACAGTGGTCCTGTGTTCAGCAAAGTCCACCTATAAAACACTATGCATGTCCTAGAATACTACCACAGGCGCTTTCCTAACAGATTAAGTCACTTTGATTTTTTTTTTCTTTGTGCTCTTCTGTGGTGTAATACATTAAGCAATCCAAACCTGTCATCATTCACTGGTGCATGTGGTTGTCTGTCAGGTTCTTAGGCACCCAGTGAGCACAAACTTTATGAAATTTCACCTTGTTCATGAACAATATAGTGCACTGCATGATAAGAAATGTTGAACTGCTGGGATAAGGTTCACAGGTGAACAAGATGATTTTTCACAATTGCTGCCTCAATGGCTCTGACTTACTGTGAGGTTGCAGCTGTTACCAGCTGCCTGGGGCATGGCAAATCACTAAGGTTCACATTGCCCACTTGGAAGAATGCACGCCACCTGGAGACATTGCTATGGTCCATTCAATCACCCCCATACACATCATGCATGTAGCCATGAATTTGACTTGGTATACGCCCTTTGGTCCACAAATATTGAACTGCACTTCACTGCTCTTCAGAAGTTGGTGACAGTACCATGCGCACAGTGTTAGTTTCATAGTTCAGACTTCTCTCACTACAGCTACACATGAAAATAAATTCCCTCTGTAGTGGAAACTTCAAACTATATTGTCTTGAAATTTTAACATTCCAGCTGCAATACTATGGGAGAAAAAAATTATGTTACTTTCTGGTCCTCTCTCGTATTAGAATTACATGCAACAAAAGATGTATTTTAGATGAAAATACAAAATATCCTTATATTTTCCATAATTTCTTAATTATAATTTAACTCTTCTTGCCCAGGTGGCATATAAATATTATTAAAATCCCTAAGTAATTAGTTTTGGAAATTACATTCATTACAGTAATATCATATAGTTAAGTTTTCTTATAAGGAGATTAATCTATCCACAATAAACTTTATGTTTATATCCTTTGTTTATTGTGATGTGTACATCCTAATATCATTATGACATCACTGCCTGCTCCACTACTGACAGCTGGTCAGCACATTCCACAAAGGTCATTAGCAGCAAGACCCATCTCTGTCCGCCACTCTTTAAATGTACAGCCAGGCAATAATCCATCCTTTTCATTCATCATAATGTGCCCATTGTGTACTGGCAGTCTCTTCTATGTTGATAAACATTAAGCAGAACACACATTATTTACAATAACTACCATTAACATTGTTGTCTCCCAATAACCATATTTCAATCAGTATACATCCATTTCCACTTAATATTATGTCCCTTAATAATTTTTTTGTGTACAGTTTTGTTCTTGGGGTAGTCCACAGTCTCAATACATTTTAAGAAAGAAAACATGGTCCAAACAGGCTGTAATATACAGGGCGTTTCAAAAAGAAAGAGCAGATTTCAAACATTTATTTCTCAAAAACTACAAATGATAGAAACACAATTCCAACGGTCCTTCACTCAATATGAGTACCAAATGTTACACAACAAATATCAAAACTGTACCTCAATATGAGCACCATTTGTTACACGACAAATATCAAACCGGTATCTCATTTCTTGCCACACACGACGCAACTGGTCTTTAGTTACCGAATTCACGGCCGCAACAATTCGATGTCGTACCTCTTGAAGAGTAGCGGGCATAGGTGGGACATAAACACAGTCCTTTATGTACCCCCACAAATAAAAATCGCAGGGAGTAAGGTCTGGTGACCTGGGAGGCCACAGACGATGACATTGATCTTGTGCTCCTGCTCTTCCAATCCACCGTCCTGGAATGGTGTTATTTAGGTACCGTCGTACAGGTTCAGAGAAGTGTGGTGGGGCGCCATCTTGCATGAAGATGAAGTGATTTGAATCTTCCTGAAGTTGAGGAAATAGCCAGTTTTCTAACATGTCCAGGTAAATGGTTCCTGTGATAGTTTTCTCCATGAAAAAGAAAGGTCCATAAACTTTGTTTACCGAAATTGCACAAAAGACGTTAACCTTTGGTGAGTCTCTTTCATGTTGAATAACGTCCCTCGGAGTTTCACTCGCCCAAATTCGTACGTTATGCCGATTAACTTTACCAGAAATGTGAAACGTTGATTCATCTGAAAAAATTAATCGTTCGGCAAAATTGTCCTCTTCCATGTCCTGTAGAATTGCAGTTGAAAATTCAAACCTTTTGTTGTGGTCGTCAGGACGCAATGCTTGCAATAACTGCAGTTTGTACGGCTTCATGTGCAGACGCTTACTCAGAACGCGCCATACCGTTGTTTTAGACATGTTTAGTTCGTGACTTGCCCGTGTCGTGGATTTTCTAGGGCTCCTTTCGTAAGCTGCACGGACACGCTCGACATTTTCATCCGATGTGCGTGGACGACCCGTGCTTTTTCGCTTGCAGATGCAACCATCTTCTACGAATCTGTGATGCCACTCATAAATTTGCTTATGACGAGGCGGCTGTTTGTTGAATTGACGGCGGAATGCACGTTGCACACCAACAATGGACTCTAACTTTGCAAATTGCAGCACACAAAATGATCGTTCCTGTGGTGTCGTCGCCATTTTCCTACAAACAAACGCCAGCGCCACTGCGGATTTGCATGGAACTTCTGCGCGGACCATTGAAAAACTTTGAACCTTTCTCTGACAAGAAACGTTTGAATTGTGTTTCTATCATTTGTAGTTTTTGAGAAATAAATGTTTGAAATCTGCTCTTTCTTTTTGAAACGCCCTGTATTTATTGTCCATTGTCCATGTCAGTTGGTAAATCACGTGGGTGCTTTCACACGTGGCTCTGCCTTTGATCGTGCACACCTTCCGGGTTACAGGACTGGAGTAGGTGGTGGTGGGAGGGTGCATGGGACATGTCTTACACTGGGGGGCGGTTACAAGGGTAGGAGCCAGAGGGTGGGGAAGGTGGTTTGGGGATTTCATAGGGATGAACCAAAGCCGCTTCCCACAGGTTTTAAGGTTATTATTTCTTCGTCAGACAATTGTTACCCTCATTTTCATAATCTGCCACCACAAAACCACTCCTTTTAATACATTTACATGCAGTTTTTTCGAAATTTACCCAAATTTCTCTACCCTTTAACGTGTTTTGGAGGCAACACAACCACCTAACCTTTGTGCACATCATAGTTTACCAACCTAAGTTCACCACAGGATCAACATAGCTCATCTTTAACCAACACTTTTTCGACTTTTTACACACCAGAACTCCAGTTGCTTTCTAGTTCACCTTTATCTCACCCAATATATTTTTATTTTCATTTCAGCCTCATGTTATACTTTCCACCTTCTAAATACCGTGTCACCCTCATAACAGCCCCACAACGACTCCATCAAGTTTTATTTACATTCCCTCTGTAAACATGCCTTCGCCCTAGCCAGATTACGCTCCCATATTTTATTTACTCAGGCTTGTCTGACATTTGGCATTACCCCCAAAGGCCTCACACTAAAAGTTCCCATCTCTGGCTGTAACCCTTCTTTCCATCAGTCCCTATACCAGTTCCAAACAGAACAATCCATAGCCCTCACCCGTCTAATCCTTCAGCCAATGAACACACCCGTCAACTCCTATCCTTAATAAAAGTCCTTAATCTTTCCTCTCCCGCATCCACACCGGCTGTTCAGAGCATCCTCCTACAGGCCAACCGCAAATTAGAACAGCATGCCACCCTCCACCTCAAAAAACTATCCAATCTCCTGTTTTCCCACCTCTGGAAAGGCAACTCACTCACCCTCCACAACCTTTCCTAACAAACCTCAACCTCCTGTCATTGCACACAGACCCAGTCTCTCCCATCTACTCAATCTCCCACTTCCAGCTCCACTCCCCCCCAAACTCAAAATTATAATCAACACAATCTGGAACCACAACACCCCAATTCAGTAGTTAATCTTTCCTCCAAACCTCTCCCCCAATCTGAAACCTGTGTCCTATCCAAAGGCCTCACCTTCAGCCCTACTCCCAGATTCAACCAAACAGCCCTCGTCAAAGATTTACTGTCCTACACTCATACTCTCTGCTGGAAATATCACTTTGCCATGAAGAAAAATAATCCTAATCCTAATCCTAATGATCCAACTTCCCAAGACACTATCCAAATTGAACCGTGCCTGGAACAGTTCCGTCCTCCGTCACAGTGGGGCCCACCTACCCCTTCCACAAAATCACCCTCTCCAAACCTTCCAGGAATTTCTGACTTCCAGCCTTGCCTCTCAATCCTTCTTGAAAAACCTTAATCCTACTCCCAACATCACCACAGCTGAAGCCCAGGCTATCCGTGATCTGAAGGCTGACTGGTCCATCGTCATTCTTCCGGCTGACAAGGGTTCCACAACCGTGGTACTTGATCGTCGGGAGTATGTGACTGAGGGACTGCATCAGCTTTCAGACTACACTACATACAAAGTTTGCCAAGGTAATCCCATTCCTGATGTCCAGGCAGAGCTTCAAGGAATCCTCAGAACCTTAGGCCCCCCTACAAAACCTTTCACCTGACTCCATCAACCTCCTGACCTCACCGACAGCCCGCACCCCTACCATCTACCTACTTCCTAAAATTCACAAACCAAAACATCCTGGCTGCCCCATTGTAGCTGGTTACCAAGCCCCCACAGAACGTATCTCTGCCTACGTAGATAAACACCTTCAACCCATTACATGCAGTCTCCCATCCTTCATCAAAGACACCAACCACTTTCTCGAACGCCTGGAGTCCTTACCCAATCTGTTACCCCCGGAAACCATCCTTGTAACCATTGATGCCACTTCCTTTATACACAAGTAACCCGCACATCCAGAACCTCGTTGCAATGCCGATCACGTGCTACCCTACCTAAAACCTCTTTCCTCATTACCTTAGCCAGCTTCGTCCTAACCCACAACTTCTTCACTTTTGAAGCCCAGACATACCAACAATTAAAGGGAACAGCCATGGGTACCAGGATGGCCCCCTCATACGCCAACCTATTCATGGGTCTCTTAGAGGAAGCCTTCTTGGTTACCCAGGCCTGCCAACCCAAAGTTTGGTACAGATTTATTGATGACATCTTCATGATCTGGGCTCACAGTGAAGAAGAACTCCAGAATTTCCTCTCCAACCTCAACTCCTTTGGTTCCATCAGATTCACCTGGTCCTACTCCAAATCCCATGCCACTTTCCTTGACGTTGACCTCCACCTGTCCAATGGCCAGCTTCACACGTCCGTCCACATCAAACCCACCAACAAGCAACAGTACCTCCATATGACAGCTGCAACCCATTCCACATCAAACGGTCCCTTCCCTACATCCTAGGTCTTCGTGGCAAACGAATCTGCTCCAGTCCAGAATCCCTGAACCGTTACACCAATAACCTGAAAACAGCTTTCGAATCCTGCAAAACTACCCTCCCGACCTGGTACAGAATCAAATAGCTAGAGCCACTTCCTCATCCCCTCAAACCCAGAACCTCCCACAGAAAAACCACAAAAGTGCCCCACTTGTGACAGGATACTTTCCGGGACTGGATCAGACTCTGAATGTGGCTCTCCAGCAGGGATACGACTTCCTCAAATCCTGCCCTGAAATGAGATCCATCCTTCATGAAATCCTCCCCACTCCACCAAGAGAGTGTTTCTGCCGTCTACCTAACCTTCGTAACCTCTTGGTTCATCCCTATGAAATCCCCAAACCACCTTCCCTACCCTCTGGCTCCTACCCTTGTAACCGCCCCCGGTGTAAAACCTGTCCCATGCACCCTCCCACCACCACCTACTCCAGTCCTGTAACACGGAACGTGTACACGATCAAAGGCAGAGCCACGTGTGAAAGCACCTATGTGATTTACCAACTGACCTGCCTACACTGTGACACTTTCTATGTGGGAATGACCAGCAACAAACTGTCCATTCACATGAATGGACACAAGCAGACAGTGTTTGTTGGTAATGATGATCACCCTGTGGCTAAACATGCCTTGTTGCATGGCCAGCACATCTTGGCACACTGTTACACCGTCTGGGTTATCTGGATACTTCCCACTAACATCAACCTGTCAGAACTCGGGAGATGGGAACTTGCCTTGCAGTATATTCTCTCTTCTTGTTACCTGCCAGGCCTCAACCTCCGCTAATTTCAAGTTGCTGCCGCTCGTACCTCACCTGTCATTCAACATCATCTCTGCCTCTGTACTTCCACCTCGACTGACATCTCTGCCCAACCTCTTTGCGTTTACATATGTCTGCCTGTGTCTGTATATGTGTGAATGGATATGTGTGTGTGTGCAAGTGTATACCCGTCCTTTTTTCCCCCTAAGGAAAGTTTTTCCGCTCCCGGGATTGGAATGACTCCTTACCCTCTCCCTTAAAACCCACATCCTTTCGTCTTTACCTCTCCTTTCCCCTTTCCTAATGAAGCAACCTTGGGTTGTGAAAGCTTGAAATTTGTGTGTGCGTTTGTGTGTTTTTTATTGTCTCTATCAACATACCAACACTTTTGTTTGGTAAGTTACAGCTTCTTTGTTTTTATATATTTTTTTCCGACGTGGAATGTTTCCCTCTATTATATCCATTAGTAACATATGTACAGAAAGCTGCATATGTAACACAGGCACATGTTTTTGTATTCATATTACTAACAAATGTAATGTAGATGGTTAGTGTACACAGACAATGCACAAACCAATGTCACCATTTTTGTTGATGTCTTTCAGTTGCTTGAAAATGGCTAACAGTAAAAATTAGCTAATATTGTGAATTGTGTTTTATTCATCTTGTGGTGCCGATGAAATCGACACCAACATTGATGCACCCGTCTTTGAACTAAGCTAAGATTAACTTTGCTCTCTTCCGCCATGTCCAGTTCTTCGTAAGCCTAGCTTGTGTTTGGGTGAATAAATGAACTACTGCTAAATGGGGGTTGTTTGGTGTAACTAACTCGAACATCCCCCTCACTGATGACCCCGAGTTGTAATGTCTTCCGTTTTCGCTGTTTTACTGTGTCCGTGACCTCCGTGTTGGTTATTTTTGCATGTATTACATTGACACAGCATTCGAACAATGAATTCAGCCCAACGCCTAACACCGGATTTTGTGATCGACATGCATCATGGTGCGGGCAATGTACACCCACCAGGATTGCAACACGATGCCTCTCACTCAACGATTACATCGATTTCGCTGGACATTTTCAAGCCTGCAACAATAAGTGAGGTTAGGAGTGTGCCTGACTCCGGCTATCAAACGCCTTTGTTCCCACCACATGTGCGCTCCCTCATCGACGGTGCAGTTACCTCTTACGGATCTCTGTGCCATGCGGGACCAATGCCGATTTCTGCAAATTCTTCGTTGGACAACCTACCATCATCACGACAATGATTTGCCATGACACAATACCACACAGATACCTGCCATGTGGCCGGAACTGCTTCGTTCACAGGTCATCTTACTCAGCATACAACCACGCCCGCGCCTGCGTCGGTTCAGCATCAGCACTTGCCTTCCTACTTCAATACCTCAGCCTGCAACAGGATCAATAACTTGTTATCTGTGCCTGACCCTCACCTCCATCCCACTGCTACACCTCAGTGTTTTGTGCCACGACATTCACCTTATCCGCACACCGTTTTGAGTGGAGTGACTATGAACAGTGAACATTCACACATTCCGTCGCACGTTTGACATCATTTCCCACACTGTGCTTCTGGACAGCCCGCATGTCCGCAGCCTGCCTGCAACACAGGTGGACCCGGCTCTGATCATATGTTGAGCTTTCTGTGGACTAACACGCGTTCTCAAACTTTGAACTTTTTCTAACCTGTCGCCCTCGCGCCGGCTCCAGTCGAGCTTCTGCTACCGTTCTCAGCACATCTCAGTGCCTCATCCACGTTGGTCTTCCATGACCTGTCAATCCGAACACACCCACAACATGTTGAGCTTCCGCAACCACAGACAACACATTACGGTGTCTCACCCGCGTCGGCCTTCGGCGTCACAACGGATCGCGCTCAACCACAGCAAGTCATCTTCACACTGCCACCCGAACAGCCATCGTTACCACATCCCCTGGAGACACACTCTCCTGGAATACCACAGCAACAACAGCTCGTTTCAGGCAGTGCCCCAACGGACTCAACTCAACCTGTTCTTCCGAACATTCTACAATGCTTACCGAGGCTGCCGCCGTTTAATCCCGACGGAGCTACAACCTGGTTCAAAATTGCGGACGAAGTGTTCGACCATTACAATCTCGACGAATCAACCAGGTTTCTGTGCCTCATCACCCACCTGCACGACCAGGAGGACTTGATTGCTGACCTGGTCGACGCCCCGGACTCATCTACCCAGTACACTCTAGCCAAAAAGACAGTTCTACATCGGCTTGCACGCTCAACTGAGGCAGCAATATGGAAGTGCTCCAAGGTAGAGCAACTAGGCAATGACAAACCTTCCCAGCTCTGGAGACGGCTACGTGCCCTCGTCAGCACCGATATACTCTCTGACACAGCTCCCCTCGCCATCTGGTCAGATAAGCTGTCTCCTCACATCCGCTTTGCATACCGAGCGAGGTGGACTCGCATTCGGGAGGACGATGGTTCAATCGCGTCTCCAGCCATCCTGATTTAGGTTTTCCGTGATTTCCCTAAATCGTTTCAGGCAAATGCCGGGATGGTTCCTTTGAAATTGCACGGCCGATTTCCTTCCCCATCCTTCCCTAACCCGAGCTTGCTCTCCGTCTCTAATGGCCTCGTTGTCGATGGGATGTTAAACAACACTAACCTAACCATCCGCTTTGCTCTGGCTCAGAGGTCTCCCTAACCTGTCGAGCAAAGAATGACAATTGGTGGCAAGCTACACGATGCATCACTGCTCTATTTCGCCAGCCACTGCCTACCTGACAAGTCTCAGGTTCAGGCTCATCGTCCTGTGGCTGGGCGCGGCCAGGGCCACACTGTGCTGACCATTCCGCTCGCTCTGGGAAGCAGTAAACAAGCTACTGGGACATCACCAGCTCCACCCACGGTCACGCCCCCTCCTGCAACCGAGCCTGCTGCGGCCACCGAACCTTGGCCATCGCCACTGGCAATGAACGTTCTGCAGAAAATGCAACCGCACTACCCGTACTATTACTTCCACACACGGTTTGGTGAGGTGGCACGGAACTGCAGACCACCCTGCTACTTCCCAAATGCCAATTGCAGGTAGTTCCGGGTGCTGCCTCCTGTGCACAACATGAGAGGCACCCCCCCCCCCCCCCCCAGTGCTCCATTCTGTCCAGAAACGACCGGATAATTGCGGACAACTTTACATTAAAGACATTTCGTCGGGATGCCTTTTCCTAGTGGACACAGGCACGGATGTTTCGCTGCTACCTATGTCCTTAGCATCGTCAAACATCCGCCCTCATCATACTTCACTGCAGGCCGTGAATTCAACTAAACTACAATGCTCAGGTTCAACTTCCCATGTAGTCTCACTCCCCGCAAACTGCAAACTCGAGTGGACATTTTTATTGTGTGAAATTGACGAGCCTATACTAGGCATTGACTTCTTGCGACACCACAAACTTTCACCGGACCTGGTGTGAAACACCGTGTTTCATCACCCGTCCAAGACTCACTTCCCCTGTGCTCCGTTGAGCAAACCCCCCCCTCACCTTCGTGACACATCGGTCCGGGCTCATCTCATCCGTACGTCCTCGTCTCTGTCGACGATGTTACAAGAAACAATGCACAAGTGCCTTGTCAAGCTTGAAAACATCGCTCGCTTACACAAGGAAATCTTCAAGCTCTCCCTCTGGCTCCATGAAACTCAGCTCCAGCTCTGTGATGCAGCAAAGGAATTACAGACACTACAGCAAGGACAAAGCAAGGTCAGTAAGTGCGCCGAATCTGCTTGCAGTCCCAGCAATTGAGCATCCGTGTGTTCACCTACCGCTACCCCTCGCAACTGTGCTATCAAGACTGCCATAACATGTACTGACAGCTACGCAGGGCCACACCCTCCTAACACAGCAGCATTTGACACTCAGCCGGACACAAGTGCGCATGCACGATGAGCGTCACATGTTCCCGAACTGACAGTTCCTACCTCGCCCCTCGCGGACAGCACCTCGAACTATGTAACTTCGGCTCCTGCACGCTGCCGTGCAACCACCATTGACAATACAAAAAGTGCACTCGCGCCAAGCATTTCGCCCGTGACCGTGCTGCCACAGGTCGTGCCCTCGGACAATGGACTCACTAATGGCTCACGAGGTCTACCAAGCTCACCCCACCACGGTGCCACTGCTTCGGACCGGCGGCCATCTCGTCGCATTGACTCCAGGGACACTTTGCCGCCTCGGCTCCCGTCGGATCCGCCGAGTGGCTCCGAACACCATGACCACGCCTCACCTGCCCCACCCACCACACATCGTAAACAAACTGCCTCCCACGTCGCCAGCAACATTTCCGTCTTCACCAATGGCACGGTTCACAAGCTTCATCTCACGCCAAGTCCCCCGATCTCCAGTAAACCACGTCAACCTTGTCCCGAGCGCCTCTCCAACCTTAAAAATCAGATTTCTGAACTACTCAGCTCCGGTGTCATTGAACCCTCTGCCAGTAGCTGGTTTACACCCATACATATGACACCCAAGAAAGATGGGTCCTGGTGCATGTGCAGAGACTACCGTTGACTAAATGCACGAACAATTATGGACACCTACCCCATACCCAACATTGCCGACTTTACCAGTTCCCTCGCAGCTGCCACCATGTTCTCTGTCATTGATCGCAAACGGGCCTACCACCAGATCCCCATGGCACCTGAAGACATCGAGAAGACAGCAATCACCACCCCGATTGGGTTATTTCAGTTTCGATTCATGCCCTTCGGACTGAAAAACGCAACCCAGACCTGACAACGCTTCATCAACGAAGTGCTATTCGACCTAAAATTCTGCTTTGCATATCTTGATGACAGTCTTGTGTTCAGTTCCTCCATCTAGGACAACATTCGACATGTGCAAACTGTTATGAACACTCGTGGCAGCAGGCATCAAGACCAACCAGGACAAATTGCAGCTACATCAACCCGCTGTCACTTTTCTTGGTTGTCGGGTCTCTGCCAATGGCATATCACCACCTCCTGAGAAAGTACAAACAATACTAAACTTACCCAGACCTTCATCATTCAAAGAGCTCCAGCGCTTTCAGGGGACAGTTAATTATTATTGCCGACATCTACCTCAGGCTGCGGAGATTCAGGCTCCACTGACAGACGTCTTGGCAGGCACCAACACTTCTGGATCTCGGCTCGTTCCATGGACCCCAGCTATGACTGACTCTTTCACTGCCCTCAAAAATCTTGTTGCCGAGGCCTGCACCATCATGCATCCTCATCCCAATGCGCACAGCTTTTCATCACCAGAGACGCAAGCAATACTGCCATCGGCACTGTCCTTAGCCAGACAATCGACGGCCGAACTTCGCCTCTGCAGTTCTTCTCGTGCAAGCTCACCAATGCACAACGGAAATATTCCGCGTTTGACAGGGAGTTGCTCGCGGTCTACGAAGCGATAGAGCATTTTAAGACTGACATTGAGGGACACCCTTTCTATGTTTTAACGGACCACAAACCCCTGGCTGCAGCCATTACAAACCCGCCAGCTGACTCGCCTCCTCACCGCTTCAGATACATGGACTTCATATTTCAGTTCACCACCGATGTCAGGCACATAAAGGGTGCTGAGAATATAGTTGCTGATTTCCTTTCATGAGTCAAAGCCATCCATTCGCTGTTAGACCTCTCTGAACTGCCTAACCTCCAACCCACCGATGAGGAAACACAAAACCTGATTTCAGACTCTACCTCTTCTCTACACTTCGTCCGCACCACCTTCTCTGGCGTTCCTTGTGAGATCTGGTGCGACGACAGTACGGGCACGTTATGCCCCCTCATCCCAATCACGCTCCATCGAGATGTCTTCAACGCATTGCATAATTTAGCCCATCCCGGTGTTCATGTATCTGCCCGCCTCGTAGCGGAGCTCTTGGTGTGGAGAAATGTCAACAAAGACTGCCAGCAATGGGCACACTCCTGCATCGTGTCCCAACGCTGCAAAGTACACAAGCACACTTCACCCCCCCTCGGTGCCTTTTTGATCCCTCCTGGGCGTTTCCAGCATATTCATATTGACATTGTCAGCCCTCTCCGCCCCTCTAGCAGCTTTCGTTATGTTCTCTCGTCTATCGACCGAACAACTCACTGGGTCGAGGCTGTCCCCCTCCGCAATATTACGGCAGAAACTGTTGCTCGAGCTTTCATCGAGTCATGGGTATCGCATTTCGGATGTCCAGCTATCATCACGACTGACCAGGGCAGACAATTTGAGTCGGCCCTGTTCAATGAGATTTTTCACATTTGGGGCATCTGGCACCTCCATACCGCAGCATATCACGCGCAAAGTAATGGGCTAGTTGAGTGTTGGCACCACACTTTCAAGGCGGCTCTTCAATGCCACGACTCTCTATGGACAGAGTACCTTTCCCTTGTGCTACTCGGCATTCATGCAATCTATAAGGAAGACCTCAAAGGCACAATAGCCAACTTGGTATACGGCCAGAACATTGTTCTCCTGTTGTCTGCCTCGCCCTGTCAAGGTTTCTCACGCCCCCTATCTTGAACGTGCCCTCGCTCGAGGTGTTTGTGCCTGTCTCCCCGTACATAATCCATGACATCTCAATAATACTGCACGTTTATACACTGTTCGTCATGTGTTTCTCTTCATCCAGTGCTCATGACACAACCTCCGCCATTCCCTGCCATCTGGTGAAATGTGTTTCTCTCCCGCCCGATTTCAACCTGGACTCGCTTCATGTGTTCGCCATGCCCACCAGACACATCGTCGTCATCGCTCCGTTCCACCCGCAAACCGCCGGCCCACCTGTCGACGCACGACCAGCACGCCCAGTACGACCCCTGGCTCACTCCAACGACTTCCAGGTTCAGTGGCCAAACCTTCCTTCAAGACATCTACCCACACAGCTCCCCGATGACGCTGTCGAGCTGACCATAGTCACCCCCCCCCCCCTCCCCGGCCTCTCAAGGGTACTCCGCACTGCGGGGGAGGGGAGGGGGGGGGGGGGGCGCTATGTGGCGCCGATGAAATCGACACCAACATCGATGCATCCATCTTTGAACTAAACTAAGATTATCTTTGCTCTCTTCCGCCATGTCCAGTTCTTTGTGAGCCTAGCCTGTGTTTCGGTGAATAAATGAACTACTGCTAAATGGGGGTTGTTGGGTGTAACTAACCCGAACATTCCCCTCAATCTCATGACAAACATTTGCAATCCATTTGCATACAGGAGACATGTCAAAAATTTATAATACAGTTAAAATGATATTTACATTAATAAATAATAGCACTACAATAAATAATAACACTATAAGGATATTTCTTGGGATGTGTAACACATTGTATCCAGCTCTAATTTCCGGTTTGTCCTTCATGAATTCATTCACTGAGTAAAAACATAGTGAACGCATTATTGTGGCCAAGTTAGATACGAAGCCCACACCTACTACAGTGGTACAAGTTTATATGCCAACTAGCTCTGCAGATGATGAAGAAATTGAAGAAATGTATGATGAAATAAAAGAAATTATTCAGATAGTGAAGGGTGACGAAAATTTAATAGTCATGGGTGACTGGAATTCGGCAGTAGGAAAAGGGAGAGAAGGAAACGTAGTAGGTGAATATGGATTGGGGCTAAGAAATGAAAGAGGAAGTCGCCTGGTAGAATTTTGCACAGAGCACAACTTAATCATAGCTAAGACTTGGTTTAAGAATCATGAAAGAACCCTGGAGATACTAAAAGGTATCAGATAGATTTTATAATGGTAAGACAGAGATTTAGGAACCAGGTTTTAAATTGTAAGACATTGCCAGGGGCAGATGTGGACTCTGACCACAATCTATTGGTTATGACCTGTAGATTAAAACTGAAGAAACTGCAAAAAGGTGGGAATTTAAGGAGATGGGACCTGGATAAACTGAAAGAACCAGAGGTCGTACAGAGTTTCAGGGAGAGCATAAGGGAACAATTGACAGGAATGGGGGAAAGAAATACAGTAGAAGAAGAATGGGTAGCTTTGAGGGATGAAGTAGTGAAGGCAGCAGAGGACCTAGTAGGTAAAAAGACGAGGGCTAGTAGAAATCCTTGGGTAACACAAGAAATATTGAATTTAATTGATGAAAGGACAAAATATAAAAATGCAGTAAATGAAGCAGGCAAAAAGGAATACAAACGTCTCAAAAATGAGATCGACAGGAAATGCAAAATGGCTAAGCAGGGATGGCAAGAGGACAAATGTAAGGATGTAGAGGCTTATCTCACTAGGGGTAAGATAGATACTGCCTACAGGAATATTAAAGAGAACTTTGGAGATAAGAGAAACACTTGTAAGAACATCAAGACCTCAGATGGAAACCCAGTTCTAAGCAAAGAAGGGAAAGCAGAAAGGTGGAAGGAGTATATAGAGGGTCTATACAAAGGCGATGTACTTGAGGACAATATTATGGAAATGGAAGAGGATGTAGATGAAGATGAAATGGGAGATACGATACTGTGTGAAGAGTTTGACAGACCACTGAAAGACCTCAATGGAAACAAGGCCCCTGGAGTAGACAACATTCCATTGGAACTACTGACGGCCTTGGGAGAGCCAGTCCTGACAAAACTCTACCATCTGGTGAGCAAGATATATGAAACAAGCGAAATACCCTCAGACTTCAAGAAGAATATAATAATTCCAATCCCAAAGAAAGCAGGTGTTGACAGATGTGAAAATTACTGAACAATCAGTTTAATAAGTCACAGCTGCAAAATACTAACATGAATTCTTTACAGACGAATGGAAAAACTAGTAGAAGCTGACCTCGGGGAAGATCAGTTTGGATTCCGAAGAAATACTGGAACACGTGAGGCAATACTGACCTTACGACTTATCTTAGAAGAAAGATTAAGGAAAGGCAAACCTATGTTTCTAGCATTTGTAGACTTAGAGAAAGCTTTTGACAATGTTGACTGGAATACTCTCTTCCAAATTCTAAAGGTGGCAGGGGTAAAATACAGGGAGCGAAGGGCTATTTACAATTTGTACAGAAACCAGATGGCAATTATAAGAGTCGAGGGACATCAAAGGGAAGCAGTGGTTGGGAAGGGAGTAAGACAGGGTTGTAGCCTCTCCCTGATGTTATTCAATCTGTATATTGAGCAAGCAGTAAAGGAAACAAAAGAAAAATTCGGAGTAGGTATTAAAATCCATGGAGAAGAAATAAAAACTTTGAGGTTCGCCGATGACATTGTAATTCTGTCAGAGACAGCAAAGGACTTGGAAGAGCAGTTGAATGGAATGGATAGCATCTTGAAAGGAGGATATAAGATGAACATCAACAAAAGCAAAACGAGGATAATGGAATGTAGTCGAATTAAGTCTGGTGATGCTGAGGGAATTAGATTAGGAAATGAGTCACTTACAGTAGTAAAGGAGTTTTGCTATTTGGGAAGCAAAATAACTGATGATGGTCGAAGTAGAGAGGATATAAAATGTAGACTGGCAATGGCAAGGAAAGTGTTTCTGAAGAAGAGGAATTTGTTAACATCGAGTATAGATTTAAGTGTCAGGAAGTCATTTCTGAAAGTATTTGTATGAAGTGTAGCCATGTATGGAAGTGAAACATGGACAATAAATAGTTTGGACAAGAAGAGAATAGAAGCTTTTGAAATGTGGTGCTACAGAAGAATACTGAAGATTAGATGGGTAGGTCACATAACTAATGAGGAGGTGTTGAATAGGATTGGGGAGAAGAGAAGTTTGTGGCACAACTTGACAAGAAGAAGGAATCGGTTGGTAGGACATGTTCTGAGGCATCAAGGGATCACCAATTTAGTACTGGAGGGCAGCTTGGAGGGTAAAAATCGTAGAGGGAGACCAAGAGATGAATACACTAAGCAGATTCAGAAGGATGTAGGTTGCAGTAGGTACTGGGAGATGAAGAAGCTTGCACAGGATAGAGTAGCATGGAGAGCTGCATCAAACCAGTCTCAGGACTGAAGACCACAGCAACAACAACAAGTGAACCTTACTTCATCTGCATCAACTTCTTCCCTTTTAATTTATTACAAATTTTTGTTCCCATGTATTGAGGTCCCTGGGCATACAGTCTGAGGCTGTGGGTTGGGAGTATAAAGTTTTCTTCGTTTCTGTTATCATGTGAATGGACAAAAAGATTTCCCTCAAATAATTCATGTCTGGTGTACAAAAATATAATAATCTCATTTGTATAAGGATGGCAGAGTTAATATTTTAAGTTTTCTAAATAATGGTCAACATAGTTCTTTGCAATTTTCAGTGAACATATTTCGAATGATTTTCTTCTGTATTTTTAGTATCCGCACTATGTTTCTTGATTTACCCCAAAAAACAGTACCATAACTAATAATGCATTCGAAGTAGCTTGTATATGCAACTTTTCGTGTGTCCATGTGAGTTGCAGTTGATAATATTTGCACTGCAAATGCAAAGCTGCTCATTTTGTTTGCCAGGTATTTAATGTGTGCCTGCCAGCTGAAATTTTTATCTAAATTTTAACCTAAGAATTTGACTGAGTCAACTTCTTCTATATCTTGGTTGCTGTGTATAATCTTAATCTGCTCACAATTTGACTGTTTAGTTTTGAACTGCATCACGTGAGATAGGTTTAAATTCAACCCATTTAGCTGAAACCAAGTTTGTAAGGTACTGAGGGTACTGACCACAGATTTGGGAATTTTTTCTGAATCCTGATCATCAACTAAGACAGTATCATCTGTGAACTAAACTGATGGGGAGCTGACATTTAATGGTAATTCATTAACACAGAAGAGAAATAGGACTGGACCTAATATGGAGCCTTGTGGAACACCCTGAGGATATTTTTTTTTCCCAGTCAGAATAATAATGTGCACCATTTTAAGAGAATGCCTACTTTTTGCTTTCTGTTGGATAAGTAGGATTTAAGCCATTGTAGGGCACTGCTGCTAATGCCATACTTTCCAAGTTTGTAAACAAGCAATGCATGGTTTACAGAATCAAATGCCTTTGAGAGGTCGCAGAAAATTCCTGCCACCTTATTTCTCTTATATAATAATGCACTTATTTTCTCAATGAAACTGTTATCCGCATCTATGGTGTTTTTCCCCAGCTGAAAACCAAACTGATTGTTTAGAATAACAGAATATTTTGCAATGAAGTTTTGGATTTGTGCAACAGCAAGTTTTTCAAATATTTTAAATAGGACTGGGAGAATCAAGACAGGATGATAATTTCCCATGATCTCTCTACCCCTGGGAAACAGCCCTCTTCAAAATATTAATTTATTATTTGAGCTAGTGGGTTTGCAATTCTGTTGTGTACCACTTTAATAACTTTGGTGGGTATTCCATCTCAACCTGCAGATTTTTTGTTTCTTAATGTTAGAATAGCATTTTCTACACCCTCCACAGAAACTTTTCAGAATTTTGTAAAGTTTTCAGAGTTTTCACCTAGGCCAAAGGGATTTACTTTGTTGTGATAATCTGTTATATCTACATCATACTTTGCTATATTTGTAAAGAATTCATTAAAATAGTCTGGCATCTGAGTTGGATTTACAATAGTATTTCCTTCAGTGTCAATTTTTGAAACTTCTTAGTTACAGGCTTTAATACCTAACACAGATTTAATGACTGATGACACAGCTTTGTCTTATTTTTATGATCTTTTTTGCCAGTTGTTTTGCTGCCCTGAGAACTCTTTTAAATATGGTTTTATAGAGTCTAACATATTTAATGAAATCAATGTCTTTATTATATTTTAGTTCTCTGTGCAGTTACCTTTTCCTTACACTGGAATTTTTTATGCCCTGGGTAACCCCCTTTACTTCACTTGTTGTTTTATTGCTGCAGAGTCTAGGTGGAAATGTTTCATTAAAGACAGAAAACTATTTAGCAATTTCTCAAAGTTTTCATGAACTGAATTACAATGATCAAAAGGCCATATTTTCTCTTTTAGCTTCTCACTAAATATTATCAAGTTTTCTTTGCTAAAGTTCCTGCTCATATGGGTTCTCATACATGAAACGTTCCTGTCTGTCTGTGGCAGCCCAATGAACAATGCACAATGATCTGAAATACCTAGACCTAGACAAAATTTATACACATATTCATTTCCATAATTAGTTAGAACATTATCAATACATTTTGCTGATTGCCCACTGTCTCTAGCAGATTCAAAGAAATTCAATTTGAAACCATATTTCTTTACTAAGTCAGTGAATCTTGTAGTGTGGCTACTATCACATGTGATATCAATCTTAAAATCAGCAGCTATTACAATTTTTTTTCTTTTTTTCTCTGTGAAGGTCTTCTAGCATAATTTCAAGATTAGATAAGAATAGTTCTGTTGCTGATGTCCCTGGAATTCTGTATATTGAGATTATTATAACATTTGCTAGTGAGTCCACTATTTCTACACAACAGCTCTCAAACACACATTCTCCATTTAACTAATTAAAACAGTTTCTGATCTCATAATTTATATCACTATGTAGAAGTATACATAAGCCTCCATGTGACTTGTTTCTTCTGCAGAAGCTACTCGCTAATTTGAAGTTCCCTATTTTGTTTAGAATTTTAATTGTGTCCTCAGTAAACCAGTGCTCATTTAAATAAACAACTCTAATATTTGCACATTCTGACACAATGATTTCCAATTCATCTATTTTGGAGCTTTTATTGTTTGAACCATCAGTGTTTAAACCATTTATATTCCAGTGGACAAGATACCTATTTTGGCTATTAGTTATGGCCTTTAGCACATTTATTGCCAGATAATGGTTTGGTTTTGTCTTTCTTAATGCTACACAAGTTTTTTCACCCCCATCACTACTTTCAGTTTCCCTTACTTTTTATGAGCTGGCAAGTATCTATGAACATCTTATTGAATATTTTTGTGTCCAACCTATTCAGATGTAGACTTTGACACTTTGCACTTAGAAATTTGTTGGGATCAATTAAAACCACTCCTAGTTTACTGCACTGTTCTTTAATATTGCCGTTTATTCTCTGCACATAGCTGTCATTCACCGATCTCCTGTGCACAGTACCATTTATTATTATTTATTATTATTCTGGAATTCAAGTAAAGCCTTCTGGCTGTTCGGATGAGGTTTCTTGTATGGTTTATAATTTCTTCCTTGCTGTTGTTTCGAAGTGAATTGTTCCCACATGGATAAACACACCTTTTGGATTTTTGCTATGCTTATCTGCTGCATTGAGTTTAAGACGTTGTTTAGGTGTGTATGCTATTGATGTGTCCTGATTCCAGGTTAAAGGTCAATTTTGGAGTTTGGAATGACAATGTTTTTCAACAATGAGTTACCTATAATAAAGAATTCACTTTCTGTCTTATTATAATGCTTCTTTCTG
Source organism: Schistocerca piceifrons (assembly GCF_021461385.2). Lineage (NCBI taxonomy): Eukaryota > Metazoa > Arthropoda > Insecta > Orthoptera > Acrididae > Schistocerca > Schistocerca piceifrons. The sequence continues at coordinate 591,264,066 of NC_060142.1, read as the reverse complement.
CCTTTTTGTATGTTACACTAGTCAACTTATATTAGTTCGGTTCTCCATATCTTCAATTTCTTTTTCTTTTGTAATGGCGGCTGAATTTTTTTGTGGTTTGTCAGTTGTATCACTTGGCGTATTTGCCAAAGTAGGTCCATCTAATACTGAAGTTTTTTCACATACACAACACTTTTCATGTTTCAATGCAATATTTTTTTGCCTTAGGAACATCAGTTCTGATTTCAGACCATCAATGTCACTTTGAAGAAGACGAATAATTTCATCCTTAGAACTTGGTGCAGATGTTAATTGCACATTTTCATCATCTATACAGTTGAGGCATGTCCACTGAATATCATCATTTATAAATTTCACACACGTGTTTGCACACTTCTTGTGTAACCAAAAGTTGCACTTAATGCACTGAATTCCTTTTCCTACATGTTTTTTACACTTTCTGCATGAAGAACCATTTAATTTCAACTGATTTTGGAGCATCTTATGACTACACAATCCTACCAGCACCATCTGGCCGGTCATTGTTCAAGAAGTTTCCAACCTTACATTTTTTGTTGAAGGAAACAATGGCATTGGGCATGCAGGCTCCAAGTGTAAATGGGAATACATAGTGCACATGCCTGATTTTTTTTCTATGACTGCAGAAACAACCAGTTACTGCCTAGCTGTTGAAAGGTGAACAGTTGTAAGTGGCAGGCCTAGTCATTGAATTTTGCGATGTAACCAAAACAACAGAAAAATTGGAGCAACACAGTTGCATCAAATTTTCTACTAAGCAGTGGGTACCTTACACATAAAGTTGTGGTACAACCACTTCATTTATCCAAAATGAGATTTTCACTCTGCATCAGAGTGTGCGCTGATATGAAACTTCCTGACAGTTTAAAACTGTGTGCCGGGCTGAGACTCGAACTTGGGACCTTTGCCTTTCACGGGCAAGTGCTCTACCAACTGAGCTACCCAAGCATGACTCATGCCCCCATCGTCACAGTTTTACTTCTGCCAGTACCTCGTCTCCTACCTTCCAAACCTTACAGAAGCTCTCCTGCAAACCTTGCAGAATTAGCACTCCTGAAAGAAAGGATATTGCTGAGACATGGCTTAGCCACAGCCTGGGGAATGTTTCCAGAGTGAGATTTTCACTCTGCAGCGGAGTGTGCACTGATATGAAAGTTTGATATGAAGTTTCACTTCATAGATGTTTACTCATCTGTGTAGAGTGAAGCACGTTCAGATAGGTCATCGAGATCCACAAGTGTGGTGTTATTGATCATGAACCATGGACCTAGCCACTGGTGGGGTGCCTTGCATGCCTCAGCAATACAGATAGCCATATCCCAGGTAAAACCACACTGGAGGGGCCCTGTTGAGAGGCCAGACAAATGTGTGTTTCCTGAAGAAGAGCAGCAGCCTTTTCAGTAGTTGGGCTACAGGGGCAACAGTCTGGATGATTGACTGATCTGGCCTTGTAACATCAACCAAAACCGCCTTGCTGTGCAGGTACTGCAAATGGCTGAAAACAAGGAGAAACAACAGCTGTAATATTTCCCATGGACATGCAGCACTATTGTATGATTAAATGATGATGGCATCCTCTTGGGTAAAATAATCCCCCATTTGGATCTTCGAGCAGGGATTGCTAAGGAGGATGTTGTTATCAGGAGAAACAGAACTGGCATTCTTCAAATCAGAGTGTTGAATGTTAGATTCCATATTGGGGCAGGTAGCTTAGAAAATCTAAAACAGGAAATGGATAGATTGAAGTTAGATATACTGGGAATTAGAAATGTTTGGTGGGAGGAGTAACAGGACATCTGGTCAGGTGAATAAAGCATTATAAATACAAAGTCAAATAGGGGTAATGCAAGAGTGGGTTTAATAATGAAAAAGAAAATAGGAGTGCAGGTAAGCTACTATGAACAGCATAGTGAACACATTATCATAGCCGAGATAGACACAAAGGCCACAGCTACCACAGGAGTTCAAATTTACGTGCCAACTAGTTCCACAGTTGATGAAGCCATTGAAGGAATGTGTCATGAGATAAAATAAATTATTCAGGTAGTTAAAAGATATTAAAATTTAATTGTGAAAGGGGATTGGAACTCAATAGTAGGAATGGAAAGACGAGGAAAAATAGTAGGTAAATATGGACTGAGGGAAAGGATTGAAAGAGGAAGCCACCTGGTAGAATTTTGCACAGAGCGTAATTTAATCATTGCTAATACTTGGTTTAAGAATCATGAAAAAAGGTCGTATTCTTGGAAGGGACTCGGAGATACTGGAAAGTTTCAGATGGATTATATAACGGTCAGACACATATTTAGGAACCAGATTTTAGATTGTAAGCATAGGCTTCTGCAGCCATTGTCACAGTCAATAAAATTCTTCTGGGTTTGAGGCCGCATTGTCATCTGTAAAATTCCGATGTTTTGGCGACTGTTGCAAGACGCCTTCCTCAGGGTATATTGCTGACTGCTGAATGAGCACTAGTTTGGATACTTATATTCTATGGAGGAGTGCTGTCATTGGATGTGAGGGTGAGTAGGAAGGGTATTAGGAGTTCATTTTATTGGTCTTTGCATTGCATGTTGTCATTGGCAGAAATGGGCTTTTTCCATTGGAGTTTCCTTTACTGCTTGCCATTGGTGGAAATCAATGAATAGCAGACTGAGTGGTGACTACAGTGTAGCATTGTTTACTAATTGCCTAGGATTGACTATGCCGCTTCAGCACTCTGTGTGCCATCCGCTGCTGTGGCTTGCCGCTCGCCTGTTGCTCTGTGAGAGCTGTCCTTCCGCAAAGCTGTCACTGCTGGCAGCCGAGCCGCTGGAAGTCGGTACCTGTCTTCTCTATTCATATTGTTGGGTCTCTTGGCTATTTCTATAGCCTCTCTAACCTTCCTCCTCAAACTAAATGGCTGTTTCACCAATACATGAGCCTCTTGAAATTCGATCTTCATCCTGCATTGTTCCTGATATTCTGCCAGCGCTGATTTGTTGTATTATCTGAGGCAGATATATCTCTCGTGTTCAGTTAACCTTGTGCTTGTTGGGCTCCCAGTCTCACCTACACACTCCAGTCCTCATTCGCACCTGATTTCATAAACTCCGGCGACATGAAACTTGTCAATTGTATCTTTTGTGGAGCCCAGAATGTCTTTCATTTTGTTGTTGCTACGAAAAATTGGCTTAATGCCTGCCTGACAGAGAATTTTGCCCAGACGTTCAGTAATCCCTTGTATATATGGTAGTATGACGGTTTTCTGTGCTTTGTTCTGCATTTCCCTGTTCCCTCCTTCTTCGGTGCCATGGTTTTGTGTACCATTCTCATGTCGTAGCCGTTAGCTCCAAAAATGGACCTGAGGTTCTGTAGTTCAGCTTGCAGGTATGGTGTACTCTTTCAACACCTGTGTCAAACACTCGGGGATGGCCTGGCGATTTGCCTTTACACAGACAACCTGTTTCTCAGAATTGTTCAAGTCATTGTCTAAAGCTCTGTGCTGTGGGAGGATCCACACCATATGTACTATGAAACTCACTCTGAACAGTTATTACTGACCAGCACTGTGCAAAACATAGAACACAAAATGCTTTCTGTTGTCCCAACACCATGTTTACTAGAACTGTTGTGGGAACACACTGCTGCTACCTAGTGGGGATCATGTAAAACTCGAGAGTTTGCTCTTTCCAACAGTATGTTGTTCACACACATATCTCAAATAACATAATGGTTACGATTTTTTTTAAACCAGATGATTCTTTTTGATACACTCAGTATTTCCACTATTATTATTTAGTGTAACCCTACTTTTCAGTTTTGTATTTAATTTTTTCTTTACATTTTCTGCAGAAAGTTTAATGTAAATATTATTAAAATCACTGATCTCATGCTGAATACCATTTATCTCATCAAACAGCTGCTTTGCATTACTTAGATCAAATTTTCTACAAGAACCTATGTTAACAGATAGTGGTGAATGAACTTGTTTCATCTATCGCTAACTTATTGTTATCAGAGGATGCCCTTTCCCATTCCTCAGTCTCTTCACTAACAGTAGTTTGCAAATTATTACTGATCCTGTAATTTTCATTGGCATCTTTACTAAATTTGACATGAAGGGTTTCACTTGTACTCACTTGCTTTGTGCACCTCCCCCATATCAATTTTTATTGTGCTATGAAATCAGTAAGACTATTACACAAAGGATAGCTGCTACTCACCATATAGTGGAGATGTTGGATCACAGATAGGCACAACACAAAATAAGCTTTTGCACACACACACACACACACACACACACACACACACACACACAAATGCAACTCAAACACACATTACCACAGTCTCTGGCAGCTGAAGCCAGACTACAAGCAGCAACAGCAGTAGTGCGTGATGAGAGAGGCAACTGGATGGGAGTAGAGAGGAGGCTGGGGCAGGGAGGGGGATAGTGATGGCGGACGGTGAAGTGCTGCTGGGGAACATGCTGGGATGAGATGGAGAGAGGGTAGGGCAGTTAGGTGCAGTTGGGAGGTTAGACAGCACGCGGGGGAGGGAGGGAAGGGGGGGGGGGCAGCAGAAAAGGAGAAAGATAAAAAGACTGGGTGCATTGGTGGAATAGAGGCTTGTGTAGTGCTGGTGTGGGAACAGGGAAGGGGCTGATGGGTAAGGACAATGACTAACGAGGGTTGAGGCCAAGAAGGTTACAGAAATGTAGGATATATTGCAGGGAGAGTTCCCACCTGCACAATTCAGAAAAGCTGGTGTTGTTGGGAAGGGTCCATATGGCACAGGCAGTGAAGCAGTCATTGAAATGAAGAATGTCATGTTGGGCAGTGTGTTCAGCAACATGGTGGCCCAGTTGTTTCTTGGCCACAGTTTGTCGGTGGTTCATGCGGACAGACAGCTTGTTGGTTGTCGTGCCCATGTAGAATGCAGCACAGTGGTTGCAGCTTAGCTTCTAGATCATGTGACTGGTTTCACAGGTAGCCCTGCCTTTGATGGGATCTGTTATGTTTGTGACTGGACTGGATTGGATTGAATTGAGTGGTGGTGGGAGGATGTATGTGACAGGTCTTACATCTAGGTCTATTACAGGGGTATGAGCCATTAGGTAAGAGACTGGGAGCACATGTTGTGTAGGAATGGATGAGCATATTGTCTAGGTTCGGTGGACAGCAGAGTACCACTGTGGGTGGGGTGGGAAGGTTACTGGCCAGGGCGTTTCTCATTTCAGGGCATGGTGAGGGGTAGTCAAAACCCTGATGGAGAATGTAATTCAGTTGCTCCATTCCGGGGTGGTACTGAGTTATGAGCAGAATGCTCCTCTGTCACCGGACAGTGAGATTTTGGGATTTGGTGGGTGACTGGAAAGATAAGGCACAGGAAATTTGTTTTTGAACAAGGTTGGGAGGATAATTATGGTCTCTAAAGGCCTTAGTGAGAGCCTTAGTATATTTCGAGAGAGATTGCTCGTCACTGTAGATGGAACAGCCATGGGTAGTTAGGCTGTATCGAAGGGACTTCTTGGTATGTAATGGGGGGTAGCTATCAAAGTAGAGGTGTTGCTAGTGGTTAGTAGGTTTGATATGGATAGAGGTACTGATGTACCCATCTTTGATATGGAAGTCAGCATCTAGGAAGGTTGCTTGTTGGGTTGAGTAAGACCAGGTGAAGCAAATGGGGGAGAAGGTGTTGAGGTTCTGGAAGAATGCGGATAGGGTGTCTTCATTCTCGATCCAGATTGCAAAGATGTCATTAATGAGTCGGAACCAGGTGAGGGGTTTAGGATTCTGGATGTTTAGGAAGGATTCCTCTAGATTGCCTATGAATAGGTTGGCATAGGATGGTGCTATGAGGGTGCCCATAACCATACCCCAGATTTGTTTGTAAGTAATGCCTTCAAATGAGAAACGATGGGTGAGGGTATAGTTGATCATGGTGACTAGGAAGGAGGTTGTTGGTATGGAATCCATTGGGCATTGGGGATGTTAGTGTAAAGGGAGGTGGCATCAATAGTGATGAGCAGGGCACCGTGTGCTAAAGGAACAGGAACTGTGGAGAGTCAGTGGAGGAAATAGGCAGTAGCTGCTATGTAGGAGGGTAGTTTTCAGGTAACAGGCTGAAGTTGTTGGTCTATGAGAGCAGAGATCCACCCGGGGGGGCACAGTAACCAGCCACAGTGGGGCATCCTAGGTGGCTGGGTTTATGGTCTTTAGGAAACATGTAGAAGGCAGGAATGCGTGGAGTGGTAGGGCTGAGGAGAGAGATGGATTCCAAGGAGAAGTTCTGGGATGGGCCTAAGGATTTAAGGAGAGACTGGGGATCCTGCTGGATTTTGGGAATGTGGTCACTGTGGCAAGGTTTGTAGATATCTGACTGCTGACAGAGTCCTTCTGCCAGGTGATCCTTGTGGTTCAAAACAACAGTGGTGGAGTCTTTATCCACAGGTAGGATTATAAGCTCAGGATCAGGTTTTAGGTGGTGGACTGTGGTTCTTTCTGCAGCTGTAGGTTAGTTTGCTTGTTGAGGGATTTGGGGAATGATGGTGAGACAAGATTAGAGATTAAGAAATTCTGGAAGGTTTACAGGAGGTGATTTGGGGCAGTGAGGGTGGATCATGGTTGGATGGAGGAGTGAATTGAGTCAGGCCAGCTTCAACATTGATCTTTAGTTGAGTCTGATTGGTAGGGTTGGTGGCAAAAAAGTATTTCCACTGTAGGGACCAGGAGAAAGAGAGAAGATCTTTACCAAGTCTTGCATGGTTGAATTTGGGAGTGCGGCAAAAGGTGAGGTCTTTGGATAGGACTGATATTTCTTTTGTACCTATCTGCAACTCACATCTCCGGTATATGGTGTGTGGAAATTATCCTTTTCATAATGTTATTTCATCCCATCCTGGATTTTCCATCCTTTAAAGTAGTAAGATTTTTATTTAATTCTTTAAAATTTTGTTTAGTATTCCGAGCATATGCATATATTCTTTCAGAGACACATTCCAACATTTTGTTGAATTATTTGTTAGTATCTTCTATTTTACAGTTTGTATCCATAGAAGATTTGTCTGATTTACTGTTAATATCCCTACCAGATGCTTCTTCTGTTTTATTTATTTACACCAGCAACAGTTTGTTAGTATTCTCCTTGGACTTTTCTATTCTTTCATTGAAAGAATCTAGTTTTTCCCATATATCATATACAGTTTTGTTAGTCTTCCTATTGAATTTTCTTATTTTTTCATTCAGAACTTCCATATCTTCATCCATAAGATTTTATCTATTGCAAATATTTATACTGACTTCATGTAATTTTCCAGTATTAGATTCCTTGAGATAGTTCTCCATAACTTATGCTCCCACTTTTTCAATATTATTACTAATAGTTGCATCATATCCATCACCCAATCTTTTCTTATTCCATCAAATTAATTCAGAATAGCTTGAAACATTTCCCACATTTCTTGCATAGCTTACTGCTCTTTCAGTTTTCCTTTAATTACTCAACTTGTCTACCCTTATTTATTCTAACTTGTCTCGAGGATAACTACTACTTAACACCTTCTTATGAATGATGTAATCTTTGACTCAATTCCAGTAAGCTCTCATCCTCTCTGGATTCTGTAGCTGGTTGAAGAATATGCCAGAGTTGCTTCCATGCACAGAGCTCCGGACTTCTCCTTGTGCAACCCCAGTGCAACCCTTATAGCCTCAGTGAGAACTTGTACTGCTTTTCATGTTCTCTCTGTGTGTAGTGATGCTTCCTCCTGATAGCTGATTGGCCTTGTCATGTTTGCTGCCACAGTCTTCCATCTTCCTCCTCGTGTTGCCTCTGTAAAACTATTTATCATATTTCACTCCACATATGTTCATAATACTGTGACACAAATTCAATTTTTCATTGATGGAATTTTATTCCATTCTGCAACACGCACATTTCAAACTCTGTGATGGTCACATTATAACTTTGTGTTGCTGCCAACAAATCACATATTACAGTCACTTGTAGTTCGCAGTTCATTTCCTGCACAATTCTAAATCTCCAATAAATTGTGCACTGCTCATATTACTTATCTGCAGCACTATCATTTTTAAATTTTATCTCCTCTGTCTCACAGGATGCTAATTGCATCTTCTATACTTGACATGATTTTTTTTACACACACAAATTATCCCCAGCATAGGGATACCATATTGCAAGATCCCCTCATGGTACTAAGCCTCTATCAAAGTTTCTTAATCTAGCCACGAGCATCCAGAAAGCAGTGTAGGCAATGAACAGTACAACTGGTTGTTCCTTCCCACTCAAGACTGCAAAAGTTAAGTTAACCCTTTCCTGGATCAACTTGGTGAGCCAATGCATAGAACTCATCCCTACCTATTCTGTGCAGCTCTCGCACTGATTTAGTCTCAAAGCAGTTCTTGTATTGCTGTTGGGTTCTTTTGGTGATGCAAACAGTATATCTATGTGGCTATAAGTGGAAATGTGGGAAGCTAATCTACTTTAAGCAAATTTGAAGATGCTGTTATGATGCAGTTACTGACAAACAGCTTAAAACAATTAACATTCACACTGTTGAGCACAAATAACTTCAAAATTATGTAAAATTGAGAGTATAGCTTGCACAGAGATCAGGTCTGTATTACATCCTAATGCTAACTGGTTAGACTGACATGCAGTAGAAATTTTTAGCACACTTGTGTAACTTTGGAACTATTTGGATGTTGTCAAGAGATTGATAATTTTTAATTTTTTCCTGTTATAAATAACTGTTATGTATCTGTACAGGTGTGACAATGCTGCAGAACTGTCACTGTCAGCAAACAATATTTATATACTAGCTGACCATGGCTCGAGCATAAGCCCGTGAAACTGAACTCTGGAAGAGGAAACTTGATGTGCGAATCAATCAACGAGAGCCCAACACAGCATACATAGGTCAGGTCTGAAGTAGTTGATACCCATATAAGAAATGATGGGCAATGCCTATTGCTACTGGCAGGCAAACTCCTGGGTCAGTGGCTCTGACCATGCAACACTTCGCACATGCCCTCCATGACAGCATCTTGCACTATTCCACTGTGACACCCCTGCCAGCTTGTCTGCCTCCATCTCTACGTCTGCTGGTGGGGATACTATATCCCTCCCCTGGAAAGGTCTCATTGGGCTGAAAATGGCCAGGTTTGGGGCATGGTCTCTGGCAGAAAACCAGAGAGGGTGTGAGATTGCATGGCAATGGATCGACCATTGGAGGGACAGCAACAACACAATTGGTTCTGCCAGAAGGGTGGAAAAATTGTGGTGGACAGGGTAAAGGTTGGTCTGCTGGCATCAGCGGGGGCTAGGCCTCATCCACTGGCTGACAGGGGAAGGAGAATACCAGTTCAGACTGTACGGGCTACACGTCAGTAATTAAGGGAGCTATCCCCATCAGTGCCTCTTCCACTGTCGAAGGTATGACGGCAGACGGAGAAGTATGGGTGGCAATGGGTGAGCATGCTGCTGCAGTTGGGGACCTTCCCACTGGAAGAAACTCTGTGACTAACCCCATCATCCAGCTGCCTCAGAGATGGCACCTTGGAGAATCCGATAGGCCACGGACACAACTGATTGTGTTATCAGTTAGAAAAATAACATATATTTATAGTTAGAAATATGATGAAACTCTGTTCTTAAACAATTTTGACATGTATGTTAACTTTCACAAATAGAGCAGTGGGGGGATGCTCTTGGTTCTATCATCCCAGGTTGGAGATGATACAATGATGTGACCTCTCTATTCTACACTACAGGGCAGCTCAGAGAGATGATATTGTCATCTGAAAATTATTGGAGAAAGCAGTGGCTCTGACTAATTTCCCTTTCTGGAGACACTTTCAGGTGTTTTCTCTGAAACACAACTCCTCTGTTACACTGCAGTGATTGAGATACTTTCAGGGAAGCGTCAACTGCCTACAATGGAGGAAATATACACCGTAGAACATTAAATATATTCTACCCTCACGCTCAAAATTAAGGATAATTGCAGAATGTGGTGCCACACAACATGGCACTACACACAACTGGCACTACTAGCATAGGCACATAGTGAACACACACGACACATATCTGTAAGTCCACAGTATTGGTGATAAGTTGAGAAAACCATCCTGAAACACATGTGCTACAAAATGCCACTGTTTCCTGTGCATGTACCCCAACATCAATATGGGATATGACCACCATGCACACGTACACAGGCTGCACAATGGATTGGCATACTCTGGATCAGGTGGTTCGAGCAGCTACTGGGGTATAGCCTCCCATTCTTGCAACAGTGCCTGTCAGAGCTCCTGAAGTGTCGTAGGGGTTTGAAGACGGGCAGCGATATATCGACCAAGAGCATCCCAGATGTGCTCCATGGGGTTTAGGTCTGGAGCCATGGGGTTTAGGTCTGGAGAACAGGCAAGCCACTCCATTCACCTGATATCTTCTGTTTCAAGGTACTCCTCCATGATGGCAACTTGGTGGGGCTGTACGTTATCATCCATCAGGAGGAAGGTGGGACCCACTGCACCCTGAAAAGGCAGACATACTGATGCAAAATGATGTCCCATTACACCTGACCTGTTACAGTTCCTCTGTCAAAGACATGCAGGGGTGTACGTGCACCAATCATAATCCCACCCCACACCTTTCAAGGACACTAAGGGGTTGGTATCTGGTTCCTGGTTCATGCCAGATGAAAACCCAGTGAGGATCACTGTTCAGACTATACCTGGACTTGTCTGTGAACATAACCTGGGACCAATGACCATGTACTGTGTTCTTCACACCAGGCTTTACGGACTCTCCTGTGACCAGGGGTCAGTGGAATGCACCTGCACCTTGGAGGTCTCCAGGTGAATAAACCATGTCTGTTCAGTCGTCTGTAGACTGTGTGTCTGGAGACAACTGTTCCAGTGGCTGCAGTAAGGTCCTAATCAAGGCTACCTGCAGTACTCTGTGGCTGTCTGTGGGCACTGATGGTGAGATATCGGTCTTCTTGTGGTGTTGTACAATGTGAATGTCTTATACTGTAGTGCCTGGACACATTTCCTGTCTGTTGGAATCGTTGCCATAATCTTGAGATCACACTTTGTGGCACATGGAGGGCCCGTGCTATGACCTGTTGTGTTTGACCAGCCTCCAGTCACCCCAGTATTCTATCCCTCATAATGTCATCAATATGTGTTCTTTGAGCCATTTTCAACACACAGCCCCCATTAGCACATCTGAAAATGTCTGCACATTTACTCGCTGCACCGTACTCTGACATGCACCAACACACCTCTGTATATGTGGACTGCTTCCAGCACCACCGTGCGATGACCGCAGGTCAAATGCACCACATGGTCATAACCCAAGGTGATTCAAACCTGCAAACTGCCCACCAGAGCATTGTTTCACCATGTATCAACATTATCCTTAATTTATGAGCATGAGTGTAGAAAAAGCTACAGTTACAATGAAAATCATTAAGCCCTTTACAAAAGATGAGTACCCACAAATAGTTCCTACTTCTCCCCTCACTGTTCACTCTCGGAGCCTACTCACCATTAGTTTAGAAACTGTTCACAACTTTGCAAGTTGTGTAACAAAATCCATTTAATAGCTTACCTTACAGCAGTGGCACATGAAGAGTGGGAGGGGGAGGCAGTGGGGGCAGCTGTTCCTAGTGAAATTTCATCAGCGCTATTATGGATGCCGTAAAAGATAAATGGAAATCACAGGTTGTATGGTGACTATTTTCTTTCATTACATGTTTCAATTTATGCATCACCACCAGATTAATCTGAAAAAATCCATAAGGAACCACAAATAATACATAGTGCAGAAGAGTAGCTACTGACCACTGAAAACAAACAGGAAATGTATCGAAGTACAATGTGGGAACATACCAAGGTTTGGGTGCCTACTATGCAGATATGGAGTCATCTATCTTATCCATAACACAATGCAAATGTGAATCATTATAAGAGATGAACTGTTAAGGATGACAACTAGGCCATCAGATTGCAGAACTGGTGACCACTAATACTTAAGACTTAAATACAATTGTTATAATCCCATGAAAATGATGAAGAGGTGATGGTTATGTAAAACTACAAAACAAATATAAAGTATATCAAAAACTATAAAAAACAATTATATTAGACTCAAAATCAAATCTCATGTTGTACGGGAGGGAAGCCAATAGTGGATTACCAAGTGTAGCTGGTAGGCTCAATCCATGGGTCGGCACAACGAATAAACTTTTTATTACAAAACACTTACAATTAACAAAACTATGAAAAGGGAAGTTGCTACTCACCATATAGTGGAGATGCTGAGTCACAGATAGGCACAACAAAAAGGCTGTCACAATATAAGCTTTCAGGCAACAAGGCCTTTGTTGAATCAGACACACACATACACACACAAATGCAACTCATGCATACATGAAATAGCTATATTAAAACACTTACATTAACCACCTGTAATAACATCATGCACCGAAAATATTTTTTTATATTTATTTATTTAATTATTTTTATACATGGTTAGCCAAGTTATATAAACTTACAGACATCAAAGGAAGTTGACAAATGATAGAAATCAAGTAAAACCTAAAGACAGTAACATATGTAGATACAATTTCTGAAAACATTGCCATAATTTCACCTACAGAAAGTAATCTCATGGTGCAAAGTTAGTTTGGTTAAATGAATACACAGAGATCTTACCAGTAGGCAAAATTAGTCATTAGTGTAAAATAGCAACAATGAAATGACCAATGTTGCCAATGGAGCCTATCTGGTTCTATCTTTATGTAATTTTTTAACCCGATGGTCTTTAGGCAATCGGGCTACCTCCTGTGCATGAAATGATAGTCATGTTTCTGGAATCATACCTAAGTATGTTACTAACTTTATGTTTTTTAATCGGACAGATAAAACAAACCATTCACCAAGAGACGGCAGGAAAACTCACACATAAAAGAAGGTTATACTTATGCAAGCTTTCGGAGCCAGCACCTCCTTCTTCCAGCAGAAGGCTTGAAGGGGAATGAAGAAGGGTGTAGGAAAAGGACTGGAGAGATTTAGAAAAAGGGGAGAATTTTGGAAAAGTCAACCAGAACTGCATTTTAGGGTAGACTTCCAAGACAGAATGAGAAGGAAAGCAGAACCATGGGTCAGGAGAGACTTACTGGATGGTATGAGAAGGAAAGTCTTTCCTTTTTTTATGCGTGTATTCTCCTGCCAACCTTGCTGAGTAGTTTTTTCATCTATCCAGTTACATTATATTGTCATAAATTGATTATTTTTGTCAGTATATTATCCCATGTGGTCATTGTTCCTTCTTATGTAACCCTCTTGTTAGTCTTTGTTGTCATCTCTCTTGTTCAAACTGTCATCTGTTTTCTATGTTAATCCTAGTTCACTCATTTATTTATCTGTCACACCAAGATTAATCAACACTTTCCCCTTGATCTTTTCCAGCAATGATTTCCATGCACCTAGATGGGCCCATTGTTATTTATGAATCTGCATATTATTCCATTGTCATTTAAGAATTTACCTATAACAATTTGTTAACAGTTCACTACCTGCAGAGACTTCTCCCAATCATCTTTTGTCGATTTATTCACAGATTTGACAGCTGTTTTCTTTTCTATGATTCACTTACCTTGTTTATGCGTAATTCTTTCACGTTTTTGTGTGTGTTTTTTTTTTCCCCAAACCCTTCTAGTCGACTTTTACTGCTGTCTCCTACGTTACTTTATTTGCTAAGCCAAGAAATTTACATTTTCTCCCATGACTTTCTGTTTACTCAGTTTTTAAAATTTTGTCTCTTTTCACTACCGTATTTACTCGAATCTAAGCCGCACTTTTTTTCCGGTTTTTGTAATCCAAAAAACAGCCTGCGGCTTAGAATCGAGTGCAAAGTAAGCGGAAGTTCTGAAAAATGTTAGTAGGTGCCGCCACAACTAACTTCTGCCATCGAATATATGTAGCGCTACAACAGGCATGTCTTGCAGGCACAAAGATAAATACTGGCGCCAAAACCTCTTCGTCAGTAAATAAATTTAAAAAAAAGTGGAAAACGAGCTTTTTTCTCCGCCCCGAGTTTCGACCACTGCACTTTCATACATTATCCAACGAAGTAAATAGAAATTTCGTATTGTTCATCTTCTAGCAGCATTTCAACGTACTACGAAAATCCGACTGGCAAGACTGGAGTGTTTGTCAATATGGGAAACTTTACGTCCTGAATTTTTTCCTACCTATAAGAAGAGATGGTTGCTACTAGGAACTTTTATGAATTGTGAATCACATGCAGTATTCTCTTCACCATAAGGATAATACGAATATAAACATTTTGCCATGTATTCTTTCGTGTTTGCTGCTGTCTCATTTAAATCCTGTCTGCCTAATAAACTACGAAACTAGAGCGAGAGCACAGCAAACGCGGAAGAATACACAAATCATGTCGTGTTTATATTCGTATTATTCTTATGCCTAATAGTGATACAGTCAGAAATGAAGCACGGCAATTGACTAGATTTTTAAATCTAAGATGACTAATTTCTGTGCAGAATATAATGTACTAAAGAGGCGTCTGCAAAGATTTTCAAACGGAGAAAAATGTTCGCTAAACTCTCGTTCAGAACATCTTCCATCATATGCAGTCTATTATTTGGTTCTTGTTGATCATTATGAAAGAAAGCAGCAGTGCAAGTAACCGCGCACAAGAGCAAGCCATTATCAGAATGCGACAAACAATGCGTGACACAGTACAGTAATGCATTTTCAGCTTAGAGTGACGTAAACACATAACGGCACTTATCAGATCAAAGAAAAATAAGCAATCAATTCAAACCAGACGAAGCACGTGAAAAAGGAAGGGTACCCGTATAAATACGGACGGAGCGCCTGACACATAGCAATGGCTTCCTGGTGAAGCTTAACTGCTAAGCTTACGACTCGAACGAAGCTACTGTAGCTGTATCGTCATTCGTTCGACCTCAATGGTTTCTCGTATCATAATGGACCAACTTAGTTTCGATTTGGAGGTGCGGCCTAAAACTTTTATCTCCCCTTGAATTTCGAGTCTCAAATTTCAGGTGCGGCTTAGAATCGGGAAAATTTTTTCCCTTGATTTCGAGTCTCATTTTTCAGGTGCGGCTTAGATTCGAGTAAATACGGTACTCTTCCTATCAAGTTTTTCTTTTCCAATCATTTGCTCATATTGTATAGACCACTTTTCTGGCACAAAATTCTCCCCCACTCATTACCTCTTGTTTACCATTGTCTGTTCTCACGATTTTTGTACGAATTTTTCTAATTTTTTCGAATTTTTTCCTTGCTTTTCTTCTGGATTTCTATATTTCTCCATCCTCTACTTCTCTTTTTGGACGCTATCACCATTTCTAACAATCCAAACCGTCCTCCCTTGCCATGATGAATCCCATCACATATTACATTCATTCTTTTCAAAAACATGTTTTTGCACTATCAAAAATAAGGTCCCATATTCTATTTCTTGAACCCTGGATGTGCCTTGGAGTTACTCCTAAAGGCCTATCAATACCAGACTCTTTTACTGTTTCAAATACAGCAATCTCTTGCCCTTACCTGGCTAATCTGTGATCTAAATGCCTCATCTGCCAATTTCTACTCCCTCCAGACTTCTCTCCTTCTACAAAATCCTGTAGTTATCTGCTCCTCATGTTTCCTTGCTTGGTATCATCTGCCTAGCCAACTTCAAACTGCAACAACATGCCAGGCTTCAACCAGAAAGCTGCCCACCTTCTCCTAAACTACATTAACAGTGGAGTCTTTCCTTCTCGTCCCATACGGTAAGTCTCCACTAACCCATGGTTCTGGGTGACTTTTCCGAAATCTATCCCTTTTTCTAAACCTTTCCAATCCTTTTTCTTCACCACTTCTGCCGGAAGGAGCCATTGGCTTCAAAAGTTTGCGTAAGTAGAACCTTCTTTTAAATGTGTGTTTTTCTGCCATTGCTTGGTGAGTAGTTTTTTTAACTGTCTAGGTACATTATATTGTCATAAACTGATTATTTTCGTTGTTATAACATTAGATTTTACATGATTTCTGCCATTTGTCAACTTCCTTCAATGGCTTTTAGTTCAAGTAACTTGGCTAATCATGTATAGAAAGATTAATAACTAAACAAATATTTCCTGTGCATGATGATATATGCATGGCGTTAATGCATGTGTATTTTAATATACCTATTACCATCATAAGCGTTTTTTAGCAAAAAGTTTATTCATCATGCTGACCCTCGAATTGGTCCCTTCTGCCTTCATCTGGTGCTCCACGATTGGCTTCCCTCCACTACAACATGAGATTTGATTTTGAGTATAAAACAACCGTTATTTCGTGGTTTTTGATATGATGCACTTTTGTTTTATAATTACACATGACCTCCAGGTCATATCTTCAACATTTTCATGTTGTTGTTGTTGTGGTCTTCAGTCCAGAGACTGGTTTGATACAGCTCTCCATGCTACTCTATCCTGTGCAAGCTTCTTCATCTCCCAGTACTTACTGCAACCTACATAATTCTGAATCTGTTTAGTGTATTCATCTCTTGGTCTCCCTCTACGATTTTTACCCTCCACGCTGCCCTCCAATGCTAAATTTGTGATTCCTTGATGCCTCAAAACATGTCCTACCAAGGGAAACGAAAATTTAATAGTCATGGGTGACTGGAATTCGACAGTAGGAAAAGGGAGAGAAGGAAACATAGTAGGTGAATATGGATTGGGGCTAAGAAACGAAAGAGGAAGCCGTCTGTTAGAATTTTGCACAGAGCATAACTTAATCATAGCTAACACTTGGTTCAAGAATCATAAAAGAAGGTTGAATACATGGAAGAATCCTGGAGATATTAGTAGGTATCAGATAGATTATATAATGGTAAGACAGAGATTTAGGAACCAGGTTTTAAATTGTAGGACATTTCCAGGGGCAGATGTGGACTCTGACCACAATCTATTGGTTATGAACTGTAGATTAAAACTGAAGAAATTGCAAAAAGGTGGGAATTTAAGGAGATGGGACCTGGATAAACTGACTAAACCGGAGGTTGTACAGAGTTTCAGTGCCATGTGTTTCAAACAGTGCTTCTAATGACAGTCTCACGTGCCATATGACCACACCCACCATGCAGGCAGCCGCCCCACTTGTTGATAAACATTCCCCCTCTCTTGCACACCAGCCACGTGACTCGGTGGCCATTGCTGTTCACCGTGCGACACCAGTGCCTATCTCGCCAGTGCCAGTTACCCAAGGCAAGGCAGACAACAGACTGTTGCTGCGTGTCCTGACCTGCTCCGCGCTGTGAGCGCAGCCGACCTCTCCAAACAAGCGCACACCCCGCTCACGTAATAAGCATGTGACTTTTGTGCTGTCTTTTACCATTCGCACTAACGGTTACGCCTCGTCACACCCCACTTGTCCAAAAACTTCATGTCAAGACATTTCTCGGTCTCACGTGCAGTTCTCAGTTTCTTCTGTCAGTGATGGAATTAAATACAAGAACATTACCACTGCCAGCCCTCCTATTAGGCACAAGGTTAGAGGCCTCAACCCCATTAAGTTGTGCATGGCCCAGCAGCAAATTAACAAACTTTTGGAGGCAGGTATCCTGCAACCGTTGGTCAGCAACTGGTCTTCACTGATTCACCTCGTCACCAAACACGATGGTTCTTTCTGAATGTGCAGTGACTACAGATGCTTAAACGCTCGTACCATCATGGACAATTACCCAGTGCCGAACATAAACGATATCACTCATATGTTATCGGGCGTCACAATCTTCAGTGTTATTTACTGTAAACACGCCTATCACCAGATTCCTGTAACACCGCAAGACATTTGAAAGACAGTTATTACCACGCCGCTCGGTTTGTTCCAATACAACTTCATGCTGTTCAACCTGAAAAACGTGGCACGAACATGGCAACATTTCATTGACTCGATCTTACGACAGTTCAAGTTTTGCTTTGCATATCTGGATGACATACTCATTTTCAGCAACTCGGCTGAGGAACATCATTTATCCAAGGTCCTCCAGACCTTGAACTCCAACAGTGTCGAGGTCAACAAGGACAAATTCCAACCGCGCCAGTCTTCTGTCACATTTTTGGGTTACACCATCTCCACAGACGGAATATAGCCTCCCAAAATTCCGTGTGCAGGCCATCATGTCACTGCCGCCTCCGGCTACTCACAAAGAACTCCAACATTTCTTGGGTACAATAAATTACAACCGTCGGCATTTGCCTTCTGCTGCCACCGTGCAGGCCCCGCTGACAGACTTGCTGTCGGGCAGACAGACTTCAGGCCTTAAACCAGTTTGCTGGACTGAACTTATGCTGGAGGCCTTCAAGGCTCTAAAAACTTCCTTAGCTCACGCCGTGACACTCGCCCATCCTGACCCACGGGCCGAATTGTTCATCACTACGGACGCCAGTGACATCGCGGTGGAGGCAGTACTACAGCAACGCAAAGGTGACATGGTTTCTCCAATTCATTTCTTCTCTAAGAAACTGTTTACTGCTCAGGAGAAATATTCTGCTTTTGATAGGGAATTCGAGACGGTCTTTGAAGCCATCACACACTTTCGCCCTGATGTTGAGGGCCATTCTTTCCACATCCTTACTGATCACAAACCACTAGCAGCTGCTTTCTGCAACCCTCCCAAGGACCCACCCCCTCGGCATTTCTGCCACTTTGATTTAGTCTCTCAATTCACAACAGACATAATCAAAGGCACAGAAAACATCCCCGCTGATTTTTTCATGTGGATCAATACTGTCCCACGCATCATCAACTTATCCAATCTGGTCACTCTCCAGGCCTCTGACGAGGAATCTCAACCTCTCCTCGCAGATCCTTAAATGTATCCAGTGTTTACCAAAGCCAAGTTCCCCGGCGTTTTGGACGAGGTGTCGTGTGATTCTTCTACTGGCACCCTGCGGCCATTGCTCCCGCCTACATTGCAGCAGCAAGCCTTCGACGCCTTGCATAACCTCGCTCAACCTGGCATCCGCACCACCACATGCCTCATGTCCGAGCAATTTGTTTAGAAAAATATTAAATGGGACTGTCAGACCTGGGCACGCAGCTGTGTCTTTTGTCAACACAACAAAATCGGCCACCAGAGCTCCCCTCCACTAGGCAAGTTCGACATTCCGCAAGGAAAATTTCGTCATGTACATATTGACCTTATAGGTTCACTACCACCATCGGAGGGCCACAGATATATTCTCTCCACAATCAACCACATGTCTCGCTGGGTGGAAGCTGTTCCTTTACCCAACATCACCGCTGAAACCGTGGCCAAGGGTTTCATCTCCTCTTAGATTGCCAGGTTCGGTTGCTCGACCACCATCACCACTGACCAAGGTCGGCAGTCTGAGTCTGTCCTGTTCACCATTTTATGTAACGTCTGCGGTATTAAAAAATATTCATACGACAGCCTACCACTCGCAAAGCAACAGTTAGTTGAACGGCGGCACCACACCCTCGAAACTGCCCTCAGGTGCCATGACTACCTCTGGTCTGAGGTACTTTCATGGGTGTTACTCGGTCTCAGTTCGACCTTTAATCCAGACTTACAGGGAACCATCTCTGAATTCGTTTTTGGGAAGGACCAAGTCCTACCAGAAGAACTTATCCTGCCTCAAGCACCCAAGGATTTGCCCCCTCCCCAGATTTCATTAGTCGCATGTGCACTCACTTCAAACATGCACAGTTACACCCGCCTATCAGCCATTCCCCACCAGACACTTACTTGCCAACCACATTCAACACTTGCTCCCATGTTATGATTAGGGATGATTCCATTAGACAACACCTGCAATCACCCTACCTCAGCCCCTTTAAAGTACTCCGGCGGGGCAAGACAACATTCGAGATTGTGGTTAAAGATCGTACTCAAACTGTTTCATATCACAGGCTCAAACCTGCTTTTGTGGACTCTGACGCGCCTCTGCTGTCTCAGTCAGACCCTCCTGACTTCTTTTCTGTTGCGGAGCCTGAAAATACTTTGTCTCATCCCACAGCGCTGTTTTCTCCAACCCATAGTTCTTCATCACCATTCGCAGGTTTTCCAGGCACGTTGCCATCCACCCCATGTGTGGGTTTCACCGCCACTTCACTGACTGTGGAAACTCGCTCTCCCACATTCAACCTGTGCTGCAACGTGCCACCACGCCGCATGGACAACATGTTGATTGTCACCTTCGAACACCATGTGCTCCTAACAGACACCGCGGCCTCGCCCACCAACAGGCTGTTAAATGTCAGTGTAGTGCATAGCCTGTCCCTCCCCAGTGAGTGTGACCCGTTAGAAATTCGTGCATTCATCTCCTTGGACGGCTCGATCTGCATTTGGAGCAGGCACACCTGCACCATGCCGCAGCTGTTCCACACACCTGCTCTTGGGCCAGCTGACGGATTGTCCGCCCCCGCTGGTTGACTGACTACGAGATGGACCTGCCACCAATCACTCTGCCTCCACACTCCGCCTCAACCGAGATGGAAATCCCGGTCATGCACCTGCCACCTCACATGCCTACTACTGATGCTGATGCCCACATGACCTCCACTCGAGCCTCACAGGTGGCACTCCGTACTGCAAGGGGGGGAGGAGGGGTGGGGAGGGGGGGGGGGCTGTGTGATGTTGATAGGTTGTCTCGACCATGGTTAACGCCATCTTTGGACACTTATTAATCTGCAGAGCCTTCATGTTAGTTTTTAGTTCTGTTCTGTATCTCAAGCTGTGTACACGTTTATGACTAACTACCAAATATATCTCTATGTGGAATTTAGTGGGGATAGTTATTGCATTCGACCGATAATCGTATCCCATTCCCATACATTTGTTTTCAATTACATCTCCATTTGACAACCTGACATTGCCACAAGCTTGAGCTTTCATATCAGAATTTTCTGTTATATTTTTATTTCTCTCCAACAAACAGTTTTGCATTGAAGCTACTTTATTACTTACACTTTCTGTATTATATTTTGACTCTGATTCTCTACTGCCAAATCACTCTCTGATGCCCTTCTTAATGTCACTACGAAACTTGGTTTCTCATTCCACCCAATTCACTAAAACACACCATCATTCTACAAGAGTTCACTGTTGCTTAAATAAATTTGCCCAATACGAATTACGACTACTGTTATTCATTGCACTGTTTTGTATTTCCTATGAATCCACTGATAGTACCAGTCCACCAGGTGGCAGTACTGCTGAGGATTAATATTAAAGACTTAAATACAGTTATTATAATTCTGTGATAATCTTCCCCCTCCCCCACCTCCATGAACCATAGACCTTGCCGTTGGTGGGGAGGCTTGTGTGCCTCAGAAATACAGATAGCCGCATCGTAGGTGCAACCACAATGGAGGGGTATCTGTTGAGAGGACAGACAAACGTGTGGTTCCTGAAGAGGGGCAGCAGCCTTTTCAGTAGTTGCATGGGCAACAGTCTGGATGATTGACTGATCTGACCTTGTAACACTAACCAAAACGGCCTTGCTGTGCTGGTACTGCGAACGGCTGAAAGCAAGGGGAAACTACAGCTGTAATTTTTCCCGAAGGCATGCAGCTTTACTGTATGGTTAGATGATGATTGCATCCTCTTGCGTAAAATATTCTGGAGGTAAAATAGTCCCCCATTCAGGTCTCCAGGCGGGGACTCCTCAGTAGGACATTGTTATCAGGAAAAGAGAAAACTGGCGTTCTACGGATCGGAGCTTGGAATGTCAGATTCCTTAACGGACAGGTAGGTTAGAAAATTTAAAAAGGGAAATAGATAGGTTAAGTTGGATGTAGTGGGAATTAGTGAAGTTCAGTGGCAGGAAGAACGAGACTTCTGGTCAGGTGAATACAGGATTATAAATACAAAATAAAATAGGGGTAATGCAAGAGTAGGTTTAATAATGAATAGGAAAATAGGAATGCGGATAAGATACTGCAAACAGCATAGTGAATGCACTATTGTGGCCAAGATACATATGAAGCCCATGCCTACCACAGTACTACAAGTTTATATGCCAACTAGCTCCGCAGATGACGAAGAGATTGATGAAATGTATGATGAGATAAAAGAAATTATTCAGATAGTGAAGGGAGACGAAAATTTAACAGTCATATGTGACTGGAACTCGATAGTAGGAAAAGGAAGAGAAGGAAACATAGTAGGTGAATATGGAATGGGAGTAAGGAATGAAAGAGGAAGCTGCCTATTAGAAATTTGCACAGAGCATAACTTAATCATAGCTAACACTTGGTTCAAGAATCATAAAAGAAAGTGGTATACATGGAAGAAGCCTGGAGATACTGGAAGGTCTCAGATAGATTATATAAAGATAAGACAGAGGTTCAGGAACCAGGTTTTAAATTGTAATGCATTTCCAGGGGAAGATGTGGACTCTGAACACAATCTATTGCTGATGAACTGTAGATTAAAAGTGAAGAAACTGCAAAAATGTGGGAATTTGAAGAGATGGGACCTGGATAAACAGAAAGAACCAGAGGTTGTAGAGAGCTTCAAATAGAGCATTAGGGAATGATTGACAAGAATGGGGGAAAGAAATACAGTAGTAAATGGATGGGTAGCTTTGAGAAATAAAATAGTGAAGGTAGCAGAGGATCACGTAGGTAAAAAGACAAGGGCTAACAGAAATCCTTGGGTAACAGAAGAGATACTGAATTTCATTGATGAAAGGAGAAAATATAAAAATGCAGTCAATGAAGCAGGCAAAAAGGAATTCAAACGTCTCAAAAATGAGATCGACAGGAAGTGCAAAATGGCTAAGCAGGGATGACTCGATGACAAAGTAAGGATGTAGAGGCGTATATCACTAGGGGTAAGATAGATACTGCCTGCAGGAAAAGAGAACGACTTTTATGAATATCAAGAGCTCAGATGGAAACCCAGTTCTATGCAAAGAAGGGAAAGCAGAAAGGTGGAAGGAGTATAAAGGGGGTCTATACAAGGGCTATGTACTTGAGGACAATATTATGGAAATGGAAGAGGATGTAGATGAAATGGGAGATAGGATACTGCGTAAAGAGTTTGACACAGCACGGAAAGACCTAAGTCGAAACAAGGCCCCAGGAGTAGACAACATTCCATTAGAACTACTGACAGCCTTGGGAGAGCCAGTCCTAAAAGAACTCTACCATCTAGTGAGCAAGATGTATGAGACAGGCGAAATACCTTCAGACTTCAAGAAGAATATAATAATTCCAATCCCGAAGAAAGCAGGTGTTGACAGATGGGAAAATTACTAAACTATCAGTTTAATAAGCCACGGCTGCAAAATACTAACACGAACTCTTTACAGACAAATGGAAAAACTGGTAGAGGCCGACCTCAGGGAAGATCAGTTTGGATTCCGTAGAAATGTTGGAACATGTGAGGCAATACTGACCCTATGACTTACGTTAGAAAATAGATTAAGGAAAGACAAACCTACATTTCTAGCATTGGTAGACTTAGAGAAAGCTTTTGACAATGTTGAGTGGAATACTCTCTCTCAAATTCTGAAGGTGGCAGGGGTAAAATACAGGGAGCGAAGGGCTATTTACAATTTGTACAGAAACCAGATGGCAGAGGGGCATGAAACGGAAGCAGTGGTTGGGAAGGGAGTGAGACAGGGTTGTAGCCTATCCCCGATGTTATTCGATCTGTATATTGAGCAAGCAGTAAAGGAAACAAAAGAAAAATACGGAGTAGCTATTAAAATCCATGGAGAAGAAATAAAAACTTTGAGGTTCACCGATGACACTGTAATTCTGTCAGAGACAGCAAAGGACGTGGAAGAGCAGCTGAATTGAATGGACAGTGTCTTGAAAGGAGGATATAAGATGAAACATCAACAAAAGCAAAACGAGGATAATGGAATGTAATTGAATTAAATCGGGTGATGCTGTGGGAATTAGATTAGGAAATGAGATGCTTAAAGTAGTAAATGAGTTTTACTATTTGGGGAGTAAAATAACTGATGATGGTTGAAGTAGAGAGGATATAAAATGTAGACTGGCAATGGTAAGGAATGCGTTTCTGAAGAAGAGAAATTTGTTAACATCGAGTATAGATTTAAGTGTCAGGAAGTCGTTTCTGAAAGTATTTGTATGGAGGGTAGCCATGTATCAAAGTGAAATGTGGACAATAAACAGTTTAGACAAGAAGAGAATAGAAGCTTTTGAAATGTGGTGCTACAGAAGAATGCTGAAGATTAGATGGTAGATCACATAACTAATGAGGAGATATTGAATAGGATTGGGGAGAAGAGATGTTTGTGGCATAACTTGACTAGAAGAAGGGATCGGTTGGTAGGACATGTCCTGAGGCATCAAGGGATCACAAATCTAGCATTGGAGGGCAGCATGGAGGGTAAAAATCGTAGAGGGAGACCAAGAGATGAATACACTAAGCAGATTCAGAAGGATGTAGGTTGCAGTAGGTACTGGGAGATGAAGGAGCTTGCACAGGATAGATTAGCATGGAGAGCTGCATCAAACCAGTCTCAGGACTGAAGACCGCAACAACAACAACAAAGAAAGTTTGTATCTGTATTGCCCTCCAGGCCTGAGTTTAAAGTAATATGATGGTATATAGTAATGAAATAAAGTTAGTATGTGATATGTTGTCTGTTACATTACAAAGAGTATGTTTTGTTAAGCTTACACCAAATTGATAGGTTAGAGTCAATACCACTTAGTTTTAAGAAAATTATTTGTTAAAGGTAACACAGGAGGCATGTGTCTAGTAGGTTTACCCAGATTCATACTGGAGTACTAGCTTAAAGGTAAGCACAGTTTCACAAGTATCTGTACTAGGCAAATGAGGGTGAACAGGGAAAATATCAAAGGTTAGAACCAAATTAGCATTAGGAATTTGATGCACAGTTGACTGTGTGTCACAGTTCAGTCTGAAGTTAGTCATTGTTTTGAAAAAAATAGCAGGAATAATGAAACTTCCTCGCAGATTAAAACTGTGTGCCGGACCAAGACTCGAACTCAGGACCTTTGCCTTTCGTGGGCAAGTGCTCTACCATCTGAGTTACCCAAGCACGAGTCACGTCCCATCCTCACAGTTTTACTTCAGCCAGTACATCGTCTCCTACCTTCCAAACTTTACAGAAGCTCTCCTGCGAACCTTGCAGAACTAGCACTCCTGAAAGAAAGGATATTGTGGAGACATGGCTTAGCCACACTTGCCCGCGAAAGGCAAAGGTCCCGAGTTCAAGTCTCAGTCCAGCACACAGTTTTAATCTGCCAGAAAGTTTCATATCAACGCACACTCCACTGCAAAGTGAAAATCTCATTCTGGAAGCAGGAATAATGATTGCTCCTATAATACAACTTATTCATCAACTTTTTGGAATATCAACCATGTAAGGAAAAAATAGATTGCTACTTACCATGAACATACATAAGACATTAAGTTGCAGACTGGCACAATTAAAAGACACTCACACATTAAGCAGCCAGAGTTGGCATCCTGTATGCATGAGGTGTGCTTGCTTGTGTGAATGAATGGTATGTGTTTCTCTTTCTTTTTCTGATGAAGGCTGCAGCTGAAATCTAATGTGTAAGTGTCTTTTAATTGTGACTGTCTGCAACATAACATGACATCTTTACAGTAAGTAGCAATCTATCTTTTCTTTACATTATTCATCAACTTTGTCATTTTAGATAGGCTATCTCAGTGTTGAAGGTATGAGAAGAAACACAAATTTTTGAATGATTTTGCAAATGAGAATATGCTTAATTCATTATTTGAGGGATATGAAATTTCTTTTTCTGTATTAAATGGTTTCCATTAGTTAATAGTTTCAGCAGAGAGCAGCATATCCAAGGGGTGTGTCATGTTATATTACATGTATGGTAATAGTGGATCAGGTCTAAGTTCCTCTGTAGTGAGTTGCACTTTAAAGCCACAGCTATATATTTTGAGCATTTAAAAATTGTTATTGTATCACTTTACAAGTCACCCAATGGTGATCCACTAATCTTTTTAGAAAAACTTAAGAATTTATTAAATCTCTTCATAGTTCTCAGTGAAGAAAGTATAGTGACTTGTGGTGACATAAATGCTGCATTTGATGTAACAAAAGACACACAAAATGTAAATGGATTTGTGGCGCCAACAAGTACGAACGACATCAAGTTCTTTGACTCTGTTAACCTAACAGCCCTGCCATCTTCCTTGTTCAGTTGGCTGTACAATTTATTGTAATGTGGACATCTGTAATGAAATATACTGAATCTTACAGAAATGAGAGTGTTTCCTCAGGCTAGAACCCAACAGAAATTCCACAGTGGTGATCCCAAGTAAGAATTCACTTGTCATTTCCTCATAGTGCAAGTATTTTAGCATCTACCGCACTGGCTTTGTTTACGCCTTCATTCGTTCCACTTGGCCATGTATCCTGCCGTGCAGCACAAGGATATCAAAGCTCCTACACCTACAATGGAACATTTTGTCGCTTCACCATCGCCTGGATTCCACAACATGTTTCCTGCAGTTTTGTCGCCTCAACAAATTTGCTGCTTGACAGTGCAACACGTGATTGCAGACTCAGGCTTTGCCCCTCCAGTGAGTGTGCATCGATACGTGCATTCCAAAAATGATCCTGAGAAGAGCAAAGTTCCTGCATTTCATCGTGCTAATGTGGATTCAGCATTTTGTGCACAAACTATGTATCAGACGTTGGCCATGCTGGCAACCGTTACAACAGTGCCGTGTGCAACCCAGCCTTTGTTAGGACAGACCACATGTACCGATCATGCTCCCACAATGTCCAAGTGCTTTACCACTTCATTGGTTTACATGAACATTTCCAGGCCAGTTTCTGCCCCTAGTGACTGTTTGGCTCCTCAGTGCACTTTACAGGCCCCCATCTGATGTGAACAATGTGCCGCTAGTGATACTAACTGTGGTTTCTGACTCTAGGAACACGCCCTGGCTCGTCATGTCAACAGCTCGGTGAGAACCTTTTATTGTCCTGCTCCACACGTGTCTGCTCTTCCACATGCTCCTCCAAGCTACTGTAACCCCCTAGGTAGAGACACAGTTCAAATGCTGGGGACACAATCCCTCCCCACACTGCTCCACCCTCACATGTGGGCCAACAGCTCGTCTGTCCACACCACCTACAGGAGGTCCACATTGATCTGCCACAAAAACCTCTGGAGATGGACAGCCCCATCACATCACTGATCACTGCTATCTCCCTCACTGTTGGACACACCCTCTTACACTGCACTCAAACCGTGCTCCACACTGGGGGGGAGGGGGGGGGGGGGCTGTGTGGCGTCAACAACATATCTCTACCATCGCAAGTTCTATGACTGTGTTAACCTAAGGGCCCACACCATCTTGCTTTTTCAGTTGGCTGTACGACTTCTTGTAATATGGTAATGTGGGTGTCTATAATGAAACATACTGAGTCTTACAGAAATGAGTGTGTTTCCTTGGACTACAACCCAACAGAAATCCCACAGATTAAAAAGACAAATTAAGTTTAGTTTTACTAAATGTAATCATACTAGGTAGACTGCTTGTCTTGACAATATGCTTACAAATGTTAGTAGAGATTTAATGTGTGCTGATGTAGCTGTGTTTGCCTTCTCATATCGTGATTCAGTTTGGGTAGAAATACGTAGGCTTAATATGAAGTCTAATGAACTCAAAGAACCTAATGTGGCAATCATACAACCAATAACACAGTAGAAAATTTCTAATACTATGGTTGCACTCAAAAATTCTGATTGGAAAGATTTGTTTAATAATAATAGTCATTGTTCTGTTAATACAGTCTTTGATAAGATTTTTTCGTACTTTCTTAAATATTTTTGAGATCAACTTTCCTCGGTGAAAATGTAAAGTCAGTCCTGACACACGTAACACAAATATGCATGGTATACTTTTCAGCTAGCCAATATGAAAAACAGAATGTCGGTGGTAGATCACCTGCACACACAAGGCAAAGGAATCGAATTCAAATTTCAGTCTGGCACCACTGGCACACAGTTTTAATCTACCAGGAAGTTGCAGATTCTTAATGTATTTAGATTTTTATAGACCATACAAAATTGGTATGGCTAAGCTAAAATAATAAGAGCCAAAAGGATTATAAACATGAATTCAATGAGACTAAGAAACAACATATAGCAGAGATGCTGAGTCACAGACAGGCACAGCAAAATGACTGTCACAATATAAACTTCCAGCCATCTGTTTTCAACAAAGCCAAAATATTATATTGTGACAGTCTTTAAGAAACAACATAACTTGTTTAGTATAGAATAAAATACTAAACTTTGTCCAAAGAGGCCTTGGTACCGAGTGACTCCCGTGTCATCCTCAGCTCATTGGCGTCACTGAATGCAGATATGGAGAGGCATGTGATCAGCACACCACTCTCCTGGCTGTTTTCAGTATTCGTGAATGCAGCTGCTACTTGTCAGTCAAATAGCCCCTCAAGTGGGCTGAGAAGGGCTGAGTGCGCCCAGCTTGCCAACAATGCTCGGCAGACTCAGATGGTCACCCATCCAAGTGCCAGCCAAGCGCAACAGTGCTTAACTTCTGTGAGCTGATGGAAACCAGTGTTTCCACAGTGGCAGACTGTTGGCTGTTTCATATAGTGACATCAAAAAATAAATGTAAGAAGGCATGGAGTGCAATAAAATCAGTGGCCAAAACCAAACAAAAAGAGACCATAGTAATATCACCTGTTGAATTTTATAACTTTTGTACACAGTCTCTTAATGGAATTTGTGAAAGCAATGTTAGGCCACATGAAACTATAACTGATCTCATAAAATGCCTTAATGTAAGCTATAATAATCAGCCAGAAGATTATGACCACCACCCTACTATCAATACAAAGCCGACCAGGCGATAGCAGCGTCACCTTGCAAGGAATGTCTGCTGGTCAGCCCCACACGCACGGTGTGTGTAGTATCAGGCAGTGCGCTGTCCCTGAGTAGAACGGGGAAGGCACACAATCTGAGTCTGACCAAGGGCAGATTGTGACTGTTTGGAGGCTCAGCACAAGCATTTTGGAAACTGCACAACATGTAAGGTGTTCGAGGAGTGCTGTGGTAAGTGTCTTCAACACGTGGAATGACGTCCGGAAATCATTACAGTTGTTGGATGTCATAGGCTAGGCAGACAAGAGAAACAGGACAAGCAGTGAACTGTGGCAGAACTAACATCAGACTTTAATGCTTGGCAGAGTACAAGCGTATCTGAACACACACTGCACCAAACACTCCCAACAATGGGCATGCATATGACAGTGTCAACACCACAATATCGGCAACTATGACTGAAATGGGTAAGTGACCATTGCCACTGAACGTTGGTGCAGTGGCAGAGCATTGCATGGTCTGATGAGTCTCAATACCTTTCTCATCATGCTCATGGGAGGGCACGAATCCGTCATCTTCCAGGGGAACGGCTCCTTCACATCTGTACTGCTGGACAGCGACAATCTGGCAGTTGTATTCAAACATTATGAATCACCTCGAAGGGAACGATCTATTGATACATAACCAGCATGGTTTCAGAAAACATAGTTCTTGTGCAACGCAGCTAGCGCTTTATTCGCACGAAGTAATGGCCGCTATAGACAGGGGATCTCAAGTTG
Source organism: Schistocerca piceifrons (assembly GCF_021461385.2). Classification (NCBI taxonomy): domain Eukaryota; kingdom Metazoa; phylum Arthropoda; class Insecta; order Orthoptera; family Acrididae; genus Schistocerca; species Schistocerca piceifrons. Next base: position 591,234,353 of record NC_060142.1, on the reverse strand, counting down.
ATTCTGTATTTCCAAATTTCCAGAAAGCTTTTGACACCATTCCTCACAAGCGACTTCTAATCAAGCTGCGGGCCTATGGGGGTATCGTCTCAGTTGTGCGACTGGATTCGTGGTTTCCTGTCAGGAAGGTCGCAGTTCGTAGTAATAGACGGCAAGTCATCGAGTAAAATTGAAGTGATATCAGGCGTTACCCAGGGAAGCGTCCTGGGACCTCTGCTATTCCTGATCTATATAAATGACCTGGCTGACAATCTGAGCAGTTCTCTTAGGTTGTTCGCAGATGATGCTGTAATTTACCGCCTAGTAAGGTCATCCGAAGACCAGTATCAGTTGCAAAGCGATTTAGAAAAGATTGCTGTATGGTGTGTCAGGTGGCAGTTGACGCTAAATAACGAAAAGTGTGAGGTGATCCACATGAGTTCCAAAAGAAATCCATCAGCATTCGATTACTCGATAAGTAGTACAATTCTCAAGGCTGTCAATTCAACTAAGTACCTGGGTGTTAAAATTACGAACAACTTCAGTTGGAAAGACCACATAGATAATATTGTGGGGAAGGCGAGCCAAAGGTTGCATTTCATTGGCAGGACACTTAGAAGATGCAACAAGTCCACTAAAGAGACAGCTTACGCTACACTTGTTCGTCCTCTGTTAGAATATTGCTGCGCGGTGTGGGATCCTTACCAGGTGGGATTGATGGAGGACATCGAAAGGGTGCGAAAAAGGGCAGCTCATTCTGTATTATCACGTAACAGGAGAGAGAGAGTGTGGCAGATATGATACGCGAGTTGGGATGGAAGTCATTAAAGCAAAGATGTTTTTCGGCACGGCGGGATCTATTTACGAAATTTCAGTCACCAACTTTCTCTTCCGAATGCAAAAATATTTTGTTGAGCCCAACCAACATAGGTAGGAATGATCATCAAAATAAAATAAGAGAAATCGGAGCTCGAACAGAAAGGTTTAGGTGTTCGTTCTTCCGGCGCGCTGTTCGGGAGTGGAATGGCAGAGAGATAGTATGATTGTGGTTTGATGAACCCTCTGCCAAGCACTTAAATATGAATTGCAGAGTAATCATGTAGATGTAGATGGTCTGGGGAACGCATACATGCACATCAATGGGTCCAGTGGAGCTCGTGTATGGCACCATGACAGCCAAGGAGTATCATACATTGGTTGCAGACTATGTACACCAATTCATGGCAATCACGTTTCCTGATGGTAGTGGCGTTTTTTAACAAGATAATATGCCACATCACAAGGGCAGGAGTGTAATTAATTGGTTCAAGGAACACAGCAGTGAGTTCCAATTGATGTGCTAGCCTGCCAACTCACCAAATCTGAAACCGGTCAAACACATGTGGGATCTGATTGAACAGGACATCAGAGCTCATTGCTCCACTCCCTGGAATTTAAGGGAATTGTGTGACTTGAGTGTGAAGATATGGTGCCAACTCCCTTCAGTGACCTACCAAGGCCTCATTCCTTCCATGCCTTGATGCGTCATTGCTGTTACAAGCTATTAAGTAGGTGGTCATAACATTCTGGCTGATCTGTGTAACAGGAAAGGATAATTTTTTCGTTAGAGGTAACACCAGATAATATTTTAAACATTGTAAATAATTTTAGGCCTTCTGATAGTGTAGATATATGTTATCTTTTTAGTAATATGTTAAAAAAGACAATTGGTTGTATAGTATTTCCTCTTACTTATTGCACAAATAAATGTTTAAATGAGGGTTTATTTCCAGAGGTGTTAAAACTATCTAGAGTCCTGCTCATTTATAAGAATGGAGAGAGAAATTGCCCATCCTGTTATCACCAAGTATCTCTGACACCAGTTTTATCTAAAGTTTATTACCAGTTAAACGATTGTTTCGAACTTAATAACATTATTTCTGCTGCACAGTTTTCGATTTAGGAAGAGCACATCTACTATTCATGCTATTGATTCTTTGATTAAAAAGGTGATTAGTGCTTATGAACTTTGCTTATGAACTTTAGTGCTTAAAAACTTTGCTCAGGTTATTTTCGCAACCTTAGAAAGGCCTTGGACTATGTAGAGCATGATTTGCTTCTCAACAAATTAGTTTATTATGGAATCATTAACAACAAGTTAGGTAACATTTTTGGATCATTGATTAATGGCCATAAACAAATCATGTAGACTGAAAAGGAAAGATCACAGAGAGCTAGAATTAAGAGCTAATGGATCTTTGCTCAATGAGAGTAAAGTTCAACAGACTGTATAAAGTCTGAGAGATTTGCCAGCAGAAGACTGTCTAGGTAGCGTTAAGTTTTTACGTACTATTGCTGTAGTAAATTGTCTTGGGATCCACACTTTAAATATGTTAGTGCAAAGTTATCTAGAGTGGCATACTTGTTAAGAAAGTTAAAAAACTGTGTACTTTTGGCTTATGTAAATCAGCCTATTTTGTTTTGTTTTTTTTTTTTTTTTTTCATAGAATTGTAGCCTATGGGCTGTAGGGCAATAGCACACATGTTCAGGACATTTTGGTATTTGGAAAGAAACTTACCCATTGCAGACAATTATTTATTGACTTAAAAATATGTGGGGATGTAGCTCCATGGAGTCACCCGGAACAATATCGTTGCCCTGGGGTAACTCAACTAACACCTCTGGACCTGCAGTTAGTTTGCTCTGACCGATGTTTGTGACAACACACTTTGTGCTTTGTAGGACAATAAAATACATTTGTATGGAATCGTACAACCTGTTAGTTGTTATGATACATAACTACTATCTCGAGTACCGTACTTCCTACAGGGTTGACCTCGAAATTTCAAGCACACCACATTTAAAAATGTGAAATCTCCCATGCTGGTCCATTGTCCTACAATGCCACAGCTACTTCCAGGTCAACCATTTCCTGCTCCGAGGGGTGTCAATCTCACCTCTTCACCAACGCCTGTAATTTCACAAACTTTCCATGCCTGAGTTTGGTACAATTTTGCCAGAAGCTAAATGAAGTGTCTGATTTGGCAGTGTGTAGTGTTTCCACGTCTACCCTGCCAGATTCATGCCAAATTGGCCAACGACGTGTCAAATTCTCAGAGTGATCTTACCAGTGACAGCACCGTAATGGTGCCAGGTGACTTTGCCTAGCAATTCTGCTATGACAACAAATGTGATTCCAGGTGAAAAATGGCTTCCTGCCATCCCGTTCATCAGTACACATAGTGCTCCGAGCTTCCACACAAGAAATAATGACATTTATTTCTGTAGACCCTCCTTTAGTGCCAGTGAATCTATGTGCATTAACATTCCCAGTGTTTTTGCAAAGCTGTACGTACATCCAGAGTGCTGCAATAGTTGGTTAACAATGCCCCCCCCCCCCCCCCCCCCAGACAATCCTCAAACCTTTTCCAACTATTTACTGACTCACAGACAAAATAACATGGGTTCAAGTTCGCCTGCAGCTGCGAGCACTACACATGACACACGCACACAGAAACTACTCCATGTGTGTATTATGCCCGGATTCAGCACAACTGCCTTACCAGATTCATTACCTCATGGGCATACTATCTCTTCCCAGCATCCGGTAGCTCCCGTGGACCAGCACTTGCACCCCATACTGCTGGTCACACCCATCTTCGTGCTTGGGTAGCATCTGACATGCTGCACATACCTTCATCTCATCATGACATACTCCATCCCGATGATTCTGCACCTATTATGCTGCATTTCTCTTTATTGTTTTATGACACGCCATTCTCCAATGCTTCTGCAGCTGCACAGTCTACCATGCTGCGTATCTCTTTACTGCTTTACGATGCACCACTCCGTGACGCCTCTGCTCTTGCCACACTGGGCCATGCCCACCTCACGATGGTGCCAGCCCCACATAACAATGTCCCTTAGCATTCTGCACATCCTTGGCCAAAGCTCCCTCCATTGAACATGGACTCAGCTACACTGTGGTTCTCTCTTAATGAGTGCATAATGCAGTCCACAGGCATCACTGAGTATAATGACAAATTTGCAGTACTTCTCAACCACCTTGATGATAAAACCGATCTCATTAGTGACTTTCTGCTTGATGTTCACACAAAAACAAACACGTATGAGACTGTCAAGGCTCTTCTGCTTCAATGCCTATCCCACTCACCAAAGCAAAAACTTCATCCAGTGATAAGTGAAACCTCACTCGGTCAGAGTACGCCTTCAGTGCTGTAGCGCAAGCTTTGCCTGCAAATTGATAGATGCTTACTCCTGGATCATCCCTGTGGACTTTGCAGCTATTAAAACTGCTGGAGAGCATTCAAAAGGTGATGCTAGTACTCGCACAGCACCACTCGTTGATTAATTCTCACTGTGACCGCACTACAGCTGATGGCATCCCCACCGACGTTGCCAACACACAAGCTCAGCTGAGCCTAGCCAATGTGCCACCTGAACTCCCATCCACTACTACACACCTCCTACTGCACAAATGCCAGCCAACCAACATCTACCTCAGGACTCACTGAACCTTGCTGTGCTGGCACCTGCTACTGCTCCATGTGCTCTCTCGGGAGATGAACATAAACAAACACCTACAGTGCAGACTACCACCGGTGTGCCTCTGCCCAGTCACCAACCTGTGCCTGCCAGTAAAAGCAATGCAAGTCAGCTGGGCACTATGCCTGCCCATATGTACCGCTTTGATGGTTCCATATTCGCTTCGGTACCAACACGCTATGTTGCAGACAGCCTTGGTCGTACCCAAACTACTCTTGCGGCCTGATACCAGTGTCACTCATCCTCTTCCAGTTGCCGCAAATCACCACTTCATGATAGCATTTGCAGGTCTTATCTACAACTGGATGGCTCTCACCTTTCCATTTACAATGAACAAGTCAATTCTTATCTTCTAGTCAACACCAGAGCCAACATCAGCACGATTCCATCGTATCTCACTCCCACTACACTTTTACCTTCACCCATGCAACTGTGCACAAGTAATGACTCCATGATGCCAGCAGCTGGTGCCGCCTCCACCATTATCTCGCCAACCGTGCTCCTATGCACTGGACATTCGCAGTGGCTGAAACGGTGGAACCTGCCTTGGGAGCCAAATTCCTCCGGCACTACTGTTTACTGCCAGACCTGAAACACACTCTGCTCCTGCACCACAATGGCCAATGGCTAATCAGTGGCAAGATCTTCAACTCCCTTTATGCCAATGATACGCCGCTATCTCCTACTTCGCAGTTGGAGATGCTTCTCAGTCTTATCTTGAAATGTCAAACGCTTCTGGATGAGGTCTGCACGACATCTGATGACCACTCCAAACTTCAGCATTCCAACTCAGATATGCGAGCAACCAATCACCTCTTTGCCCACACATCACTGAGACATCTAGCAAGCTTCATACATCTCAACAGAAACTCACCGTTCTGCAACATCTACACCCACTGCCCGACAATGAAGACATTACGTCGGCCTCAAACAGATCAGTCAAGAGCCATTACCTAATTGTGCTCGCCCAAACATACCCAGTGTTATTGACAGTTCCTCTGTGACCATGTTGTCCATTGATGATGGCATTACAATAACACCCATTGCTATGCTATCGGCCCTCACTTCGTGCCAGCTCATACAGCTGCAGACCATTTGCATTGTCCGTGATGGGACAGTTCAATGCATCATCACCACCACTGGCCCTCTGGTCTGGTGTTGCCCCCCCATCGCCTACCTTCCTTCAAACTCAAAGCAGCAAAAGCTGCCACGGATGAACTCTTGCATGCTGGTATTGTACACCCATCCGACACTATCTGAGCTTCTCCTATCAATCTCATCCTCAAAAAGGATAATACTTGACAATGTGTGGTGATTATCAGTACCTCAACCCCAAGACTATACCAGACACTATCCTATACAAAACTTACAAGACTTCGCATACAAACTTGCATGTGCCACTGTATTCAGTGTTGTTGACTGTGAAAGGGCCCATTTACAGACACCTAAGACTGACAAGGGTATACCAGAATCTGCAATAATCATGCCATTCAGTATGTTAGAGTTTTTTTTATGCCGTATGGGTTAAAAAACGCAACCCAAACCTGGCCTCCAATGTAACATGTCCTTCTGCTATGCTTACCTAGATGCTGTGACAATTTTCTCATAGTCCCCCAGTGAGCATGAGATTTATTTATGCTCTGTGTGGCACATAGCATCATAATCAATAATAGTAAATGCCAATTACAACAACTGTGTGTCACCTTCATTGGACATTGGTTGATGCTTCAGGGATACGCCCCATGTCGGAGAAAAGGATACAAATCTGCTTCTACCCTCCCCACTTGGACTATCAAGAACTACAATGTTTCCTTGGAGTCATCAATGTTTACAGGTGTTATCTCCCATAAACTGCTGACACACTCTTGCCTCTCACTGAGACTCTGCACAGCAAGAACCACCACCTGCGAATGACAACTGACATGGATGGCTGAAATACAAGCAGCCTTCAACAAGATTAAATCCGACTTCGCACAGGCTGGCACCCTGGCCCTTCAGTCACCAGAAGGACACCTCATGATACCCGCAGACACCATCAACCACCAACAAGAGATTGCTGGCATAGCACAGGCGCTGTTTTTCTTCTCTCAAAAGTTAACCAGTACTCAGACAAAGTGGTCGACTTCTACAAGGCGGTCCACTATTTCCAGGACGACACTAAGGACACCCTCTAACCATTTACACTGACCACAAGCCTCTTGCAAATGTGATCGGAAACACTTTTGTTGACACCACACCAAGGTACTTTTGCCACCTTGACCTGGTCTCGCAATTTACCACCGACATCAGACACGTCTGAGGTGCCGAAAATGTAGTCGTGGACTACCTGTCTCACTTGGTGGTCACCTACTCAGCTGGACTTTGATCTACTCACTGATGCAAAGGCACAGATCCTGACCTATAACTACTACTCACTGGACGAAACACTGGCCTACAACTACAACTGTACACAGTGCCAGAATCCACCAGACCCGTTTGGTGTGATATGCCATGTGAGAGGATATGATGCCATCCCGCAATCCTATCATAAAACTGTATTCAACTTGCTACACAATCTTGCGCATCCAAGCATATGCTCCACACTGAAATTAATAATGGAACACTTCATCTGGCCCAACATCAAGTGTTATTGCATTGCACAGATGAGGGTCTGCATCTCTTGTCAACAGGCAAAGGTAAGACGCCACGCTCAGCCCCTGTTTGGGAAATTCCCTATCCCAAAGGGGCATTTTCAACACATCCAAACTGATTTAGTCCCCAAGTCACAGGTTTCAAAGTACATCTTATCCATGACTGACTGTATGATGGGTAGGGTTAAGGTCGCACCATTTCTGGATACTTCAGCCAACACAATTGCCAAGGTCTTTGTTTACAACCCAATTGCCAGGCTGGGCTGTCATACATCACTGATGACAGACCAAGGCCAGCAATTTGACTCCATGTTGTTCAATGAACTGCGCCGACTTTGCATGTGCCATCGTTCTCACAAAACTGCTACCACCCCTAGTGAAACGCCCTTGTGGAAAGACGGCACTGCACACTCAAGGCAGCATTAATCCACCACTCACAGTCGTGGACACACGCCATGCCCTGGGTGCTTTTTGGAATTAGGACCGCTAATAAAGAAGATTCGAACATCTCGCTTGCTGTGGTCCTATATGGTGAGCCTCCCTGCAGAATTTGCCACTCACTGTGCGGCTACACCGGACCGTGATCAGATGGAACCAGTGCAGCAAGTGCATGACCATCTATACAATATCCACATGCCGTCACCTACCCATCATGCATAGCCTACAATATTTCCCTGCATCGGTGTCTATGCAGCTTAGTCATCTCCGTCAGTTTGGCAAATAGGCAGCAGGCCTCAATATAGTCTCCAGGTCAATCCTACATGCTACGCCCCTGCCCTTCTCCATCGATATAGCAGGTTTAACATCTTGCTTCACAACGGATGGAGCACTCATCATTACTGCCCCTTTATTTACCACTTCTGCCACCACCAGGGATGACGTCGCCTCTACTGACACCTTGCCAGCCTCTAATCATCATGCTGGGTACGCAGCCCCCTCCTCCGTCGCTGATGATGAAATCATGCGTCCTGCTGCCTCATCAGGTGCAGACCTCCATACCACCTACATCGCACCACCATACCCCTCTCCTCAGCCTCCACTGGCTCCTCTCACTTCAGACTTTGGCCAGGCACTGTGCCCACCGGCACACCTCGCCAAGTATGACATTTCAGCAATTAACGCCTCCACTGCACCAACATCCTGCAGGTGAACACAGCTTTTTCCCATGTGCTCCACACTGTTGGGGGGAGGAGGGGTGGAGCAGGGAGAGGCCTCTTTGGGGATGTAATCTGTAGTGTTGCCCGGAACAATATTAATGCCCTGAGGTAGCTCACCTAACACCTCTGGGCCTGCAGTTAGTTCACTCTGATCGATGTTTTATGACAACATGCTTTGTACATTGTATGACAATAAAATATATTTGTACGGAATTGTACAACCTTATAGCTGTTATTATACGTAACTACTATCCCAAGTACTGTACTCCCTACAAATATTAACTGTAATAAACTTGTACATATACACGGTTATCTTGTCCACAAAGAATAACTTATCAGAATACCAGCTTACACAAGATTTACACTCTCGTGTTACTAGAAAAAAATAGGTGTATTGGCATACCTTACTGCAGACTATCCAAATCACTGAACAGCTATGATGTTATGGGTATGAAAATATTCATCAAACTGCCTTTAGAATGGGTAGAAGCTCCATTTGACTTATTTAAGCAGAAACAGTACAGCTCTGTATTCATTAATCCTCCTTACTCAGATAACGAATATTGTGATTGTGAAAATGTGACGCATAGTGGTAATTGTTTGGAAAGTGTACCATAATTTCTTTTGAGTTGTTAACGTAAGGCGCTAACTGTTTTAGCTTAAATTTTATACTTTACTGAAAATAAATACTTATTGCAGTTTCACCTTTTACAAACAAATCTTTTTTGTGTGTACTGAATATCATGTTACAATGCTTATAAATATAATCTATTGCTGTAACAGCTGAATGACAATAAAATTTCATTTACTTATTTGTTGGAATGTTATTCTACAGGATTGTTTTGTAAAATGCAGGGCAGCTGTTTGTGTTGTTTATTTGTGGGTATGAAATGATATGATGAAGTATAATGATTAGATAAGAGTTAATTATGCATCAGTGAAACAAGTAATAACGAGAAGCAATGAGAAATGTATTAGGGATGGGGTACCAATGGTCAGGAAGCCTGGCTTTGCATTGAGGTAATTTTTTTTTTTTTTATTGATAATGCACTCCTCTAGACAATAAGGTTGGAACTGAAAAAGACAGGCTGGAAATAACAAGCATGGGTAAATATGAAATATTAATTGTGTACTAATTTACACAGAGGTCATGGATTGCCTCCTAATATCGTGTCAGACCTTATTTTGCTCACCATAGTACAGCAACTTGACATGGCAGTGACTCAACAAGTCACCAGAAGAACCCTGCAAACATATTGAGCCATGCTGCTTCTATAACCGCACATAGCTGCGAATGTGTGGCTGGTGCACAATTTTATGCACAAACTGATCTCTCAATTCTGTCCCCCAAATGTTCGATGGGATTCATGTCAGGTGATCTGCGTGGCCAAATCATTCATCCGGATTGTCCAGAATGTTCTCCAAATGAATTGTGAACAACTGTGGCCTGGTGAATTGGCATATTGTCATTTATAAAAATTCCATAATTGTTTTGGGTGCAAATGCTCTCCCAGCAGCTGAGTATAACCATTTCCAGTCAATGATCGGTTCAGTTGGACCAGAGGATCCAATCCATTCCCTGTAAACACAGTCCACACCATTATGCAGCCACAAGCTTTCACAGTGCCTTGCTGACAACTTGGGTGGACCTATGTGGGGTTTGTGCCACACTCGAATCTTACCATCAGCTCTTACCAACTGAAATCAGAACTCATTTGACCAGACCACAGTTTTCCATGTCTAGTGTCCAATCAGTATGATCACAAGCCCAGGAGAGGCGCTGCAGGTGATGTCGTACAGTTAGCAAAGGCACTCCTGTCAGTTGTCTGCTGCCATAACCAGTTAGCGCCAAATATCACCACGCTATCTTAACAGACACATTTGTTGTACATCCCACATTGATTTCTGTGGTTATTTCGTGCAGGGTTGCTTGTCTGCTGGCACTGATAACTCTACGCAAATGTTGCTGCTCTCGGTTGTTAAGTGAAGGCCGCCGGCCACTTCATGGTGAGTGGTAATGCCTGAAATTTAGTATTCTTGGCACACTCTTGACACTGTGGATCCTGGAATACTGAATTCCCTAACGATTACCAACGTGGAATGTCCCAGGCGTCTCGCTCGAACTACTATTCCCCATTCAAAATCTGTTACTTGATGTCATGCAGACATAATCACATCACACGTTTTCACATGAATCAACTGAGCTCAAATGGCAGCTCTGCTTGTGTGCTGCCCTTTTATACTTTGTGTACATGATACTGTTGTCATCTGTGTCATGCAGTATAACCGGACTTTTGTCCTTTCGGAGTACATGGTTTTTGTGTAAAAAATACCTTTGTGAATTAGGCAACATGTAAGTATTTGGTTTGTGAAGTATGACACCGAAAATGGAAAGCTGACTGAAAGAGTAATCTTTTTATAAAGTGCTGATATTATACACTGCTGCATATTTCGCTTTACACACTATTGAAATTTGCTTTTTTAATTGGTGGCTTAAGGTACTGATGACACATTAAAAAAATATATTTTGCTAAGCAGCTCATCGCAGTAACTTAAAAGTAATGTAAATATTCTGACAATAGTTAATGATTAGTGGCTGATGGGAATTTCCTGAGAATTTATTGAAGATAGTAATTCAGTCTGAGTGAAGTAACGTAATGATTTGAAACAAGTTCCAACACAATTTACTTAACACAACTAGTAATGATGTTATGCTAACAGTTCTATTCTCTTTGTGGTATGTAAAAATATTTGGCTGTTGTTACAGGGATACAGCTTTTTCTGTGTAATTTTGAGAAGTAAATTTGTAAATGTATAATATTGTTAGGCCTTATGAAGCGTTTTCTGGTAAGTTTAGGTATGATACTTACTAGCAGGCTAAAGGAGGGTGCTTTGTATTTCTTTTCTTGTATAATGCTGGAGGGTGATCACTTCCAAGGACACTGATGTTAGTGATGTGACATGGAACAGTCAGTTGGATCTATGAAAGGTGTGGGACCCATGTATGAAAAGGATTTCATACATGTGATGCCTGCAAGGTAAATACAAGATCTTTTCCCAAGAAGTTTTCAATCAAAACCTGGTAAGTGTCAATATTTGATGCTGTTATCCCCAAAACTAATGATTTACCATAGGACTCAAGACACCATTCAGTAAAAGTGTCAGACACCTGTTTCCTGTTGTTTTCCAGTTCCAGATTGCAATGCACTTGCATAACCAAATTGATTTCATAGTGTCAACCTCAGTTTAAATGAGAGAGGCATGGTGTTTGCTAAATAATTTACAAGGCAACATAATTTAGATAATATGAACACACACATTTTATTCTCTCAAATATCTGAAAAGGTTTCAGAAACTCCTTTAATGAAAAGCTGGGCTGTAGAAGCGCATGCCTGACTAAACTAATGTTGGAATAAATTTCAATATGCTTGGTCTGTTATAATTCATAATAAATTCCACACTACACTGGAATTCAGTACAGAAAGGCCAAGGACACGTACACCAAGTCATGGAACCTGAATCACAGGTTTTGTTTGAGAGACTTTGGGAGGATTATAGAGAATTTTATAATTAACTGTGCGCTTCCTTGACAACCCATCATGTCTCAGTGGCTATCATGTAAAACTGATGAGGGGAAAAAAATTTACTTGGGAATGTGTATGTTCATGATAATTTCAATAATCACCACAAAAAATGTAATTTGTGGTATCTGTATTTTCCTTCAGAGACTGTATGCCTAAGTGTGGTTCTGGCCCCTCCTACAGCAAAAGCACTGCATTACATAGCACTATTCTTTAAAAACTCAATCCAATCACGAGAGATGGAAGTTCATGGGAGACTACAATAAATTATTTACAGAGATAAGAAACAGAAGTGGTATGTACTGTACTTCAGGCTATCTCAGTGTATCACAATAAATATCAAGAGTGTAGAAAGAGAGACTTCCTCAATCAATATGGATTTTTGAAAGAACGTTTGATTTTGACAACATGTTTACTTCACAAATACTGTGTGTATACTTCAATTCAAATAACTTTGTGGGTAACATTACAACAACTCAAGTGGGAGGGTCCAGTCAATCTTAGTTGCTCGCTATGTTCTCGATTTTGTAGATACACATGAGCCTTGTCAAGTGTTGCTGGCAACACTGCCACCTACGCTTTCATTTGAGCTATAACAGTGTTACAGACAGCATTACTAAACTTAAGACTGTAATATTAATAACCAAGTTTAAGGTAATAGCATTTCAGTTAATGCACTATTTTTGTGTGCTCTACTCTAAAGATACTTATGGAAATTTTTGTCTCCGCCCTCCCAAGTTGTAAGAGGCCAAGGGGTACCCCTTCCACGTTTCCTATTTAGATGTGACGACAAACAACTCATTTTCTCATGCCACAGAACCAAAATGGCAATGGGGTTCAGTACAAGAAAAAAAAAAATCAAAATTGAAAAATAACAGATACCCTTATTTACAAGTAATGTGGGTGGGAAAACTTACAAATCAGTTAATAGCCTACAAAAATTACTGTCTGTAGCTTAAAAATACCATTATTGATTGTTTGGCTTTAGCTACAAATTTTCACAATAAGAACTATGTTAAACAGAAAAACAGCTTCATTCGCATTTTCAACACAGTAAACATTTTTCTTTCTACTTTCTCCTTGAAGAGTTTATGACTATTAATATTGACAGCCTTGTAAGCTATACCAACCTTATACCTCCTAACAGTCCGTGTTAGGGTGTTGTGTTGTTCTCATAATGATTTCATCCCCATCTCTGATGTGCAAGTCGCCCTATGTGGCGTCAAATGCAATAAGTACTTGCCATCGGTGGCGAACTTCCCCGAATGGGGGACTCCTGGCCCACAATGCCGTAGGCTCATTTCATTCACCTCCTAGCACTTTCTAAAGAAACATCTAAAGTACTATCATTACATGCTACAAAAGAAAGTATTGATGTCAAAAAAGTTTAGAACAACCACATTACAAAAATGTATTTTAATTATTCTTAACAAAATAAAACACTTGACTTAACATGACCAAGAACCAAAGTAGGCAATAATCAAACAAACAGAAATAATTTATGTACAGCGTCTAACATCTATTTTCCTAAATGGAAAAAATAAATTAATTGAATAAATTATCAAAGTCAGAGTTAAGAGCACTTACATTTACTTATATACACTTTCTAGTTTTATGTTCAGAAACCTTCACAGTGTATTAGAGATCAAGTACTTGTACATGAGCTTCAGAGGAACTTAATACTGATTCTGCACAAACAAAATCTGAGGAACGATATCTGACAATGCTCGCCATACTGCGATGTGTAAAGTACATTATTTTATTTCTATAATGTAGTGCAAATTAATCTACAAGATTGGTAACATTTCATATTAAAACCTTCATCCAGATATGAAAAGCATTATGGGAGTATGAGATTTTCCAATAGACACAGAGATAAAAAGATAACAACTGATCACTTGATTTATAAACGAACAATACAAGTACTACATCATACTAAAAATAACTTTAAACTCATTATTTAATGTGTAGCACAAAAAAAATTACAGTTTTAAATTTCATGTTATTGTCACAAAAGAGGCAGGTGCTCATTTGATTTAAATAATATTCCACACAATTTGTATTTAACTTCCATCTTTTCTCCATTTACACAAAATTTCATTGCTTCCTAATGTCTTTGCAAGGGCAGTATCATTTTTTGTGTGGTAAAGAAGCCTCCACCTGACTGGCATGAATTACAGTACGCCAACAGTTTAATAAACATCCCGAAAATAATTTTATGCACGGTGAACAAATCATATACTAAAGTTTATCTGCAGTTCTACAGCTTTTATAATCTGCTTCCTCACATCTATTGTACAACACAGCCTTAGCATGACATGTTGTACCACAAACATTGAGCAAAAGAAACCCAATAATTACAAAATTTATATACACACACTTACTCATAAAGTGAAAGTACCTGAATTATATTTAAGTTTAAAGAAAAATATTTAGCATTTATTAACTATCCACTTTCCTAAACAGACATAACTTGATTCTTATTCAAATACATACACAATATGAACTACCATCGCACATCTGGTTTTTGACATAAAAGTCACAAAATAAGTAGTGGAAAGTGTTGGAATTCACAGCAAAAAACTTCTGAAACTTTCTGGCAGATTAAAACTGTGTGCCACACCAGGACGCAAACCCAGGACCTTTGCCTTTTCAGAGTAAGTGCTCTACCAACTGAGTTACTAAAGCACAACTCACGGTCTGTCCACACAGCTTTTCTTCTAACCATACCTCGTCTACCTTCTAAATTTCACAGAAGTGTTCCCTCATAACCAGAAAGATTATTGCAGAGCTGTGAGGACATGTCTTGAACTATGTTCGGGTAGCTCAGCTGGTAGAGTACTTGTCCACAAAAGGCAAAGATCCATGGTTCAAGTACCAGTCTGGCACACAATTGTAACCTGCCAGGAAGTTTCATTTAACTCTGCTGCAGAGTGAAAATTCATTCTGGAACAAAATTTTATCTCGTGAAATTTCATGGATCAGTCCTCAGTACCAAATATAGAAAAATTCTGTAGCCCAGAACCAGCTCTGTAGTTGCTATATGGTATGATTAGGCAAAGTGTTGGATGCTCACAGAAATAAAAGCCTTCATTTTATTTCCTCACTTTGTGTCTGATTCAAATGGGAGAAAACCATAATATTTGGTACAATTAAAAAAATACCCTCCATGATGCACTTTACAGTGACTTGAAAAGTCTGGAGTTGGATGATTCAAAAATTACAATAAGTATATCAAAGTCTGAGAGCTCATCAGAAGTATTTCCATTTAATGATAAAGATTATCACGAGTGAACTCTCTATAATGTACTCATACCTTAATTTAGTACAGAACTAGAATGTAACTAAATATCACTGGAATCCACATGCAATACATACAAAACGAATATAGATCTCTTTCTTTCTCCACCGACAAACACAATATTTTATCACATGCATGTTACTTCACAGTTTTCAAAATATGAATAAAAATATAATTTACAATCGGCAGCTAAGAAAATATATCAGAGCCATGACTTATCAGCATGATGTAATTTTATATTGGTTGGTTTCAAAATCATCTTTACATTTTCTCCAAGGAACTTTCAAGACAAGGGTTATCCAAAAATTAACATGTATGAATAATGAAGGATCTTCTTTCTGAAGAACACTTTGAAGCATATAATCAAATGCTGTTGCAAAAAAATACTATATAAAAATCAGTCAACATGTGAGATGTAATATCTGCCTCAACACATTACTGCCTAGGGAAGTACATAAAAGTAACAGAATATTCAGTCTTCTTTTTGCCTTTGGTTGTCTTAATTTTGCCGTCTCCTACGATCAGCTGTTGCTCTTCAAAAACTTCATATAAGAAAGAAATAAAGAAATTCTATAA
Organism: Schistocerca piceifrons; assembly: GCF_021461385.2. Lineage (NCBI taxonomy): Eukaryota > Metazoa > Arthropoda > Insecta > Orthoptera > Acrididae > Schistocerca > Schistocerca piceifrons. The sequence continues at coordinate 591,218,583 of NC_060142.1, read as the reverse complement.
TTAAACATGCAGTAACCAGAAAATAATACACTTCCAGTCACCATGCAATGAAACATCAGTTTCAAAAATGGTCTGTAAGTAACCGTGTCTCCCAAAAACTCATTTTCATAATATTAGGTTGGTACACAAGTTCATTGAGCTTTTGTTTTGCATGTTGGTATACAGTTTGCTATGAGTTTGTTTAGTTTACACATTCTCATTTTGCATTTGGAGATAGTGAGTAAAGCTGTGGATGCTAGAAAATGGATTGCCAAGTGGAGAAATCTGAACATTTCCAACATATTCTTCTGTTTGAGTTCAGTTGAGGAGTGATAGCAGTGGAGGCAGCCAGAAATGCTTGCACCATGTATGGATATAATGCCATCGGAAAGAGCACAGCAAGAATATAGTTTTCTCAAAAACCATTGTTTTGACATTAATGACTCTCCACATTGAGGAAGAACTTTGAGGTTTGATGAAGCTCATTTAAACAAATTAAATGATTCACTTCAGTGTTCTCAAGAACTGGCAAATGTGATGAACTGTGATCATTCCACCATCGTATGACAGCTGCATGCAATGGGGAAGGTTCACAAATTGGATGTATGGGTACCACATGCTCTAAGCCAAAAATCACAAAAATCATCAGGTGATCATACATGCATCTCTGGGTGCTCATCATCAATTGGTTCATGAACACCACCATTCCTATTCTGCATCATTACTGGTGACTAGAAATGATGTCTTTATGCTAAGATAAGGAAACAGCAACTTCCTGCACAAAGACCTGCATGCATCCACAAAAGGTATTGCTATGCATTTGATGGAATAACGATGGTGTGGTGTACTATGAATTACTTCTCCGAGGTGTAACCATTACTGCTGACATTTATTGTAAACAATTAAGACATCTTGCAGATACAATTCAATAACAATGACCAGGAAGACTATGAGAGGTAATCCTACTCCATGATAATGCCCACCTGTATTCTGCTACACTGACAAAAAATCAGTATACAGGAGACGGGTTGGGAAGCCATTCACCTGATTTCACGCCCTCAGATTTCCACCTTTACCACTCTCTATTGAACAGCCTTCAAGGAATTTTCTTTCCAGATGAAAATGCGCTCAAACCATGGCACAATGAGTTATTTGCCTCAAAACCACATTTTTTTTAAAGTTGCAGAACCTGAAAGTAACCTTCAGTGTGGACAGACTCTTCGAAATAGTGAAGGACAAAATATTATTGATGACCAAAGAGTCTATTATGTGTATCTGATGCGTTCATTAAACAAATGGAAAAATGTTGTGAACTTATGCACCAACCCGATAATTCAAGAGAAATACACAGGAATCACTTAAACAGTAAATACACTACACTGTAAAGTAGTAGCACCTTAAGATATGCTGCATCGTAAGTCATGATAAAATATTTTTTAATTGTGGTTTAGTTCCAATCTTGGAATCTTCTTCAGTGTAGTTCATTTTACAATGATGTACTTTGGGATGACACAAATAATGTACCTACTACTTCAGTTGTCTGTGAGGCTATCACTGCCCCAGTCCCCCAGTTTTAAATGGAAGAAAAAGTCAGTGTAGAGGGTGGACTGCAGTACCTTTGATAAGATTTACTTGAGATATGTGGAATTATACAGGAGAGGGCTAGGGGGAGGGTGAAGGAGGAAGGGGGAGGGAGGGGGAAGGGGGAGGGAGGGGGAAGGGGGAGGGAGGGGGAAGGGGGAGGGAGGGGGAGAGGGAGAGAGGGAGAGAGAGAGAGAACACGACTGACATCTGCACCAGATTCTTCTTAGAAAGCTGGTAGTTGCTGAAAGGCAAAGAGAGTGAGGCCAGGAGATAGATCATAAAACCCAAATTTCAACCAGGTGGTTCAACATTCACCAAATCAAAGTCCAGGATACACTGCATAAATAGCTACATATAACTTTTCTGACAGGGATCATTGTATTTGGGTGGTATTACTCCATCTTGAAAGGAGAGTGGAAGGAATTAAAAAGAGTGGTTTGGCTTCGTACTTCTATGTGTAGCACATAGGAACAGGGAAAACAGATAATGGATTTTAAGAGAGAGATTGTAATTCTCAGCTGCAAAAACATAAATTCAAAATATGAATTACCAAATATTCAGCCTCATTGTGTATTAATCTATCTTCAACACAATCAAACAATATGTCAAAGCTACACTTTCAGAAGACCAGTCTCTATTCCAAAAAATATAAGAAAACTAGATCAACATTATTAGCTTTATAAGTGGATCTGGCGTGAAAGTGATAACACACGGAGAAATCTGTACGATAGGAATTTTATTTAAAGGTCAAATTATTATACCACTCAGGCTTCCTTGATAATGACCTCAAAAAATATCTTTGTGTGTATAATAGCCAGACATTTTTAAATTATGCTATGACACTGTTTTAAGCATGTGATAACATCCTAAGTGTTGAAATTGCAATCATATATTGAAAAATAAAAATTATAGTCAATGGCAGGAAGACAACGGTGTTCTTCACAGAAAAGAAAGGTATATAATTACATACATAGCTTTCAAACATACGTTACTGATAAAATAAGATAAGGAAAATGAAGGCGAAAGCAATGCTGGTCATTTGGATTCTGGGCGACCAGGACATCATGCAGGGAAGAGTCACAGCTTCCCAAAACTCCTCAAACCAAAGCGAAATCAATTCATTGGTACACTGAACATACAGACACTGACTAAAACAGGAAAACTCAAGATACTGACAGATACTTGAGATAGATTTGAGATTCGTATAGCCTACTTGCAGTACAAGAAACACATTTTCGTGATTGTGAACACTTTGATTCTGGTGGCTATCGAGTCTACAAGGGAAAGCCTGCAATCAAACTGAAAAATAGTTACATAAATTTGTTGGGAACGGCATTCCTCATGCATAACAGTATCCAGGACTCTATGGTAGACTTCTCATCACCCTCTGAATGCCTCTCTCTAGTCACAGTTAAATGTGCCAATGAGGCCGGTACACTGATAAACGCTCATGCTCCAGTCAATAACGATTCTGACAAAAACAAAGAGGAGAAGTTCTGGTCACAACTCAAGCGTGTACTCACCAAGATACCTCAACATCATGTCAAAGTCCTGTTGGGAGATTTCAATATGCAAATTGGCAGAGAACGTGAACACAGTCATATAATTGGGAATTTTTCAGTACACAAAAAGACTAACACAAATGGACATCACTTAACCAACATATGTGGGGTAGCCAACCTCCACATAATGTCCACTCACTTTAAGAAACCACAGAGGAAAATGATTGCACGGAAATCTCCAAACAATCACATTGGGGAATATCAAATTGACCATGTAACGATAGCCAGAAAATTCTCTCCAGAAATCATGAACGTGAGGGCACGCAAAGCTCAATAACATTAAATTTAGTAATTACAATTTGTATAGTTTACATTAACATAGAACAAGTTCAAGTGTTTATCATGTGTGTTTATGTATTGAGAAACAATTTCAGGCTATGGTATTGTTTTAAATGAATAATGTCCTCCTGCTAGGCAATATCAAATATACAGAATTAAGTGCTCCCTGTTCAGTCACTTCAAAGAGATTATCAGTGCTACTAATAATCAAATATAGACGTAAAAATAAGTTTTTTAAGCGCCATTATCATTATTTATTACAAAAATTCCGTGTAGTAGTTGGATCACCATAGGGTGTCTATTCAAACTTATTACACGCGAGAGCCGCTTTCCGGAAGTCCGATGCCGCATGGTCTAATAATAATGTACTAACAATCAAAACATTCAAATCATGCCTCCATAATGTAAATTGGAGTCACATATATTCCGAAACAGAAGTAAATTCCAAGTATAACCTGTTTAGTAAAGAAATTGCATCAATATTTGAAACCTCCTTCCCAAAAAAAGTTTATAGGAATGTACCAAAAGAAAAGACAAAAAAACCATGGATAACAAATGGGATTAGGGCATCTTGCAAGCAAAAAAGAATTTTGTGCATAACAGCAAAAGAATCAGGAAACCCCAGTCAAATAAATCATTATAAAAAGTATTGTAAAACTTTGAGTAAGTTTGGTGGCAGGAGGAACGTGACTTCTGGTCAGGTGAATACAGGGTTATAAATACAAAATCAAATAGGGGTAATGCAGGAGTCGGTTTAATAATGAATTAAAAAAATAGGAGTGCGGGTAAGCTACTACAAACAGCATAGTGAACGCATTATTGTGGCCAAGATAGACACGAAGCCCACGCCTACTACAGTAGTACAAGTTTATATGCCAACTAGCTCTGCAGATGACGAAGTAATTGAAGAAATGTATGATGAAATAAAAGAAATTATTCAGAGAGTGAAGGGAGATGAAATTTTAATAGTCATGGGTGACTGGAATTCGGTAGTAGGAAAAGGGAGAGAAGGAAATGTAGTAGGTGAATATGGATTGGGGCTAAGAACTGAAAGAGGAACCCGCCTGATAGAATTTTGCACAGAGCACAACTTAATCGTAGCTAACACTTGGTTCAAGAATCATAAAAGAAGGTTGTATACATGGAAGAAGCCTGGAGATAGTGACAGGTCTCAGATAGATTACATAATGGTAAGACAGAGATTTAGGAACCAGGTTTTAAATTGTAAGACATTTCCTGGGGCAGATGTGGACTCTGATCACAATATATTGGTTATGAACTGTAGATTAAAACTGAAGAAACTGCAAAAAGGTGGGAATTTAAGGAGATGGGACCTGGATAAACTGAAAGAACCAGAGGTTGTACAGAGTTTCAGGAAGAGCACAAGGGAACAATTGACAGGAATGGGGGAAAGAAATACAGTAGAAGAAGAATGGGTAGCTTTGAGAGATGAAGTAGTGAGGGCAGCAGAGGACGTAGTAGGTAAAAAGACGAGGGCTAGTAGAAATCCTTGGGTAACAGAAGAAATACTGAATTTAATTGATGAAAGGAGAAAATATAAAAATGCAGTAAATGAAGCAGGACAAATGTAAGGATGTAGAGGGTTATCTCACTAGGGGTAAGATAGATACTGCCTACAGGAAAATTAAAGAGACCTTTGGAGAAAAGAGAACCACTTGTATGAATATCAAGAGCTCAGATGGAAACCCAGTTCTAAGCAAAGAAGGGAAAGCAGGAAGGTGGAGGGAGTATATAGAGGGCCTATACAAGGGCAATGTACTTGAGGACAATATTATGGAAATGGAAGAGGATGTAAATGAAAATGAAATGGGAGATACGGTACTGTGTGAAGAGTTTGACAGAGCACTGACAGACCTGAGTCGAAACAAGGCCCCGGGAGTAGACAACATTCCATTAGAACTACTGACAGCCTTGGGAGAGCCAGTCCTGATAAAACTCTACCATCTGGTGAGCAAGATGTATGAGACAGGCGAAATACCCTCAGACTTCAAGAAGAATATAATAATTCCGATCCCAAAGAAAGCAGGTGCTGACAGATGTGAAAATTACCGAACTATCAGTTTAATAAATCACGGAAGCAAAATACTAATGCGTATTCTCTACAGACGAATGGAAAAACTGGTAGAAGCTGACCTCGGGGAAGATCAGTTTGGATTCCGTAGAAATATTGGAACACGTGAGGCAATACTGACCCTACGACTTATCTTAGAAGCTAGATTAAGGAAAGACAAACCTACGTTTCTAGCATTTGTAGACTTAGAGAAAGCTTTTGACAATGTTGACTGGAATACTCTCTTTCAAATTCTGAAGGTGGCAGGGGTAAAATACAGGGAGCGAAAGGCTATTTACACTTTGTACAGAAACCAGATGGCAGTTATAAGAGTCGAGGGACATGAAAGGGAATCAGTGGTTGGAAAGGGAGTGAGACAAGGTTGTAGCCTCTCTCCAATGTTATTCGATCTGTATATTGAGCAAGCAGTGAAGGAAACAAAGGAAAAATTTGGAGTAGGTATTAAAATCCATGGAGAAGAAATAAAAACTTTGAGGTTCGCCGATGACATTGTAATTCTGTCGGAGACAGCAAAGGACTTGGAAGAGCAGTTGAACGGAGTGGACAGTGTCATGAAAGGAGGGTATAAGATGAACATCAACAAAAGCAAAACGAGGATAATGGAATGTAGTCGAATTATGTCTGGGGATGCTGAGGGAATTAGATTAGGAAATGAGACACTTAAAGTAGTAAAGGAATTTTGCTATTTGGGGAACAAAATAACTGATGATGGTCGAAGTAGAGAGAATATCAAATGTAGACTGGCAAGAAAGCGTTTCTGAAGAAGAGAAATTTGTTAACATCTAGTATTGATTTAAGTGTCAGGAAGTCGTTTCTGAAAGTAATTGTATGGAGCGTAGCCATGTATGGAAGTGAAACATGGACGATAACTAGTTTGGACAAGAAGAGAATAGAAGCTTTCGAAATGTGGTGCTACAGAAGAATGCTGAAGATTAGATGGGTAGATCATATAACTAATGAGGAGGTATTGAGTAGGATTGGGGAGAAGAGAAGTTTGTGGCACAACTTAACTAGAAGAAGGGATCGGTTGATAGGACATGTCCTGAGGCATCAAGGGATCACCAATTTAGCATTGGAGGGCAGCGTGGAGGGTAAAAATCGTAGAGGGATACCAAGAGATGAATACACTAAACAGATTCAGAAGGATGTAGGTTGCAGTAGGTACTGGGAGATGAAGAAGCTTGCACAGGATAGAGTAGAATGGAGAGCTGCATCAAACCAGTCTCAGGACTGAAGACCATAACAACAACATCAAACTTTCAAAAAGCATATATTTTAGATCCAAAATCAACCCATCCAGTAATAAAATTAACGCAATCTGGGACATAATAAGGAGCGAGACTGGTACGAACAGTGCCAGTAAACCAGTAGACATTGTACTATACATTGATGACAATACTGTAAGCAACCAAGAGTCTATTGCGAATGCATTCAATGGCTACTTCATAAGTGCTACAGAGCAAATAGGTTGCAATGGATCCTTAGAAAGTGCCATGGATCTACTGAAGCATAGTTTTCCCATTCCAGTGAGCGAGATAAGGACATCCCCCATAACCAGATATGGGGGATCATCTGGTGTAGATAATATCTCCAGTAAGCTGCTAAAAACCTGCTCTGACCAATTAAGCAAAGTATTAGCCCACATATTTAATGCCTCTATGTACCAGGGTGTTTTCCCAGAGGGCATGAAACTTGCTATAGTGAAGCCTCTCCACAAAAAGTGAGACACAACGCAAGTCTCAAACTATCGTCCAATCTCCCTCCTGTCCACATTCGCTAAAGTCCTTGAGAAACTACTGCACTCCAGAATTGTAAAGCACCTAGAAAACTTTGGCATCATAAGTGATAGACAGTTTGGTTTCCGGAAAAGTATGTCCACAACTGAGGCCATATTTTCTTTCACAAATGCTATACTGGAATGTCTAAATAATAAAATGAAGGCAGTTGGAATATTTTGTGATCTGTCCAAAGCCTTCGACTGTGTGGACCACAAAATACTCCTCAACAAAGCACGCCACTATGGGATCACTGGGGCACTGGGAAGCTGGCTGAAATCCTACCTCCAAAACAGGAAGCAGAAGGTAATTCTCAATGGGAGCAATAAAGAGGGAGAGGTAGTAGAGTCAGACTGGAGCACTGTACTCCATGGAGTACTCCAGGGATCCGTCCTTGGTCCGTTGCTGTTTCTGTTATATGTAAATGATCTACCTTTTTCATGCAATACATGTAAGTTCACCATGTTTGCTGACAACACCAGCATTTTGATTACTAACAAACAGCTCACTGATATAGAGGTTGATGCCAACAAATTACTTACAACACTATTAACCTGGTTCCAAGTGAACTCGCTCACAGTAAACCTGAGCAAAACAAATTATATCCATTTCAGCCTTGACCACAAACTCCCCCAGGAGATTACTGTTTTAAATACCAATAGTCAGATAGAAAGGGTACACTGCACCAAATTCTTAGGCTTCCACATAGACAGTAGGCTCAACTGGGACCACCATGTCCTCGAGACTGTAAAAAGGCTGTCCTCAGCAATTTTTGCCATCAGGACAATCTCACGATTTGGAGACATAAATGTCACGAAGTCCACATACTTTGCATACTTCCACTCCATTATGTGTTATGGCATCATCTTCTGGGGCAATTCACCCTCATCTAAAAAAATCTTCCTCATGCAGAAAAAAGTAGTCCGTATAATGTGCAGAGTACCCCTGAGAACCTCCTGCTGAACGCTCTTTAAAAAACTTGGAATACTTTCCACAACCTGCCAGTATATTTTTTCCCTAATGAGTTTCTTGGTGGACAATCCTGCCCACTATGAAACCAATGAAAGCTTCCATTATCACAATACGAGGAAGAAGGCTGACCTCCACTTTGAACTAAAAAGTTTAACTTGGGTACAGACAGGAGTGCATTACTCCAGAGCCAAAATATTTAACTTATTACCGAGCTATATAAAAAGTCTACGTAGTAACAGTGCATCATTCAAAAACAATCTAAAGACATATTTAATCGAGAAAACGTTTTACTCACTTGATGAATACTTCAACAGAGAAAAGTAGTCTTTGTATGTATTTATATTTACTGTTGTTTGTTTATGTTCTTTTTGTTCCTATTTGTAACCATATACTTACTGTGACAAATAGGCTTTTGCAATGTGATAAACTTTGCATAATGTATTATTCCTACGACTTTATTTTAGGTCATTATTATTTTTGCAAGTCTTATGTAATTTATGTCTAGTTCTGCTCTTGTAAACTAATTGATACCATGGTCTGTGAACATATATTACTCAAGTCGTTCTACATCCTAGCGTCATACGCATAACAGGATCTATGGAATTTGTAGATAAATAAAGACTAAATAAATACAGTAAATTCGGGTAGTGGCATCGCAATCTGCTTCAATTCTTATAGTGAATTGGCAACTTTTTGGCTCAACAAATTAAAAGGTAATCAACAGGTTTAATCTAGCGATTTGTTAACTGCCTTGTAATACATTGCACCAGCTAAAATGCAGTCCCACTGTGGATGCTGTTCTCGAGCACAGGATGAGTTGGTTGACATTCATAAGCAGCTGGAATCGCTCTGACTACAGTAAAATGACTGGCAGCTGGTGCGAATCGGAGACTTGTACCTTTGATACCTGTAACAGAGGTACCTCGAGTAATATCGACTCCCGTGAATCCCGTCTCCTCTGCAGAAAGTGCGTGATCTGTCATTACTCATCCACTTGACTGCAAGTGGCATTTCAATGGTAGATCTGGGTGTCTTGTACTGGGTGGATGGGGGCCAGGGAGGACTCATGGTGTTACACTGATTTCCCTAACCAACAATTTTGAGGTGCCGTCTTTCACGTCACCTCTGTTGGGGAAACCTGTTTTGTTTGATGTCACAAGGAAGCACATGCAAAAGGGTATGGGTCTATTAATCGTCAGCAGTTCAAACATATGGCAAATAATGGTATCCCTTAGTGAAATGGCAGCAAGGACAGGTATGGACACCAGGTGTATTCAGCATGTGCGACTGGTGGCCTCATTCAACATGCTGAAGAGGCTATCCCAGCAGCCACAGAGGGAACAGGGTGCAATCAACTGCAGATTGTGGTGCTTGTTGGAACAAATGTTGCCTGTCACCTATGCTTTAAGGTCATTCTTGGGTCACTCCAGGGACTGGCAGAGAAGCTTGAGAAGACCAGCCTTGTGCATGGACTTTCAACAAAGCTCACAATTAGGAGCATTGTTCCCCAAACCGATCATGGCCCTTTGGTTCTGAGTGGAACGACTGACCCACAGACTTCGAAAGTTCTGTGACAAGCTAGGCTGCAACTTCCTGCACTTGCACCAAAGGCTGAGAACTGTAGGGTCCCCCTAAACAGGACAGGTGTACACCACACATCAGAGGCTGCTACTCAGGCAGCTGACTCTGTGTGGGGTGCACACAAAGGTTTTTTTAGGTTAGGTGACTCTCCAACCAATCCAGATAACAATAGCTGTAGGAAACCCAGAAGTATCAGAGTAAGATCTCACAGGTGAGAGTATTAAAATCCTAATGGTAAACTGCTGAGGCATTCGCAACGAAGTGCCAGAATTTGAAGCGCTCATGAAAAGCAGTGAAGCTCACATAATAGTAGGTACAGAAAGCTAGTGGAAACCTGAAACTGAAAGCAATGAGACTTTTGGGTAAAATTTAAGAGTATATCGACAGGATGGGCAAATGGGAAATAGAGGTGGTGTATTTGTCACAATAGACAAGAAACTCAAATTCACCGAGATAGAAATTGAAGCTGCATGTGACATTGTTTGGGCAAGGGTCAGTATCAGGGGTGGGCATAAAATGATAATTGCATCCTTCTATCGCCCATCAGACTCATCTCCTGATATAACCAAAAACTTTAGAGAAAACCTTAGTTTGCTGCCACAAAAGTTCCCCAATCATACCATAATCATCAGTGGAGACTTCAATCATCCAACAATTAACTGGGAAAATTACAGTTTTATTTGTGGTGGGCGTGATAAGACATCCTGTGAAACATTACTAAATGCCTTCTCTGAATACTATCTAGAACATAGTTAGGAGCCCCACTCACGATGGAAATATATTGTACCTAATGGCAACAAATAGACCTAATCTCTTTGAAGATGTCCACATTGAAACTGGTATCAGTGACTATGATTTGTTGTGGCAATAATGATTACCAAAGTACAAAGGACAAGTAAACCAAGCAGAAAGATACATATACATTCAGTAAACTAGATAAAAAATCAGTAGTGTCATATTTCAGCGAGGGACTTGAAACTTTCAGCACAGGGCAGGAGCATGTAGAGGATCTCTGGCTCAAGTTTAAAAGAATAGTTGGTCAGTTCATAATGGGAGGGAATGTCTGTGGTATACAGTCATGGTAAAGAAACTTCAAAGAAACAGAGATTACTGCATAACAGGTGTGAAACAAAGTGTAGGGCTATACATGCAGAGATGCTGAATCAAATGTGTTTGGCTGTCAAGAGGGCAATCCGTGATGCCTTCAATGGCTACTGTAGCAGAGTATTGACAAGTGATCTTTCACAGAATGCAAAGAAATTCTGGTCATACGTAGAGGCTGTTAGTGGCACCAAAGTTAGTGTCCAGTCCCTAGCAAAAGACTCAAACTGAAATTGAGGGTAGTAAAGCAAAATCCGAAATGCTTAACTCTGTTTTCAAATGTTCCTTTACAAAGAAAACCCTAGAATTGTACCTATTTAATCCTCGTACCACTGAAAATATGAATTAAGTAAGTATTAGAATCAGTGGTGTTGAGAAAAAGCTGAAATCATTAGAATTTAACAAAGTTTCAGGCCCCGATGGAATCCTTGTTAGACTGTATACTGAATTTGCGGTTGAGTTATCCCCTCTTCTAACTATAATTTATAATAGATCCCTCATACGAAAAACAATGCCCAATTCTTGGAAAAAGGCCCAGGTCACTCCCGACTACAAGCAGGGTAGTAAAGGTGATCGACAAAACTACAATCAATTTGTTGTAGAATTTTAGAATGTATTCTAAGCTCAAACATAACAACGTATCTTTAACACAATGATTTCCTCACAGCCAACCAGCATATATTCCGAAAATATCGATCACGTGAAACCCAACACACAATTTTCTCACATGACATACTGAAAGCTTTGGATCAAAGCAGTCAGGTAGACATATTACTTATTGATTTCCGAAAAGCATTTGACTCAGTACCACACCTACAATTATTGTTAAAAGTTCGATAATATGGGGTATCAAGTGAAATTTGTGACTGGATTGAGAAGTTTTTGGTAGGGAGGAAACACCATGTTATCTTGGATGGAGAGTCATTGTCAGATGTAGTAATAAATTTGGGTGTGCCCTAGGGAAGTGTATTGGGACCCTTGCTGTTTGTGCTGTATATTAATGACCTTGCAGACAGTATCAATAGTAACCTCAGACTTTTATACAGGTGATCCAGTTATCTATAATGAAATGCTGTCTGAAAGAAGCTGCATAATTATTCAGTCAGATGTTGATAATATTTTAAAGTGGTGCAGAGATTGGCAACTTGACTTAAGTGTTCAGGAATGTAAAATTTTGCACTTCACAAAATGAAAAAATGCAGTATCCTATGGCTACAGTATCAATGAGTCACAGTTGAAATCAGCCAACTCATAGAAATATCTGGGTGTAAACCTTTGAAGGGATATGAAATGGAATGATCCCATAGACTGTTGTGGTAGACTTCAGTTTATTAGGAGAATATTGGGGAAGCACAATCAGTCTATAGAGGAGTTTGCTTACAAATCACTTGCATAACCAATTCTAGAACATTGCTCAAGTGTTTAGGATCCATAGCAAACACGAATAAATGGAGATAGGGTTGGGTTGTTTGAGGAAGGAGACCAAACAGCGAGGTCATCAGTCTCATCGGATTAGGGAAGGACGGGGAAGGAAGTTGGCCATGCCCTTTCAAAGGAACAATCCTAGCATTTGCCTGGAAGCAATTTAGGAAAATCACAGAAAACCTAAATCAGGATGGCCGGACGCGGGATTGAACCATCGTCCTCCCGAATGTGAGTCCAGTGTGCTAGCCACTGTGCCACCTCCTCGGTAAATGGGGATATTGAATGTATACAGAGAAGGGCACCACGAATGTTCACAGGTTTCTTTAATACATGGGAGAGTGTCCACTAACAACCGGCTTTAAATGATTACTCTAGGAATATGCGAGGGGCAGTCAAAAAGTTTCTAGCCTGAGATAGCTACTGTAATTTCTCACACAAATGACACCACCCAATTTTATGGTGACCCTTTGTGGAAATCCAAGTCAAATTTTGCAGCTCCAGCTTCATTAGTTTTGCTGCTAGGGTGCATGTATACCATAGTGTAAGCAAAATGGCGAATATCGAGAAAAATCAAGAATCGTGCTGTGACTAAGTATCTTCGTTTGAAGGGAATGACAACCAAGGAAATTGTGGAGGACATGTGGAATACACTTATGGGCAGTGCTCCGTCTTATACAACAGTGAAAAACTGGGTGTCCAGCTTATAATGTGGAAGAACGAGTGTGGAAGATGTGCCAAGGAGCGAAAGGCCTGTCACGGTTGGTACTAGTGAAGCAGTGACTGCAATTCATGATACAATTTTGCAGGATGGTCGAAAAATGTTGGAGCATATTGAAACCACATTTGGAATCTCCCATCAGACTCTTATCAGTAATGAGTTCTTGATAGAGGTGCTCAGCCATCTGGGGTATGGAGACCCCTTGCAACCATTCTTCGTGGTCTCTAAGAGGGGCATTCTCCAAAATTTCAGTTAATGGACACCTGACGAAATCTTTCTTAGTTGGATGATTTATTCACGAAGACCGCCTTCTCTCTATGGCCCTATATGCCACAGTGACTGCTGTTGCACCTTACTGAACTCAAAATTCAATGAATCTCGATACTGAATAAAAGGATTTGCTGTACGGTATATGCCAATGGTGGATCTGTTGCTGCAATTTCTTCTTAAAGAAGCAATCAATACCTACATAAGGATGTCTGGCGCACAAAAAATAGGAGAAGTAAATGACAGAACTGAAGCAGATTTGTCTCAATACCAGAACTCGCATCTTTCTCTAGAAATATACTCCCGAACATACAAGGTGTTGTAACCACAGGCAAAAGCCATGTCTAAATAAAGTCTATCTCAGGTAGCATGACAGAAATAGTACGTAAACAGTAGGCGAGTTAAAATGTAAAGCTGGACGCAGAGTGTGGCAGAGAGGTCACGAAGAAAGAGGACGCAGATGTACAGCCGAGGCGGAAGCCCAAACTGCTGGACAGATGCGAGTGATAAGAAAGCAAACAGCACAAGCTATAAACAGACAAAAGATGCCCTGTGTAGGGGACCCTTGATAAGCAGTCAATTAAATGTATCGACAGAGGACACTTCTGGTTAGAGAGAGAAGTCTGGGAGCAGAGAGTGAAAGAAAGAGGGCCCTTGGTGGGGACAGCACTACGTCATGAGGAGCCAATGGAGAGCTCAGGACACAGTGCGTGACCATATAGAGAGAGGCACTCTATCCCTCCACCCAGCTTCTGAAAGAAAAGAATGAAGTTAATATGTAAACAAAACCAAATAAGGACAAGTTGCCTTTGACATTACATCATGCCAAGTGCTGGTGGGTCGAAGGGGAAAGCTAACAAAACTCGGGAGCACGCCGCTTCATCTCTGTGAAAGACTTGGCCATTCCAAGGGTACTTTTACCAACACAATTAGGTTGATCTGTACTCTCATTGATTAAACTGGAACTTGTGTAAAAGTCAGAAGAGTCTTACCATTCTGCAGAAGGAAATCCAGGACTTAACTTTCGAGGCAAAACTCTAAGAACTAGAAGAATTTGAACAGAGTGAAATTATAGAAATAAACTTAATGCCAATAGATGTTCATGAGGGGCAGCAAATGGAAACAGAAAATGTTTTTATTTTAAGAGAAAACAGTTAAATGTCTACATCTGTGTGTTAACTTCAGTGGTATTTTGTTTTAAGTAATCAATGAAAATAAGTTCTTACCTCAATTTCTCTTTGAAGTGCCTTTATAATAGCCTGAGACACACTTTTGGTATTATTTCACTGATTTTGGATTTGGAAATCCTATGCATGTACATTAAGGAGCTGTATGAATCTCCAGTCGCTAAAAAGCGTAATGTAACGGCAAGTTGTTCAGCAGGGGTTACAGCCGCTTGAAAATTTGTGCCCTTCAGTGTGTAGTATTGTGCTGTCATATTTAGTAATACATCAAAGTCTGTCGTAGACATACGAACAAAATTTTTAAAGCCCTGTCCATCTTTAAGTTTAAGGTCGCGCATCACAGAAGTGTAAGCTCCATGACTACCCCATTTATTGAGAAAGTTACGCACCCACCACCTACATTCCTTTTGTGGTGTCACTGCCAGACACCACACTTGCTAGGTGGTAGCTTAAATCGGCCGCGGTCCATTTAGTACATGTCGGACCCGCGTGTCGCCACTGTGTGATCGCAGACCGAGCGCCACCACAAGGCAGGTCTCGAGATACGGACGAGGACTCACCCCAGTTGTACGGACGACATTGCTAGCGACAATACGGACGAAGCCTTCCTCTCATTTGCCGAGAGACAGTTAGAATAGCCTTCTGCTAAGTCCATGGCTACGACCTAGCAAGGCGCCAATTGTAACAGTGCAAGTATCTTACGAGTCTCATTTGTATAGTCAAGAGAGATGTATCACAAGGAGTGATTAAAAGTTAAGTATATTCCAAAGCTACGTATTTTCTTTATAGCAGTCATAACGTATCCTGTTCCAGACTTGACGCCAGTCGGCGTGTGTGTACGCGTGCCTTTCGGCTCCCTTCTCAGTGTGGCGTAGCTAGCTTGTTACGCCACAACACCTTTCTCCGCTTATTCTCCATATTCACTATTAAATTCACAGCACTAGCGCAAAGAAATAGACGTTCTGCGTTGGATGCCATGTTCTGTGAAACTGACTGGCTACATGTCGCCAGTGAGAATGCTCATGTTTGCTACTTATGCCGGGCACTTGTCCTTGAACCAAGTCACGAGATACATGTGCCGAGAAACTTTTCTCCATGACTTGTGCTGGGCACGAATCTCCGCGACAAATCCCTCAGTGTGAACGTAGCTTAAGAAGAGGTAGGTCTGGAAAATTAGACTCTCAATGGCGAGGGCCATATGAAGTAGTAAAAGTGGATACACCAAACATAGTCATAAAGATTAAAAGAAACAAAGAAACCAAAGTACATGCAAACAGACTGAAACAGTTCTTTTAAGTGAAAACTGTCCAACACCACTGCATCAGAGTATGCAACGAATGATTTTTCAGTTGACATTTTCCGGGTTCTTCAGGATTGTATTATGATAATGTAGGACAAACAGAAATATATAGCACCACATGCAGAATTGTTACTTATGTAAATTTAAATGCTGTAACAGAGAGGTTTCAGAGGGCAGAAAGGTATGGTAAAACAGTGGTACAAAAGTGCCGGGAGACATTAAAACAACGAAACATAGGCTTAATAGAATGTCGGTTACTAGATGAACAGGTGACACATCACATAGAAAAAAAATCACAGGTCTGCAACAACTAGTACAACAGCTGATGAAACATGACACTAGAAGGTAGAGAGGAGTCCTTAACTTCATTGGACAGGTGAGTAAGATACTGTTCAGGACATTAGATGAAGCAGATGCAGCTTATTACAAAGAAAGAATAGATGCTACGGAAAGAAATTCAGAAGGTTTACTAAGGTTAACAAAGGAACAAGTGGCAGTGGTAAGGGCCACATTGTCAGGAGTTAACAGACAGTGTATACAAGAGTCAAATGTTCTAAAGACGGGTATGCAAAGATTACAGCATTTCCTGAAAGAATATGTGAAATAAACAGACATGGGTTTTAGATGATAAATGCTATTGTAAATGCACAAAAGGGAATACTGCAGCCTCACATCATTAACCCAGTTCAAATTGTAAAATATTTAAGTTTAATACGTGATGAGCTAAAAGATGTAAAGTTTCCTCTTCCTCTAGCTGAATCCTCAGGTTACCTACTACAAACAATAATTGATTTAGATGTTTTCATCTTCGGTAGTATATTAGGATATGTAATCAACATCTCCTTGATAGATAATAATAATTTTAACCTGTGTAGAGTACTTCCACTACCTAAAGAGATCCCGGAAATGAAAGGGAGGTATGTGTACATACAGCCAGAAAAGGCATTCTTACTAATAGACGAGTCCAAAAGGCAATACGCAAAACTTTCTGCAGAGCAGCTAAAATGCAAGGAGCTAAGTAAGACTCGGCGACTGTGCAGTCAGTCATTTGATTTGCTGTCAACATTTGATCACGAAGAATGTGAAGCCAAGTTGTTGCAACCGGTGAGAGAAATTCCAGAAGATTGTGTGCGAAAAGTAGTTGTACTGAATCAGAGCATTTGGACACATCTAAATAGTAATGAATGGTTATACGTAGCTCCAAAAGAGGAAGGCCTAACAGTTTTATGTGGGAGAGAAGCCCCTAAGGATCTAATAATGAAGGGCATAGGTAAAATAAGTTTTTATAGCAAATGTAAAGGCTATAGAACAAGAGTATTCATATGACATACCAAGTGATTCACAGTAATATAACAAAGAAAGACATTAATGTAATGGAAGGAAACATTCCACGTGGGAAAAATTATATATAAAAACAAAGATGAGGTGACTTACCGAACAAAAGCGCTGGCAGGTCGATAGACACACAAACAAACACAAACATACACACAAAATTCAAGCTTTCGCAACAAACTGTTGCCTCATCAGGAAAGAGGGAAGGAGAGGGGAAGACGAAAGGAAGTGGGTTTTAAGGGAGAGGGTAAGGAGTCATTCCAATCCCGGGAGCGGAAAGACTTACCTTAGGGGGAAAAAAAGGACAGGTATACACTCGCACACACGCACATATCCATCCACACATACAGACACAAGCAGACATATTTAAATACTCTTTGTATTTAAATATGTCTGCTTGTGTCTGTATGTGTGGATGGATATGTGCGTGTGTGCGAGTGTATACCTGTCCTTTTTTTCCCCCTAAGGTAAGTCTTTCCGCTCCCGGGATTGGAATGACTCCTTACCCTCTCCCTTAAAACCCACTTCCTTTCGTCTTCCCCTCTCCTTCCCTCTTTCCTGATGAGGCAACAGTTTGTTGCGAAAGCTTGAATTTTGTGTGTATGTTTGTGTTTGTTTGTGTGTCTATCGACCTGCCAGCGCTTTTGTTCGGTAAGTCACCTCATCTTTGTTTTTATATATAAAGAAAGACATTAATACCACAGATTAATCTAGAATTCGATTCTTGTGTTGTGAATGAAGAGAAGAGAACTATCTCAGCATTAACGTTAGGTTTACCATTAGATCATGTAGTAACACAGTCAGACGATTTAAAAATTGCAGGAAAAAGACTGGTTGATGTCCAGAGAATGGCAGAGACACAGGAGGAAGAATTGAAATATTCCCAGTATTTCACATACTATTCAGTAACTACATGTGTAACTGTAGCAATAATTATCCTAATTATAGTAACATGTTGTAAACAAGGTAGATGCTGTAAAGAGTGTTTTAAAAGCATATGGAAATACTTTGAAGATAATGATTTTTGTGGTAAAGTATGTATAAGAAATACAATTGTGAACCAGTCTCCAGAGACTAGTTTAACTAGAAGACAAATCAATAAAGAGACTGAACATGTAGTGATTTATGAAAGGTGTGGGAAAGACCAAGAAAAGGCAGTCTTATTTAGAAACAGAAACAAAAATGCAGAAAATGAAAGAAAATTGTAAAAATATGTATACCAAAGTGTAATATTAAAATTAAAGTAGAAGTTGTCATAACAGGACAAATAAGTTATGTTATGAAATGTGTAATTTAACTGTATCAATGTTTAATGTAATTGTAATTATCTATGTTTAATGAAGCTGTATTTTTGGTGTAATTGTAATTATCAATGTTTACTGAAACTGTGTGTCACCAATGTGCAATGTAATTGTGTTTTACCAATGGTTTAATGGAACTGATTTTTACCAACTGTGTAATGACAACATAATATGTCAAAGTGCTGATGTAACAAACAAATGTAAAACCTGTGATTCATGTAATCAAAAGAAAATAAATAGACTCACAACTGACTACTCTGAAGAGTAACGCCACTTGTCTGTGTGTGACCTCTGAAAAGTTGAAACAGGCCTATGAAGAATATTCCTTGTGAAGAGGATAAATTTTTCACAGGCACAAATCATTTTTGGAAGGCCAAGAACATGTTGAAGATGAACCTAACTCAAGGAGATCTTCAACTTCAAACCCCGATGAAAACATCAAACATGTGTGTGGTCTTGTGAGACTTTCTCTGAGACAAACCGTCAATCAAGTGTTTTGCAAAGATGTACTTGAAAGGCTCAGGAAAAGGATGAATTGAGTGAGACTGGACATTGCAGACAAGTGGATGCTGCGTCATGACAATGCCCCATGTCACACAGCCACTTCCATCATGGAATTTTTGACCTCAAAAAGGATTCTTATTGTTCCACAGCTCCACTATTCACCTGATCTGAGCCCATGTGCCATTTCTTTTCCCAAAATTGACAAATGTCTTAAAAGGACATCATTTTGGCACTCTGGAGAACATTCAACCAAATGTGACCAACATGTTAAAGGCCCTACCAGTTGGAGCCTTTCAGTGCTGCCACTATGACTGGCAACAACTCTGCCAGTGTGTAGCTGCCAAAGAGAATTAATTTGAAGGGAACAATATTGTTGTTTGAAAAAAATAAAAACTTTGCTAGATTAAAAATTAGTTTCATTACTTTTCTCATATACCTCAAATGATTACCAAAAACTGTAGCAAATGCTAATGCATGATTATGTGTATCAGAACATTCACAGTAGAGGGCCAAATCAGTCAGAGAAACAGATAGGATTCTTGTTGATATGTCACTGGGAAATTAGCATGGATTATACATACAGTTTTAGAAGAGAGAGTGATGGAACCTTGGCTTAACTCACTGTAAATAAACAAAGTAACTAAGTCCAACAGTAAGAAACATGGGGAACCCGTTGCAGATAACTAGCAAGGTGTGAAATCTGGCAATGTAACAATTACAAATCAATTAACGAAAATTTTCAAAAATTCCTAAACAGCTTCCTTCTTGTATTCAATGAAACCTTTCCACCTAAGTGTGCCAACACCAAAGTGACAAGTAAACGAACTTGGATAACAGAAGGAATAAAAATTTCTAGTGCTAAGAAACAGCAGCTGCACAAAGAGCTGAAATGTAACAAAGATCTAGCTTTTATTGAATATGTGAAGCAATTATAAAAATGTTTTCAAAAATGTTGTAAAGGCAACAAAACAAATGTTTAACAGCAAACTAATCTCAAATCATAAGAATAAATCAAAAGCAGTGTGGTCTGTTGTTAAATCAGAATTTGGCATTAAAGTCGGCAGCCATCAAATTTGTAAAATAAAGCCTGAAAACACCACCATTGTAAATCCTGCTCAAATGTTGGAACACTTCAATGAATTCTTTATCACTATGACAAAATCAAACGTCAATGTTACAAATTACAATAAAAATGTATATCCATTTGGACTTGATCGAAAAAATATATCTCCCATGAAATTTTGAAACATTACAATGAAAGAAATAGAAGACATTACATTATCACTAAAAACTAAAAATTCGATAGGCTGGGATGGGATACCTGCGAAAGTAATTAAATCAGTGTACAAAACAGTAAGTCCTCCACTAGCTGAATTAATCAACAAATCATTTGAAGAAGGTTTTTTCCAGAATCTTGAAATATGCAGAAATGAAACCACTTTTTAAGAAAGGGTCAAGGGAAGATATGGGGAATTATTGTCCTATCTCCCTCCTTCCAGTGCTGTCAAAAATTTTCGAGAAAGTAGCTGCTATCCAAATCCAAAAGTTTATTGTATCACAGGGGATTATTTTGTGGAATCAGTTTGGCTTCCAGCAAGGGAAAAATACAACAGATGCCATAAATAATTTCACAGAAAAAATTAGCACAGCTCTAGACAAAAACAGTAAAAGTAGCCAGAATTTTCTGCGACCTGACAAAGGCTTTCGATTCCGTAAATCATTCCTCCCTAATCCACAAACTACAAAAATATGGGATTAAGGGTGCAGTACTTTAATGGCTTACTTCTTACTTATCTAATAGAAAACAAAGAACAATCATCTCTTCAAATGGTGTAAACTACCATTCAGACTGGAAAACAATAACACAGGGTGTCCCGCAAGGTACGATCCTCGGTCCAATTATCTTTCTATTGTATGTCAACAACTAACCATTAAACATAAATTCACCATCCGTTATGTTTGCTGCTGACACGTCTGTCTTGATAGAAAGTGAAGAAACAGAAACAATTCCTGATAGAGTCACTGGTACATTAGACAGGCTAGAGTCATGGTTCAAGTTAAATGGTCTGAAGCTTAATATATCAAAAACAAACTTGATTCAATTCAGAACCAAACAGTCAAAAGACCAGGAAATTAGTATAAATCATAAAAGTGAAGAATTAACAGACGTGGATTCTGCCAAATTTCTAGGTCTACACCTCGATAAGAATTTAAACTGGAATGTTGGTGCTATGTACTATAACAAACATAAAAAGACAATGGAAAAGAACCTAGGAGGTTGGCTTAGATTAACAAAGGAACAGGTAACAGTGGCAAGAGCCACATTCTCAAGGAGTAAATCGAACAGCGTACACACTGCAGACTAATGAAGAAGTGTTGAAGTCAGCATAGAAAAAGTAGAGCAGTTTATTATAACTTATGTGAAGTAGACAGATGTAGGATTCAAAACTGTTGCTCCACTCATAAAAATAAGTGAACAATTGTTGCAATTACCAGCTGTATTTGGAGAAGTAGAAGAAGAATATAAGCAGATGATCTATGCTATTGTTAATGTACAACCACTCGTTATAAACCCAATGCAAATCGCAATATACTTAAGCTTAATAAGAGATTAACAGATTTAGCCAAACAAGTCTCCCCCCTTCTTTGGTCAACCAGCTGAATCTCACTCCCCCAAACCATTGCTGCTCAGTCTCTGGCAATACCAACACTTGGGATGTAACAGACTGGTAGAATACTATTGGAAGGTAGAGCAACTGGAGAGAGAGTATTGGGTGAACATCGATTTTATGGAAACTGCCATAACAGACATTGCTCTTAATGTAAGCATTGCTGACTCTGATGACAACGAACTGGAAGGCTCTAACATAACAATGATAGTGGAAGTAAAGGACTTTAATGACTGCCCCCAGGTTCGAAACACTTTTTCCATTTTTTTCCATGTTGTACACTGGGCCATAGTTTGGAACTGTAGTTAATGAAGTTTTGATGTACTCACAAAATTTAAAGTGTTACCACTGTGGTGATGACCTGAGATCACAACTGGTCATTGTACAGGGTGTTCAAAAAGTCTCTCTGCAGTGCCGTATGATTGTTAGCCGCACATGCCGTAGGATTGTTCGCCTGCCTGGGTTTTTCAACGAGACAATATACACACAATACTGCAGTGATATTCTGTACCCATTCATAGGAAAACTTGTGTTAAGTGAAATACTGAATGGTTATTTTCAACAAGATGGTGCAACCGCGCATACAGCTCATGTTTCAATGTCACTGCTTGCTGATGTTTTTTGTGATCACATAATTTCACAGGGACTTTGGCCTCCACGACCGCCTGACCTAACACCACCTGACTTTTTCTTCTGGGGTACAGCGAAAGCAACTGTCTATAAAACCATCCAAATTCCATCGACAAATTGAAAACTGCAATATCCACTTTCACTGCTTCTGTTACAGAAGAAATGTTACAGCTTGTGTTTGGAAACATGATTAGATGAATTGAATTGTGTATTCAACAACAGGGGGGGCACCTCCAACATTTAATGTGAAAATCTGTAAGTAAAAATGAATACTCAATAAATTAATAACTTGTATTTCACCGAGTCTCATTTCGGTATATTCACTGCGGCATACGGCACATGTGGCTAACAATCATACGGCACTGCGGAGAGACTTTTTGAACACCCCCTATAAAGATTTAGCAAATAGTAACCAACAAAATGCAGAGTGTCTTGCAGATGAATTCGATAAACTGTAACATTGTGATGACACACTGGAAACGTTCCACGTCAATGGTGAAACACCAATTGGAACCACCCCTAATCAGATAGCTCCTTGAACCCCTCCAACTATCAACAAACTAGCAATCTCACTAAAGAATTACAAGGCAGGAGGTGAAGACCTCATCTGTGCAGAAATCTGAAGGAAACTCTGAGCTTATAAACCTCGACCAATACCTAATTTTAAAAAGGAAACAAAAGCAATCTATAATAATTGTAAAGTGTAGCCCTTCCAAGACTGCACACAGTAAATTATCTCCCACGTTTTACAACAGAATCAAAATCAAACATAGTCTGGAACCATTACTCGGTGGCTTCTTGCCCACACAGGAGGAGCCCCGATCAAATTCTCAGCCTATAATTAATAACAGTATATGAATATGTCGTGTCTAGCCTTTCAGGCATGCCCAAAAGAACTGGCACCACACTTTCATGTAACTGATTTGCCTCAATGGGCATAGGATCCACCACATTCAGTGTGAATGCATGATTATGTCTAACCTCCTGCAGGAATTTCCAAGCAGCGAGCATGGAAAACACAGACAGACTACAGATAGATGGCACTAGGTGGGAATGTGGGTGTCGGTCAAGAGGCACGCCACAACAGTTTGCATAGTTGTGGTAAACACTTTGTCCGGGTGACACAGTGGTTAATGCAACTGCCTAGTAAGTAGGAGATCCCACGTTCAAATCTCGGTTCGGCATGCATTTTCACTCATCATTGCTGATGCCGCACAAAATCCCGATGCAGCTGATAACAATAATACCTTCCCTTTCTTTTCCTTTCTACCCCCTCTCCGCCTTCAATGCACATAATAATAATAGCATATAAAAATTACAGAAATAAACAGCTCTTTTTCTCATTCACAGATTACAACAAAATACATTATCCATAGACCAATACTAAAAAAATCCTCAGGCCACACTGTACTCAATCCAAATTAAAAAAAAAAAAGACTAATTTTGGCGAGTACACTTTCCCTAGTGAAGAGAAGAAGAGTCGAAGCTTTCGCAATGAAGACTAGCATCAGACAAGATGATGGGTTATCCACAATTTCTTCAATGTGGCTTTTGATTACATCACGAACATTTGGCGAAATGATGAAGCACTTGAATAAAACTTGGAGCAAAACTATAATAAGATCAAACTGCCTGGGGTTTGCACATGATTTAATTCTCTTAGCTCTCAATATGCAAGAAATTCATGCCCAGATCAGCAGTCTACAAAAAATAGGATTACATGTGTCATTCTAGAAAACTAAGGTTATGGCTATGGCCCTGAGTATAAATGCAGTATCCAGAAATGATCGTAAAACTAACACAGTGCTGCAATTTAAATACCTGGTAGAAATCATCATGCTCAAACTAAGTGAGAAAACAAAAGGAAAAACAGAACTATCAAAGTAAAAAGTAACTAATTTTTAACCTGGTCAACATATAACAAGAAATAATCTTGTTGAGCACCACATCTGATAATGTTAATGATTAATTGAAAAGGAAAACATCTCAGCTCTATTATTACACATTTATTGTGTTACAACCGGTTTCGTTCATTGAAAATCTTCAGGTCACCTCCAGATAAACAAAACAGGAAATTAAGCTAAAGCTACAGCAGTTCGAGTTGTGCTAAAAGCATGACGTAAGTGGTCTGGTTGTCATATGTGATGTCAATGACCACATCCAAAAACACTGATCATAAACATTCTGCCAACTGCCTGTCAGAAGTATGGAGAGCAGACACAACATACTGCGAACAGTAAAATTGCCAGACGAGGCCACTTCGTGACTGAGGTAAACACATAAACATAGCATTTGGGTTCCAGCAAGTGTAACAGTCAACTGTGTGATTACAATTGCTATAAGAAACAGCAAAACCTTCAGCACAGGACTGATGTTAAAGATTGCACAATGAATCCAAATATTGAAAAGCAGAACTGAACTTGTGCACAATGAATCCAAATATTGTAAAGTAGAACCAAACTAAAGTTAGCAACCCAATTGTGCAAGTTAGCAACACAATTGTGCATGATAACGAGGGAACAGGGAACAGTGCTTACACCAAACTATATCGTCATTTGGCAGCTACGACAGTATGTGAATGATTATAAACACAGTTGCAAACTAATTGAATCACTGATTGGAAAAAGGAAGAAAGTCCATTTTTTTCGAAAATAAGCTGAGATACACATTTAATTTTGGAGCTGTCCACTCATCAATGGGTGGAAATGGGAAGAAAAACCCAGTAATAATACGGACAGTACAGCCTTTTAAGGTTTGTAATTACTGGAATCGAGAAGAATGTCCAGACATTCTTCTGTTTTTCACTCACTAGTGTAAGCAGCATCACCAGATGTCAGACAAAGAATGTTACAACAATGCTATTAAGTGGCATTTAAACATATTGTTTCAGTTTTATCGTCCCACATTATTGTCAGTGTATTTACATAAGTTGCTATTTGTAGACTCTTAGCAAAATGAGAGAAAATGACTCTGAAATTGAAAAAGCGCATGGGAGAAGAAGAGGTACAAGAAATGTAGATACTATGTCAAAGAAAGAAGCAAGAAAGCTACACTATGTGATCAAAAGTATCCAGACACACCTCAAAACAGACATTTTTCATATTAGGTGTATTTTGCTGCCACCTACTGCCAGGTACTCCATATCGGCGACCTCACTCTGAGTAAGCAGAATGGGGCACTCCACGGAACTCACGGACTTTGAATGTGGTCAGGTGATTGGGTGTCACTTGTGTCATATGGCTGTACACGAGATATCCGCACTCCTAAACATCCCTAGGTCCACTGTTTCTGATGTGATAGTGAAGTGGAAATGTGAAGGGACACATACAGTACAAAAGCGTAGAGGCCGACCTTGTCTGTTGACTGACAGAGACTGCCGACAGTTAAAGAGGGTCGTAATGTGTAATAGGCAGACACCTATCCAGACCATCACAAAGGAATTCCAAACTGCATCAGAATCCACTGCAAGTACTATGACAGTTAGGCGGGAGGCGAGAAAACTTGGACTTCATGGTCGAGCAGCTCCTCATAAGGCACACATCATGCCAGTAAATGCCAAACGACACTTCGCTTGGTGTAAGGAGCGTAAACATTGGACGACTGAACAGTGGAAAAACATGTGGAGTGATGAATCACGGTACAGAATGTGGCGATCCGGTGGCAGGGTGTAGGTATGGCGAATGCCCGGTGAACATTGTCTGCCAGCGTGTGTAGCACCAACAGTAAAATTCATGGAGGTGGCTTGCATCCCTTGTTGTTTTGTGTGGCACTATCTCAGCACAGGCCTACATTGATGTTTTAAGCACCTTCTTGCTTCCCACTGTTGAAGAGCAATTCAGGGATGGCGACTGCATCATTCAACACGATGGAGCACCTGTTCATAATGCACGGCCTGTGGCAGAGTGGTTACACGACAATAAAATCCCTGCAATGGACTGGCCTGCACAAAGCCCTGACCTGAATCCCACAGAACACTTTTGGGATGTTTTGGATTGCCGAATTCGTGCCAGGCTCAACCGACCACCATCGATACCTCTCCTCAGTGCAGCACTCCGTGACGAATGGGCTGCCATTCCCCAAGAAACCTTCCAGCACCTACCTGCAAGAGTGTAAGCTGTCATCAAGGCTAAGGGTGGGCCAACGCCATACTGAATTCCAGAATTACCGATGGAGGGCACCACAAACTTGTAAGTAATTTTCAGCCAGGTGTCCTGATACTTTTGATCACATAGTGTAGATCACTAGAACAGGAATACATAATCTCAAAAGGATTAGTTGTGCCAGCAAAATGGTCTGGTCCACCATGCAGCAAGTTTATATAAAGGTTTTCATGTGATATTTGTCTTCATTTTAGTGATAAATATTTAAGTGAAGTATATTGTATCTTGCTCCAACATTCTGTTTTATTGCAGTTGTTCCAAAATGTGTTTTGAACATTCCAAAGATGAGGATCAAATGGAAATAATTAGGAGATTGTATGATGGTTAAACTAAAAGGCAGAAAGATCTGTATTTAATGGGACTGATAAGAGTATTCACCTGTACAAAGGAGAAGGAGCAGAAAAGAAAATCTGACATTTGTGAAGAAAGGTACATACAGATTCTTTGTTATGAAACAGACTGAAAGGACACAGGTATGTCGCAAAGCATTTTGCAGTCTGCATGTTGTGAGTGATAAGGTTGTTGTACACTTAAAATCGCTCCTTGTTAATGGCCAGTCTCCAGATGACTGTAGAGGAAAGTATAATAACAGGGGATATACAGTTGGATTTGATGTCATTGACAAGATTGATGCTCATATTCAATCTTTCCCAACCCACTACAGTGGCAAAAGTACTGTATATTTGTATTCCAACTTAAATTTGAAAAAGATGCCTCACTTGTTTTGTGATAAAAACCCTGAATTGACAACGAAGTATGAACATTACCACAAATACTTCAATGAAAATTTTCACTAAATATTTGGTCACCCACAAGTAGATGTACGTTCTGCCTGTGAAGAGCTTCTAGCCAAAATTAAATCTTCGTTAATGAATGAAGTTTCAAAATGAGTGGCTGTCGCAGAATTGATGGTTCACAAGTGACAAGCTTCTAAGTTCTATAAAAAACAACAAGAGGTGATAAAACTGTGTGCTGAAAGGAACAGGAAATGTTCTACGTACGAAAACTGTGGCTTTTTGTATTTGGAATCCATAACCTCAAAGATAATACAGCACAGTTCTACTGCTACCATAAAGGACAAGGCAATCGAGGTCCCAATGAAGTGTGCACATTTCTCAGTGGCTACGTAAGTGGACCACCTGACTCAGTGAAAGAACATGTGTCCGTGATTCTTGTGGTGGGCAAAATAAAAACAACACAGTTGTACAGTACCTGATGTATCTCGCAATGACTGTGAAATTTCAAATAACTCAGCATTATTTTCCTGTTAAGAGGCCACTCCCTCCTCCCATTTGATGGGGATTTTGCCATAATCAAGAGAGGCATACGACAAGAAGGTAGAATCTACTCTGTCAAACAGTACATTGAAATGATAGTGAATTTAAGAAAAACACTGGATTCGTTTCAAGTCAAGATTATTCAACATAAAGATACTATTTACTTTAAGGAACGGTGGCCACACCACTTTAAAAAAACTTCAATTGCCATAAATTGTCAAGAAAAGGAAAGATTTTTGCTTGCTAAATTTCAGCATTTGACCTATAAACATCAGAATCCATGGTACGTCATTTGTTCGGAATGGACAGATGGACTGCTTCACAATACATACAGGGTTTTTAAAGGAAAACAAATACTTGATTATCCCAGAACAATAGCATACAACAATAAGATTCCTATAAATATGAAGAACCTGCAAGATCTTAATAAATCAATTAAGTACATTCCATTAGAGTATCAAGAGTTTTTTAACATCATTCTTTAGTGGCCCACAGGAAATAATGATTTCCAGTCTGATGGAGAAGACAACATAGTACAATCTGATGAAGAAGATTAAAAAGTGTTAAAGAACATTGTTAATTAAAAAAATTTATATGTATCACAGTGCATTGTTGTTCTTCAGATATGTTACTCAATAAATATCAATATTTTCAAATGGTTAGTAACATAAATAAAAATAAATAGCTGTGTAAATCTATGTCATTGTGACATTCTTTGCGAACTCCCCACGAGAGGACCAGTTATTGGAAAAGGGACGAATATCCACCAACTTCCAAACAGGATAGCTTCAAAAATATTTATCGAATGGGGTGGAATGACTCATCACTGTGTACAGATAACCTAGTTCTACAAGTTTGTAATGGATCACAAAACTCTAGGAACAATATTGTAAGTTTTAACAAGTTTTTTTTTAGTTTCCTCTACACAGAGGTGATTGGACTTTCTTCCTTTTTCCAATCAGTGATTCAACAATGTAAAATACATCATGAATGATAATTACGATCTCACAGAACTAACATAAGTTATTAATAATGTAGTTATAAAGGATGCAATGTCTATGAAAATGTAAAATAGCTAAGGTAACCAAACTAGTGAATAACATACGCTCTTAATAACATTACAAGCAAGCTGTGTTAAGTTAGCTACAATGGAAGAGAACATACACTAACGGTTGCACAAAGCTGCATCATCATTAGGAGAATCCATAATTGCGATCACACAAAGTGATCATGACTACTGAATAAAAGTGGTTACAACATTGCTTGTGATAACTGGGATCACACAGTCGACTATCGTACTCGATGGAGGCCAAATACTATGTTTAAATGTCTACCTCAGTCATGGAGTGGCCCTGCCTGGCCAGTTTACTGTACACAGCATGCCGTGTCTGCTCGCCACACTCCTGCCAGATGACTGGAAGAATGTTTATGATCACTGTTTTTGGATTTAGTCTGTAATATTACCTTTGACAACCAGACCATTAATTCATGAATTTAGCAGAACTTGGTGAGGACTTAGTATAAGGCTCTTATCAGTTTCAATTGTCTATTTTATTAAGATGCTGTAGCTTTAGTCTAATTTCTTGTTTTGTTTAACTGCAGTAACCTGAAGATGTTCAATGAACAAAATTGGTTATTACATAATAAATGCGTAATAAAACAGCTGAAGTGGCTTTTGTTAATCAATAATAAGAAATGTTTATCAGTATACAGTAAGATCTAATATCATAAAATCGTAACTCCCAGAAGTCAGTTACAATTGCAGCACACTATTCCAACATGAAACAGGACCATACAGCAACCACTGGTGAGAAATCTGGGGAAAAAGATTGGAGGACAATGGATGCGAGGAATCTAGCAAGATTTTGCGGATCTTGAACGTGAATTAACAGATGCAGAAACATAAGATAAAACTAACACCATTCTTAAGCCACACAAATTTTCAGCAGCAATGACACACACAAAGATTTTCAGACAAACTGAGAGAGTCATAAACTAAAACTCCATCCAAACAGGCCTTGGAAGGCCCAACAGTACCGACCGGCCACCATGTCATCCTCAGCCCACAGGCGTCACTGGATGCGGATATGGAGGGGTATGTGGTCAGCACACCACTCTCCCAGCTGTATGTCAGTTTACGAGACTGGAGCCACTACTTCTCAATCAAGTAGCTCCTCAGTTTGCCCCACAGGGGCTGAGTGCACCCCGCTTGCCAACAGCGCTCAGAAGACCAGATGGTTGAGGGAGTCATCATTGAATCAAATGAAAAGGCACTAGGCCAATTGCCAGAGCCAAACATTATAATCTTCAATGATAGACAATCTTATACAGACATTTATTTGTTTATTGGTTCTGTTGAAGACATTGATATATTCTGTGTCTGTAATAAAAATATATGTGCCTCACATAGTGGTTAAAATCATGTTAATTACATTTCTCCAAAAATGTAGCGTGACAGGGCTACTCCTTTGGGTACGACTGTCATGATTTTTTGCTATGTGGAGCAACATTTATTGTGACTGGATGGATGATTTGAGAATGGGTTATGAATACAAACCTGAAACTATTCATCATCAAGTAATAAAAAGAGCTATTTCTGCAACTTGGCTGTTTGTCATATTGAAATAGTATCATAAGTTGCTGACCCTTTAACATACCAGCAGGCTGAAAACCTGTAAAAATAATTAAGCTTTAATCATACAATAAAAGCTCCATCACCTACTGATACTCCTGTTGAGAAAGTATTCTTTTGTATGGCTTTTTATAATTTTTTTCTACAAACATCAACTAAAAATTTGCTTTTTTTTTAATTACACTATTTCCCCTGATCAGGTTGACTTAGGAAGTGAAACAAAAGAAAAAAGGTGCAACTAGCAGAGCCGATCCCCCCCTCCCCCCAATCCCTATCCCTATCCCTATCCCTATCCCTATCCCTATCCCCTCTCTCTCTCTCTCTCTCTCTCTTTTTCTTCGTGTGTGTGTGTGTGTGTGTGTGTGTGTGTGTGTGTGTGTGTGTGAGAGAGAGAGAGAGAGAGAGAGAGAGAGAGAGAGAGAGAGAGAGAGAGAGAGTGTGTGTGTGCGCGCACACACTTGTCTAGTTCTTTTCACCCTGCATCCTGTCTATTCATTTAAGCAACTTTCCCACATCAATTTCTTTCACTTAAGTTCCTTCACTTAAAATAAAGAAACTGATGTTTTGAAAGGTCAAGATTCAACATCTTTGGCTTTTCATATTTCTACCAGGTGCATCCAAATTATGACAGTTTCCACAATAGGTGAGTGAGTATTATTTTTCCATTTTACTGCATTTTGAGTTTACAACTAATGCTATCTGTGGCCTCCAAAAGAAAACAAGACAGTAGGCTCTAGATCTTAAAAAACTAGTATGCCAAATGAGAGAAAAAAATTATTGTGATAAATATGGAAGACTTATTCACACAACTGGAGTAATGTGGAGTGTCTCAAGCCTGCATTTTTTCTTACTGCCACAATTACAAACGACATGATGCTTCTGTAACAGCACTGCACATCAGCACTGTAACACGTGCACTGAAGAAAGATCATCTTTTCCAGTTCTGATGCAAACAACAACATTAACTGCTGCATTTCCAATCACTGATCATCTGATTTCCAAATTGTGCACACATGAACATTATTATTTATGTACTCTAAGAAGATTCTCTGCAAGGTGGATAATGGGAGCATTTGAACCAATAAAAAAAAAAAAAAAAAATGAAATTTTCTAAACACTTTTGAGTGCTTTTCAGTTGATACCAATTTCAGCTAGCAGTCAAACCAAGAATTTTGTGTTTGACATGCCAATAAATAACATGACAAGGAGACAGAATGGCTTTAACTTCAAGAGGTAGTACTACTGATGGACACACACAGAAGTACGAAAATACACAGAAATATAACAAATAGCATTACTTCAAACTCAATTACATGCAGTATTTCGGTGATCATTAGCTCCATATATTGCTTCTGCTTGTTTTTAAGTGTACTCCCACTGAAAAGTATTTTCTGCTAGTTAGCTTTAGCAATACCATTGAATTTTTATAAATTCATTTACTCCCACCAGCAACCTCACTGAGAGACTTCTTAGTGTGCACATGATGTAGCTAAACCATCCAAAATGAGTCACAGGAAATGACACACAAAAAGGAAGTAATTTGTGATCTCAGAAAGAGAAGGAGCCTGAGAAATGCAGAGTTCCCGCAGCCTCAAAAAGTAAGGGAGTACGATTCTCACTGCTGACTCTGCTGTGCTACGGGTGGCGTGCCCGCTACCCTGCGGCACTCCACTGCCGAAGGAGACACTAAATCGGCGCAAGGTGCGGAGGGACCAGGCGACGGCGAGGGCACAGGGGACACTTTGCACACTATCTGCTCACAGGCCGTCTCCTGTCGTCGCTGCTGTGGAGAGTGATGATGGTGCAGAGGGGCGAGCAGTGGCACCGGTAGCGGCAGCTGGACGGAGCGTTCCTCGGGTGGCAGCGGCAGCAGCTGCTGTGAGGACTGGTGTGAATGCTGCACGTGGAGGAGCACTGTTCGCATCGGAGTGTCTTCCTGAGCCTGTGACTGTGAGGTTGACTGTTGCTGCTGGTGGTGATGCTGATGGGATGACTGTTGCTGCTGCTGTTCTTGCTGCTGCTGCTGCTGCTGCTGCTGCTGCGGCGGCGGCTGCTGCTGTTGGTGATGGGGATGGTGGTGTTGCCCCTAGAGTCATTAACATTTTATATTATAGGCAAAAGCAATATAAGCAACTGATCTGATGAAATTACACTTTCCTTGAGACATATGCATCTCAATTCAATAATGACAGAAGCTGAAGAAATGAATTAAAATTTGTGCCAGGGCTGGGACTTGAATCCAGGACTCCTGCTTACTAGTCAGATGTGCTTACCATTACACCAATGTAGCAGTACAGCTAACACAGCTCCGAGGACTACTCTCGTCCAGTGCCTTCCCTAATACAAACTCCAATTCAGCCTTCAGCCCATTTTCCCATTCTTAAATCATCAGTATTGCCAAGGCTCTCCAGTTCTGGAATAGCACCCCCGCAACAGGGGGTACAGGCAGGATTTTCCCATCATGTACAAAGCTGGGGTGCTATTCCAATACCAGAGAGCCTCGGCACAATTTAAAAAGGGGAAAATGGGCTGAAGATGTGAACTGAAGTTTGTGTTATGGGGACAATGGACTAGGATAGTGCGTGCAGCTGTATCAGCTACACTGCTACATTGGTGTAATGGCTAGCACATCTGCCTCGTAAGCAGGAGACCCAGGTTCACATCCCACCTGTGGCAGAAATTGTAATTCATTGCTTCAGCTTCTATCATTATCAACACTAACAGGCTATTTAAGCTCTTTGCTCTAGGCCTACTAATCAGTGACTACTATATCAAGTGGGCTTACAAAATACAACTTTAAAATGCATTTTGTTTGTAATGAGAAACAAACCAATACTTTTCCGACAAAAACTGGGCATCACATGAAACAGCAAAAATGAAACTGCAAATATCTGTCAAAACAGAAATGAAAATGTGCCCAACAATGCCCTTTACTACTTTGTTCCCCTGCTCTCCACTGAAAAGGTCCTTCAATGTTCCAAAAATTTTAAGCATTTTATGCAATATCTTCCTCTCTGACAGTTTCATCAACTATTTTGTTACTGTGCATGTTTCACATGCATGGATACATTAGAACTGGTTGTATAAATGACTTATAAATGCATGTGGTTTTGAATTCTAATTTTAATTTCATTGTTCACATTCTTCAAATGTTTCCGCTTGGACTTTAACAATATCTTTGAGAATACATATAAGCACATAATTGTTTTGTTGGGTTGAGGTTTAATTGCAAACCAGTTCTTCTGCGGTAACTAATTATCTGCTTTGAGAGAGCTATAATTTATTTTTGATTATCTCCTAAAAGAACTATTTCATCAACATAATTGTGTGCCTTTATTTAGATGTCCAATGGATCACTTTTTCTATTACTAGGATGAATAGATTTTGCTTTAGGAAATCTCCACATTTCGTATGAGAATGGATACTAAATACACCTGTAGTGAAATTTTTAATTTTGATTCTCAGTGTTGCATTTGCGATACACATTATGTTAGATTTATAAGCTTATTTTCCCATACACAATTAATACTGTTATATCTACACGTGAAGTTCAGCACTGAAGTGTAAGAAAACTACAGCATATTAACAGTGTTGTGTGGAAGAAAACAATCTGCAAAAACTAAAAGCTGATTTAATGCAATAAGCTGCATCTCAGATCACCACTGCATAGTGATTTGTAATCAATACAGGAATACAAATTGTATTTGTATAACCTGTATAAGTAAAGACAGCGACAGATCTCCCTCATCACAAAAAGAGAAAGAGTTATAGGACAGGATACAAATTGTCAATTTATACAAAAAAAAAAAAAAAAAAAAAAAAAAAAAAAACCATTACACAAAAATAGATATTAAAAGAGTTAAGAAAGAGGCTAAGATAAGAGGCAGCTTCAGAAAAAACTGCTTTCTTGCTCTATACCTACTTAATTTGCATATGGAAGTTGCAACATAAAGAGTCGAAATTAACAGAAAAAGCATAAAAAATAACAGTACAAAGATACTGTGGTTTTAGATTGAAATGATGCTACTATAATTTTAGAAGACTCAGAAAAGCATGTCACAGATTTTCGTGGATGCTATAGCCAACCACACACTAAAGACAAAAATAAACAAAAGAAAATACATGTTGACAGAAAAACTAAGAAATCTTTTGAGAAGCAACACCAGACCACACAACTGAAGTGGATGAGGAAATAATACTTTTGGGCAGTACAGTACAGGACGGCTACAGAAGCCTAACAGATTTTAAAAGAAGAATCACAATGAGCAAACAAGCCTTCAAAAATAAGTGTAAATGATTAACAGTCATCTAGGTACAAAAACATGGAAGAAATCTGTCAAGTCATTTCTTAGTAGTGTTTTATTTGTGAACTCTTGGAAAGCACATGATTCTTTGTTCTGCCATTGACCACATACAGAAAAATAGGCTCTCTCAGATGCAATTAAAATATTAAAGTTAATGTTCACATTACATGTCCAACAGAACAGACACCAATCGTATCTATAATTCTACAGCTGTTTGATGAAAAAGTTTCAGTGAGGATTCACATCCATTGTATGAACTCCTACGGGAATCAGAAATTTGTGAGTAGGGGGTTAATGAACGGGGCTCATTGCAGTGCACCAAGTGGGAAGTTAGGAATTTGAGTCCGACAGTAAGTGTGTCAAGATGGCAGAGGTGGTTAAGGCAACCATTCTGGAGAAGCAGAGCATTTGAGTTTGACTACTGGTCTGGCACAAATTTTCAAATCTCACCGTTGCATTTTCGCAAAGCCATGCAAATTCTGAACTCTTGCTGTTGCATTGCTGCAATGCCCTGTGCAGCTGGAGGTTATTGTTTCCTTGCTATCTCTTTCCCATCCGGTTTCCTTTCCATTCCTTTCACCTCAATTATTCAAGCAGGAAAGGAACCACTCAGAAACAGCAAAGGTGAGGGTATGCATGAGAGTAACAAAAAATCCTGGATAGGAAGGAGAAAACTAATGAGACAGTGTGAAAAGAAATCAATACAGAAGGCAGGTGATTGGCCCCATACAACAAAGAAACACCTAAGTGATTGGCGATAAGATTTGGGGCAGTGATCTCTGAAAAAATATCACTGACTGAAAAATCCGGAGAAGAAAACAAGGAGCAAGCTCAGAACACGAATACTGAAGTGAACTGGAAAAACTACAAATACTGTGTATTCACCCAGCACAAAGCAAGTGTGTGTGTGTGTGTGTGTGTGTGTGTGTGTGTGTGTGTGTGTGTGTGTGAGTGAGTGAGTGATTGAGTGAGTGAGAGAGAGAGAGAGCTCAAAAAACTAAGTTGTCTAGAATCTAGTTTATGTGCCTGTTGATGACTCACCACCTCTACTACTTGGTGAGGTGTTACTCCTAAATTATTTACATTCTGTCAGAACTTCCTATATCTTATTGATACACATATGGATCAACTCTTTATAATATTTTTAAGAGAAGTGGATTTCCCATTGTGGAACCACATCCATCTAATAAAATACACATTTTTGACAACTGGTCACATAACAAAGTCAGAAAAGTCTGTAATTAGTCAACTCAAAACTCCTCGTTTGAACAGAATGACAGATAATGTAATATATCCGTAAATATTCATACAGAGTATAGTCCACAACTGCCCAGATTAAGAAATAACAAATTTAAAATTAGAGATGTATGAATTTGGATTGTTTGTTTGCTCAAAATGAAAATCATCCGGTATGTAACATTGCTCACGATACAGCTACAATGGATTAATTGGAGTATGGATAAGAGTATGCACACGCGCACGCACTCGCGCGCTCTCTCTCTCTCTCTCTCTCTCTCTCTCTCTCTCTCTCTCACAAACACACACACACACACACACACACACACACACACACACACACACACACATTTTGACCACCTGATTAACAGCATGTTGGTCCACCTTTGGAAAGCAATATGGCCGTGATTCTGTGTTGCATGGCTCGATAAAAAGTTGCACCAGATGTCTATGCACAGGTAATGCAATTCCTGTAAATTACGGGCTGATGGTTTGCAAGTGCTGAGCTGGCACCCGATAGTATCCCACCCATGTTCCGTCGGGTACAGATCAGACAAATCTTATGGCCATTACATCAACATGAGTTCACTATGACACCCCTCAATGTAATGTGGCTTGATTCTGGCCTTGTGACACAGTTATCCTGCTGGAAGGAGCCATCACTATCAGTGAAGACATACAGCATGACACTAAATGAAGCTTGGTGTGTAAAATTCCTTGGGATCCAGTTGCATAACAAGTTAAAATGGAGTCAACACGTGGATAAACTAATCAAGAAACTCAGTTCAGCTTGTTATGTCCTTAGAAGGATCACACACTGTTTTGTCCTAAAGAAAAGAGTGTTGGCTTACTTGCATATTTTCACTCCTTTGGCTTATGTAGCTATCTTCTGGAGCAGCGCACCTAATGTAAATGAAGTGTTTATTCAGCAGAAATGAGCAGTAAGAATACTGTGCAATGCAGATAACTGTACATATTGCACAAGCCTGTTTAAGGAGTTTCGAATTCTTACACGAATTTCCCAATATGCTTACTCCTTAATGGTTTTGTGTTGATAATAAAAATCAGTCTGAACTGAACTGTGATAGGCAGTGTTACAATACAAGACAAAAAGTAATTTTCATGTAAACTTTGCCTCTTTGTCCAGGGTTCAGAAAGGAGTTGTATACTCTGGTAGTAAGATATTCAACAAGCATCTGTTTAACATTAAATAAAAAACTGAGAATTCCTACTAATTCAAAAGAAAATTAGAAACATACCTCATTAACCATTCTATCTACAAATTATATGAACATCTAGATTCAGAGATTTGAAAAGTCCAATGGAATCCATCTGAATGTCCCCCACAGCATAAAACTGTCCCCCCTGCCATTTGCCCATGGCAAGGTGCACGTTTTGAGCACCATTCATCTGGATGACAGCCCATCCAGATATGACCATCAACATGGCTACATATGGAGCTGGTTATCAACACACACAATTCTGACAGCAGTGAGTGCTCTATCAACATATGTGACACCTCTGTGCCATACTGATACAGTTACAGCTCTATTTTTTGCATGGGAATGTCTTTTCTGTGAGCTTACCTCCATGTTTTCAATGGCCAGATGGCACTGTATCATACGAAGGGGCTTCATAATTCATGTATTTGATGTTATGAAGAAGGCAGTATAACAAAATTAGTAATCAGGACATATATCAAATGCAATCTGAGCAATAAAACTTCTATTTTGGAAGCTTTTTTGCATAAATTAAAATATTTATTAACTGAAAGATGTCTGTCTTCAGATTTCTATATACAATTATTTAAGGTACTTTTTTCCAATGTACACAGTTCCAGTATTTTAGAGGAAAAAACATTTATTATATCTGAAGTATAATATTTAATTTTTATATAACTATTGTTTTTGTGGTGTGGTTTTTATGTTACACACACACACAAAAGCAGTGAAGAGGGGCACAAAATATGATTCCTATTGAAAACACTTTTAATATAAAAATAAATTATGACTGCTGAAAGTAGTTCTGTCCTACGCACAGGGCAACTGGTGCAAGACCTGTCTCATACACTCACCCAGTGCATCCTATTTCCATCGTAGGCATATTCTACCCCGTCAGAAGTAGATCCACATGTGAAAACTGCCACGTCATGTTTCAGGGACTGGACTTTTTACATGGTACTATGTCAGGGCATGGACCACGAGTACCTTGATTTGGGGAAAATTATCACTAGCAGTCAGCTCCCATAAATGTATGATGACAGACTCCTCAGAAGTAAAACAAACTCCAACAGTGAACAGACAGGTCACACTCAAAAACTTCATGCTCAAAAGCAATCATGGAGTGTCCATACCATCCAGAGCTAGCACTTCATCAAGAGGGTACAGAAGCTATTACCCCATGTTTACATCTGATCACCATACGTCACAAAAGACAGTATGCAAGAATGCTCAAAGCACAGAAAAAAGGATGTCTGGAGTGACAATTTGTGTCATATGTGAATGTCAGGGTATGGTGAAGTCAAAAACAACATAAGGAATGCATTCTAGCCGTCAACAAAACACTATTTGGACCGATATTGGAGGTATCCCTGTGTGAGGTATGCAAGGTATATCAAAAAGAATCATCCCATCTGGCATGTCTATATTTCTGAAACTAATAAACATTTGCAATGAATTTTGTTTTTTGATGAACGGGAATCTCAAAAAGTTGTTTTTTTTTTCATATCTTTTCATAGGTGTTCAATATAGCCCCCTTGAGATGCCCGGCATATGTCAATGCAGTATTCAAATTGTTCCCACAATGCAGCGAGCATGTCTTGAGTTACAGCTTCCACAGCTGCTGTTAAGCGATGTCTCAATTCATTCATCGTTGTTGGTAATGGCCCACATAAACAGAGTTTTTATAAACCCCCACAAGACATAATCACATACAGTTAGGTCCAGTGACCTTTGAGGCCAGTAATGTAAGGTGAATCATTTGGTCCAGTGCGACTGATCCATCATTCAGTAATCCTCTGATTTAAAAATTCCAGCACTTCCAGGTGCCAGTGTAGTGGTGTCCCATTCTGTTGGTAAATGAAGTCATTCGAATCAGTCTCCAACTGCGGGAAAAGAAAGTTCTCAAGCATATTGAGAAATGTGCTTCCTGTAACAGTGTTCTCAGCAAAGAAAAATGGACCCTACACCTTTTCCCATGAAACTGTACAAAACACATTAAATTTTAAAAAGTTCCTTTCATGTTGTACAATTTCATGTGGTTGTTCCATACCCCATATTCTCAGATTATGACAGATCACCTTCCCATTTAAATGGAATGTTGCCTTGTTACTAAACTCTGAGCATGGAAGGAAACTGTCATACTCCACCTTGCCAAGAACAAAATCCACACAATGAACTCCACACAATGTTGTTTGTTACCTTCACGAAGAGCTTGCAGTAGCTGAATTTTGTATGGTTTCATGTGTAAACGTCAACGCAACACATGCCAGATGGACATCGGAGGCATGTTGAGCTGTCAAGCTGCATGGCGAACGGATTTCTGTGGACTGCTTGTGATGCTGTGGCAGATGCATTCGACATCTGTGTTAGACACTCAGCGACTGCCCAGCGATTTGCCTTTACAAAAACAACCTGTTTCTCAGAATTGTTCATGTCATCATCTAATGCTCTGTGCTGTAGGAGGATCCACACCATACATAGTACGAAAGTATTATTGACCCGCACTGCGCAAGACATAAAACATAAAATGCTTTCTGTTGTCCCGACACCATTTTTACTAGAACTGAAGTGGGCACACCACTGCTACGTCCTAGCAGGAACCACGTAGACCTCAAGAGTTTGCCCTTCCCAACAGTACAATGTTCACGCATGTATCTCAAATAACATAATAGTTACAACTTTTTTGATACATCCTGTATTTACAGAGAATACATTGGGCCTCGATTTGTCTACCATAGGCTTTCACTGCAAAACACAGCAATGGCTGACTATGAAATCACGTGCATCTGTTTACTTGCTATGGCACTCTGCAGACGACATGTAACAACAGCAAGACATTATATTAACCTATCACTCTGAATTGAGTCATAATGGTTTGAGTAATGTTCCACAAAGACTAAGGAACCTGCCTGCAATAATGATTAGTTTAAATTTCCAAATTATCCACTTGACTTTATGCTGTACATTGCCTGCTTTATGCCCTGATACAGCAGCGACTAGTCAATCCACTAATTTGGTGGTCCTGTGGTCAAATTGTTGATGGCAGCCATGTAGTGCAAGTAAAAGATCATTAAACACGTAAGACCAGGGAAATCAAAGTAATACGGTATGCTAAAATACAGACTTATATTTTATGTAATTGGTTTATTCAGCAAGATTTAGCTTCCTACTGAATGGTGGTACTTAATGAAATAAAATAGTTCATATGGTAAGAATGTCCCATTTCCAATCTAGCAGTACACAAGTCATGGTAGTCTCCACTTTGCTCAAATTACTAAATGCTTTTATACACCAGTTCTTTTAACCCAAAGCTCTGATGCATATACCAAAGTCCATATAGTATAACAAAAAATAGCCTTGCGCTCTGACAGCTAAAGTTACAATCACAGGTATCTACTCACAATCCCTCACTTGGCTGCACTCCGGATAACGAATAACATAAGTCTCCAATGGTCATAACTGAACATCCATTCTCACATTAAAAACCCAAAATCAGCCATCTCTCTCCAACAGGCATAACATCACTCTTTGCCTTTCGTTTTCCAGCAGCTCCCAAGAGCACATCTGCACCACCATGTCCACCAACGTCACCCCAACTTTAGTTAACGGTATCTCAAGTAGCTCCCCGTCACACAATGTACTTCTTACAACACTTTGAAACATCATGTGCAATTGAAATGGAAT